>NC_133124.1:172691631-172991631 GCF_048418815.1 Hemitrygon akajei | reverse complement strand
CCAGAGCATAGGCCAAGAACACGACCTCCATGTGCTATTCACACAGAACCAGACCCATCAACCTCCCCCAAAGAAGGCCCAGGAGTGGTTCTACACAGATGGTGTACAACTGGCCAGACATGGGGCACTCCAGCAATGTTCCCTCTGAGGTGTGCACACACATCTTTTGTTACTAGCACACAAACGAATTTAAACTGCACACATAAGATTGTCACCCTCTACATCCTCTACATAGCACCATCCAGAGACAGAGAAGCAGTTTCAGTGACAGGTTACTGTCGATGCAATGCTCCTCAGACAGGATGAAGAGGTCAATACTCCCCAATGCCATTAGGCTTTACAATTCAACTGCCAGGACTTAAGAACTTTTTTTTTAAAGCTATTATTAATGCTTTTTTTTGAGTTAGTGATTTAGATGCATATCATATTATTACTGAGTTAAGTATTGTATGTAATGAGTTTTTGCTACAACAAGTGTATGGGACATTGGAAAAATGTTGAATTTCCCCATGGGGATGAATAAAGTATCTTTCTATCTATCTATCTATCTACCTCATTGGCATGTTAAATATATTTCATGATCATACACAATCACGTTTCCTTTTCCAGTTTCTGATGCAGACGGTGTTGACAAAGTGAAGTTTGCAATGATTTGTCTGCAGATTTTAGAACTGGCTTATTTATATTGTTCTTATTGAAGAAATTATTGGTTCACTATGTCGAATTCAAAGGAAGCAAAGTATGTAAAGTGCAGAAGAACTGCTAGTTCATTTAAAACAGAATGGCTTCATGACCACTTCAAACAAATTTAATAACATGTGACATGAATGATATGCAACATGAGGAAATCTGCAGATGCTGGAAATTCAAGCAACACACACAAAATGCTGGTAGAATGCAGCAGGCCAGGCAGCATCTATAGGGAGAAGCACTGTCGATGTTTCAGGCTGAGACCCTTCGTCAGGACTGGCCATTGCCATTGGCCATATCAGGAGTATACTCGGCCTCTTGATCAGCTCCCTTCCCATGAGACTGGAGCCACTCTCTGCCCTACTCTCTCCAAAAACAGCAAGCATAGTCATTAGATGCTGGACTTGAGTGTTGCTAATTCCACCTTGTGACACGCCATCCCCTGAACGTGTGGTTTGATCCCCACCCTGACATCTCTCACCAGGTCATCCAGGAAATATTTAAGCTGCCACCTATCATTCCCAGACACAGCATTCCTCTTCCCCTTCCCATTCCAGCACGCTAGACCAGAGCAGAGAGGCTAGTTTCAGCTGATGCTTTGCAGAGGTGAGAATAATCTCTTTGTTCTCCTCAGTGAGTATCAACGGGCACTTCTCGGGATGGATGAGGATGTCCATTGTTCACTATCAAATGAGTCTCCCTCTGCACCGGCCCCTGTATCTTCCTCCCTGTGTGTACTAACAGATGGGAGCACTCCTAACCTAACTGTGCAGTGGGTACCTTGTTTATACCTGTCAACTCCACTTTCACCTCAACCCTACCCCCAGGAACACCAACGGAAGGATCATCCCCAGGAATTGATAGATAGATAGATACTTTATTCATCCCCATGGGGAAATTCAACCTTTTTTCCAATGTCCCATACACATGTTGTCGCAAAAACTAATTACATACAATACTTAACTCAGTAAAAATATATGCATCTAAATCACTAACTCAAAAAGCATTAATAATAGCTTTAAAAAAAAAGTTCTTAAGTCCCTGTGAACAAAGGGTTAATGGGGTCAGCATAGAGATTACATCTCTCTCCTCAGGAGCCAGGCCCAAGTGGACCCTGACAACTCCAGTTCTCGGGGTTCAGCTGGAGCCTGATCATGAGAGTGAGAGGGGCTGGCCACTGCTTCACCATCATTATCCAGTGTACCTCTAGAGAGGTACTATCTGATAAGTCCATGGTGGAGGGCTCAAGGGCTTTTTCAGTTACCAGATCAGGGGCAACTCCACCTTCAACAACACATTCCTGCACACACACTCTCCACCACAGGGCTCAAGGCCACAGCTAGGGACCCACCTTGATTCCCTCTGGTGACTCCCCTATGTCTACACTCTCTACCCTCTTGGGAGAAGAGCTCCTTCTCCTCTTCCGGCTGGAGGAGCACCCAGAACAGGGGTCCCCAATACAGCGGCACTCTCTGCGTCTATCACCCTGTCTACTTACGCTCTTCCCTGAGCCTCCAGCTGAACTTCAGAGCGGGTTCCTTGGTACAGGACACAGGAGCAGACGTGAGCTCTGTGTTCTCAATGGCCTTCTTCCTATTGATTTTGGATTTTTTTCTTCACCCTCCTGCCCTGCGGAATCTCCTCCCCTTACCCTGCTGCATCCTCCCTGCATGTAGCCTCAAGTTCCCCCACCCAAACCCACAGGGGCAGAACCAGCGGCAGGGGCAAGGCAGCTGGGGCATTGGTGCTTGAGATGGACTCTCTGGGCCAGGAGTTGGGACAGTCCCTCCGAAACTGGCCCACTCCCCTGCACATGTGGCATAGTGGGTGCACCAAACTCCAGTTCACCTCGCAGATTACCCCTTCAATTCACATGGTAAATCGACTCTCAATGTTGTCCCACTGCGCCAACTGCATGAATACCTGTTTCTGGAAAGAGATAATGTTGCAGAGTGTGTGGAGCTTGAACTTGTGCCTAATGGCGGTGGTCTCAGATATTACTTGACCCAAGCGGGTAAGATGGGGAAGAAGGATCTCATTAGGGATGAAGAGATTGAGTCCGAGGATGATCCGTTGTGTGGGAGTGGTTGCTAGATCCAATTGTAGGATTCCCCATTCTCAGCCCTCCACAGAGAGTTTGATGCACCAACTCCTCGGTCCTCATGTATAACACCACCTTTACCCACTCCTCCCCAGAGGCCAGCATACTGCCGACGCCACCCAAACCCTCCATGGCCTCTGAGCACTCCTCTAGAGTCAGTCCGAAGGCAGAACACATTGCACCCTGCGTTTAATCGACATTGACCGAAACAGGACACTGTCCGAGGTTTTAACAGGCTTTGCATATCAAGCAGTGGTAAATCAAAACATTGGACTTTAATTGTTGTCTGCAAGAAGTGTCACTACTCATCTGAGAGGACTCTTCACTTCTAATCCATGGTGGGTAGATTTCCGGTGACTAAACTCTGTTAGTTGTTCAAACGCATAACAATCACATGCTAGCCATAGAGGTAATGAAAGGATCATTAATCTTATCTTTGCATGAATGGAGGATTAAACTGTTGAGATTATGCCAGGACAGAGATGTTAGGACTGCATTGTAAATTGCTGATAGGTGGTGTCGTAGCCCACCCCCTGTGTTCAGGGATGGGTTTTCCAGTTTGACCAAGAGGGAGTCTGGAGTCTGCATGTTTCACTCTCTGTCTCATCCCGGGAGTGTGTGATGGGACAGAGCAGAGGGAGCTTCACTCTTTTTCTGACGGTCAGAGGGTGTAATGGAACAGTCTGGGGTGAGTTTCACTCTGTATCTGACCCCGGACTGTGTGATGGGCCAATGTGGAAGGAGTTTCACTGTGTGTCTGATCCTGGGAATTTTTGATGGAACGATGTGGAGGGAGCTGCACTCTGTGTCTAAACCCGGAAGTGTGTAATGGAACAGTGTGGAGTGAGTTTCACTCTGTGTCTGCTCCCGAGAGTTTGTGATTGGACTGTGTGGAATTAATTTCTCTCTCAGTCTGTCCCCGGGTGTGTCTGATGAGACACAATGTGGAGGAAGCTTCACTTTGTGCCTGACCCTGGGATTGTGTGATGGGATAGTGTGGAGCATATTCCACTCTGTCTCTGACCTCGGGAGTGTGTGATGGGACGGTGTGGAAGGTGCCTCACTCCATCCAACCCTGGGACTGAGTGTTGGGACACAGTGTGCAGGGAGATCCTCTCTGCCTGACCTTTTTTGTTACAAAATCCTTTATTACAAATATTGGTGCTACACAATGTATACAAAATAGTGGCAAACACAATTACTTCACTACAAATAGACAATAGACGTTACACCAGAATGTTGCCATCTCTATCCACGAGGCATTTACTCCCGTGGAGCCCAACGGTCTCGAAACTCCTCTAAGGTCGCCGTGGACTGCGCATGTTCTTTTTCAATATTTACCCGAGCACGAACATACCCCCTAAACATTGCCAGGCAGTCTGCCCGGGGAGATCCTCCCCCCACCCGTCTCCTCCAGCCCGCAGAAGAGGCATGCAGGTGGGAGATCCATGTACAAACTAAAAAACTTATTGCAGAGCACCGCTCTATGCAGCACCCTCCAGCCGAGATCCCCCAGGTGCATGGGAAGAACCCCCTCATAAAGGGACTTCCAGTGGGGACCCTCCTCACCTCCGGGTGGAAAGACCGACCGCCATGGCGTGTCGGGACGGTGGACAAGGGCAAGGAAGTGGAGGGTGTGGAGCAGCAGCCCATACAAATACCTCCTACTTGCATCTCTGAATGGGACTGTGGGTGTCGAGGAGAGACGGCTCAAGTTGTGTGGACACGGCTCCCGGAGAAGATTGCGGGGTCTGGGCCCGACAAGCAGCTCGGCCTGAGTCAGTCCACACAACTGAGCCACACTGACATCCACTGAGGTAGTGCAAGGTTCGGCCAGGACCCCGCCCTCCGCCAGAGGAAGGGATTCCCGGCCTGAGGCGACCATGTTCCAGACTCTCAGTAGGTCCTGACAGAAGCTGGGCAGACTCCGCAAAGCAGCACGGCTGACGCCCGCCGGTGGTAGCCACACGTCTTCGTGAAGACAGCAGCCCCTCCGGAGGAAGAAAGTCGCCAACACGTGCCACCTGGGAGGGTGCTCAGCGTCCAGGAATCTCCGCAGAGTCCTGAGGCGGAGAGTCGCCAGTCGCATTCGAACGCACACCAGCGACTGTCCGCCCTCTCCCATTGGGAGACTCAAGACCGCTGCAGAGACCCAGTGTTTCCTGTTGCCCCAGAATAAGTCCACTAACTTCCTCTGCATTCTCGCAACAAATGGGGCAGGAGGGGCCAAGGTTACCATCCGATACCACAACATGGAGGCCACCAGCTGGTTTATGACCACCACCCTGCCTCGATAGGAAAGCACCCTGAGAAGGCCTGATCAGTGCCCCAGCCGGGCCATGACGTTCGACTCCAGGTCCTGCCAGTTCGCCAGCCAGGTCTCCCCAGAATGACTCAGGTGGACTCCCAGATAGAGGAGACGTCTAGTGCTCCACTCAAAAGCTCTCATCTCCTCCGGCAGGGAGTCCACCTGCCACTGACCCACTAAGAGTCGGGAACATTTCACCCAGTTGATCCTAGCAGAGGATGCTGCCGAGAAAACTTCTTGGCACTCGCGCATCCTCCACAGGTCACTGGGATCTGTCATCATGAGGAGTACACCATCGGCGTAGGCCGACAGGACGACCTCCATGTCCAGTTCACGCAGAACCAGACCTGTCAACCTTCGCCGAAGAAGGCTCAGGAATGGTTCAATACAGATCGCGTACAACTGACCGGACATGGGGCATCCCTGACGTACTCCTCTCCTGAAGGGAATGGGCACTGCCAGTGATCCATTGATCTTAACAAGGCACTCTGCGGCAGAGTATAGGAGCCGAACTCGGGCCACAAAGTGTGGTCCGAGCCCAAAGGCCTGCAGAGTGCCCACCAGGAAACTGTGGTCTACCCGGTCAAACGCCTTTTCCTGGTAAAGAGAAAGAAACGCTGCCCGGGACACAGTCTCCTGCTGCAGGTGGATCAGGTCCCATACTAGGTGGACATTGATGGAGGATGGAGCAGCCTGGGACCGTGTAAGATTGGTCAGGATGAATCACCTGTCTCAGTACTGAACCAAGACGGTTGGCCATTGCCCGGACGAAGATCTTGTAGTCCGCGCACAAGAGGGAGACCGGGCGCCCGTTCTTTAGCAGGTGGAGGTCTCCATTCTTGGGCAGTAGGACCACAACAGCTCTTCGCCATGAGAGGGGCATTTCCCCGGTGGCTAGGCTCTCCTCTAGAACAAGGCTGTAATCAACCCCCAGGACATCTCAAAAAGCCTGATAAAACTCTACACTCAGACCATCTAAGCCAGGGGATTTACCCCTCCGGAGTTGCCGAAGGGCAGTAGACAGCTTCTCCCGAGTCAGAGGAGCGTCCAGACGTGCTGCGTCCTCTGGACTGACGTGAGTCAAATCTTCCCAGACCTCATTGCACGCCTCTGCATTTGACGGATCTGGTGAGAATAAGGACTGATAGAAAGAGCAGAATTCTTTGATAATTTCATCGGGGTCCGTGATGGAGGAGCCATCATCAGCCAGTAGCTCCACCAGCTGTTTTTGAACTCCCTGCCACTTCTCCAACGAGTAGAAGAAGGGTGGGCCGCGGTCCAAATCTTGCAGCATTTGGATCCGCGACCTCACATATGGACCTCAGGACTGCTGAAGCTGCAGATTCCTTAGTGAGTCCTTCTTCTCCTGGTATTCCTGCCATTGAAGTTGGTCCCCAGCGGTCGGACCAACAAAGGACTCTAGGTCAAGCAATGCTCTCTCAAGCCACTCAATCTGAGAGCCCTGCCTCTTTGTCAACCCCCTAGTGTACTCCTGACATAAAAACCGGATGTGGGCCTTGCCCACATCCCACCACAGCCGTAGGGAGCTGAACTCTCTCTGTCTCTCTCTTCAGGTGACCCAGAATGCTCAAAAAGAATCCCGGAATCGGCTGTCCTCCAGCAGCCGGTTGTTAAAGTGCCAATACCTAGATCCCACCCGAGGGTGCAGAGGAGTAAATTCCATCCACACAAGTTGATGATCCGAGCACAACACTGGCTGCATCGAGGATGCTGACACTCGGGAGATATAAGCCCGAGAGATATACAGGCGGTCTATCCGTGAACCCCCCTCTCTAGATCTTCTGGAGAAGGCACTAGAGTTGAGGTGAAGATTCCGCCAGCTGTCCACCAAGTCAAAGGAGCCGACTAGCTCCTTTAACTTTTTTGCCGATGCTGGGTCGCGTTGGAGGCCCGAGCGGTCCTCCACCTCGAGGGTACAGTTGAAGTCTCTCCCGAGGATGACGTAGTCCCCAGGATCGATGGAACTCAGCAAAGTGAACAGCTGACAGAATAGGCACATCTACATCACCCCGTGCCTCGCAGCATACATGTTGATAAAATGCAGTGGTACTCATTCCAGGCGCACAGCCAGGTGGAGCAGACGGCTGGGCACAACATCTTGGACTCTTACGATTTCTGGCCGAAAGGTTGGGGCCAACAGGATCGCCACCCCGCTAGAGTTGGAGCTAAGGTGACTCATGTAGACCCCGCCCAGCCACTCCAGCAGCCAAGTGGACTCGTCCCCCGGGGTGGTATGGGTTTCCTGCAGGGAACTCACCACATATCTCCCATCCCTGAGGACTGAGAGATTGTTATATCTGTGGAGAGAGCCCCGGCTACCGTTTACATTAAGACTAGCTATGGTACGTTTCATGTCGGGAGCACACTAGGCCTCAGCACCAGTACCCTTCCCGCTGAGAGCCGTGGCACCCTCAGACGCACTATCCTGAAGAAAACCAAGAATATTCTTTGCTTTCCGGGCCTGACTGCTATCATTGCTACCCTGTGACCCACCATTTCCCGAAGGAGCAAGGTTGCTTTTCACCCTGATGTCCCTCACCAGGTCATCCAGAAAGGATTTCAGCTGCCGTCTGTCATTCCCCGACACAGCATTCCTCTTCCCCTTCCCCTTCTGTCTGAGAATGACTCGCAGGAACTTCACCAGCCTCGGCATGCTAGGCCAGCGAAGTGAGGTGAGTTTAGGCCGATGCTTTGCACCCACAGAGGAGTGAATGAACTCTCTGATCTCCTCCATAGGTATCAATGGTAATTTCTCAGGAGGGGTGAGGATGTCCATTGTCTCGCTATCAAAAGAGTCTCCCTCCAACCCCTCACTGCAGACAGATCCCCCATCTTTCTCCTTGTGTGTTGTATAAGGTGGCTGCTCTTGTAACCCACACTGCGCAGCGGGTACCTCACTCATACCTTCCCGCTCCACCGTCGCATCAGTCTTATCCACAGTTACAACGATGGAGGGAAAATCCCCAGGGACTCCCTGCAGGCCATTAGTTGATGGGGTCGACATGCAGGTTATATCACCCTCCCCAGGAGACAGTCATGAAGGGGACCCCAGCAGCTCTGGTCCAAGGGATTCACCGGCAGCCTGATTCTGACAGTGAGAGAGCTTGGTCTCCTCTCCGCTCATACTGTTTAATACACTTGCCTCCAGGGAGGCGCTTACTGCTAAGTCCTGGGTGGAGGGCTCCAGGTCTGTTTTAGTTGTGCAAACAGGCCTAGCACTAGCTTCCTGCGCAACCACACCACCCACCACAGGACTGATGGCTGTGCCTGATGGCAGTTATTTCTGACTTTACTTGCCCCAAGCGTGCTTGTACAGGAAGCAGCTCCTCGTTGGGGATGAAAGGCTTTATGTGACTGAGGACGATGCGTTGTGTGGGAGCTGTCACTAGCTCCATCTGTAAAAAGATGTTTTCCACAGTGATCCCCCTACTGAGAGCCCGGTGCACCAACTCATCATTCCTCAGATAAAACACTGCCTTCCTGAACTCTTTCTCCGTGGCCAAAACACCATCTTTCCCCAACAAGTCCTCCATAGCCTCCGCGCACTTTTCCAGGGTAGTTCCAGGACACAAAATACCCTGCGTTCTACTTTCAGCGACCGAAACAGGGCGATGTCTGAGGCTGGAGAGGCAGTCACCTTTGCATAACTCCCCGAAGGCCTGTGACTCCCTGTAGACCGGTCCAGCATGTTGCTTCTTATGTCCGAATTAAGAATTACACTTTGGTGCTGCTTATGAAGTCCTGGAGCGAGTTGAGTAACTGGCCGGAAAAGTTTGTACTCGACAGTACCTTGCTGGCTCAGTGCCAGAAATTCCAACGCCAGGAAAGGCTCCGTTAGTCCTGCAGAACTTCCAGGCCGTGAGAGGTCGAGACGTCTCAAACGATGCTTCGGCTGCTACACCAAACGTGAGTCACGATGATAGAGATGGAAGGAGGTTGCCCCAATGTTAATGGGGGAACAATGTCATTTGTCTCCGTTTTTTGGAGCGACCCGGCTTCCTGGTGAGTTGCCAGCGGCCACAGCTGGGTGCTACGCAGTTAGCAGCCGTCAACGAATCCAGTCCAAACTGGCAGAAAAACTCCAAACGAAGCTTCCATACTATAGCAGCCGCTCACTTAGATGTCCAAGAGACGTTTCAAACCAACTCCAAAGTAACTCACGACCTTAATACAGCAGTTTTTCCTTGATTTCTCCCAGCGCATTCAGAACAGCTCCACGCTGTGACTGACCTGAGAACTGTGTGATAGAACAGTGTGGAAGGAGCCACTGTCTGTATCTGACCCCGGCAGTGTGTGATGGGAAAATGTGGAGGGAATTTCACTCTGCGTCCGATCATGGGAGTGTGTGATGGGAAAATGTGGAGGGATCTTCACTCTGTGTCCGATCATGGGAGTGTGTGATGGGACGGTGTGCGGGAAGTTTCAGTCCATGTCTGACCTGAGCAGTTTGTGATGGGATGGGGTGCAGGCAGCTGCACTCTACGTTCTGCCACGCGACTGTGTGATTGTCTATTGTGGAGGGAGCTTCACACCATGTCCCATCCCAAGAGTCTGTGATGTGTGGAGAGATTTTCACTCTGTGTCTGATCCTGGGTGCATGTGATGGGATGGTATGCAGAGAGTTTCATTTTGGGTCTAATCCCAAGAGCATATGAGGGGGAGGTGTGGAGGGAGTTTGACTTTATACCTGACCCTGGGAGTGTATAATGGGATATTGAGAAGGGAACATTACTCTGAGTCTGGCCCAGTGAATTTGTGATGAGACAGAGTGGAGGGAGTTTCATTCTGTCTGATCCTGAGATTGTATGATTAGACTGTGTGGAATGAGTTTCTCTGTGAGTCAGTCCCCAGGATTGTGTCAAGGGACACAGTGTGGAGGGAGCTTCACTCTGTGTCTGATCCCGAGAGTCTGTGTTTGGACTGTGCAGAATGAATTTCACTCTGTGTCTGTGCCTGGGAGTGTCTGATGAGACACAGTCTGGAGGGATCTTCACTCGGTGTCTGAACCCAAGAGTGTGTGATGGGACAGTGTGGAGGGAGCTTCACTCTGTGTCTGAACCCAGGAGTGTGTGATGGGACGGTGTGGAGGGAGTTTCATTCGGTGTCTGACCCCAGGAGTGTGTGATGGGACAGTGTGGAGAGAGCTTCACTCTGTGTCTGACCCCAGGAGTGTGCGATGGGACGGTGTGGAGGGAGCTTCACTCGGTGTCTGAACCCAGGAGTGTGTGATGGAATGGTGTGGAGGGAGCTCCCCTCTCAGTCTGACACTGGGAGTGTGTGATGAAACACTGCCGAGGGAGCTCACACCATGTCTGATCCTGTGAGTTTGCAATGGCACGGTGTGGAGGGAACTTCACTGTGTCTGACTCCAGGAGTGCATAATAGGGTAGTGTGGAGTATTTTACTCTGTGTCTGACCTCAGGAGTGTGTGCTGGGATAGAGTGGAGGGAGTTTCACTCTGTGTCTGACCCCTGGAATGTAGCATGGGACAGTGTGAATTGGGTTTCACTCTCTCTGATCCTGAGATTGTATGATTAGACTGTGTGGAACTAGTTTCTCTGTGAGTCAGTCCCCAGGAATGTGTCAAGGGACACAGAGTGGAGGGAGCTTCACTCTGCGTCTGAACCCAGGAGTGCGTGGGTGACAGCATGTATGGATTTTCACTCTATGTCTAATCCCGGGCATTCGTTTACGGACTGTGTGGTGGGACTGCATTCTGTGCCTGATTTTGAGAGTGTGTGATTGCACAGTGTGCAGGGAGCTTCACTCTGTGTCTGACCCCGGGAGTGTGTGATGGGACAGTGTGGAGGGAGCTTCACTCTGTGTCTGACCCCGGGAGTGTGTGATGGGACAGTGTGGAGGGAGCTTCACTCTGTGTCTGACCCCGGGAGTGTGTGATGGGACAGTGTGGAGGGAGCTTCACTCTGTATCTGACCCTGGGTGTGTGTGATGGGACAGTGTGGAGGGAGCTTCACTCTGTGTCTGATCCTGAGAGTGTGTGATTGTATGGAGTGGAGGAGTTTTTACTCTGTGTTCAACCTCTAGATTGTGTAATAGGATAGTGTGGAGTGATTCCTACTCATTCTCCCTCCTCTCACTCCCCTCACTCTCTCTCCCCTTCCTCCCCCTTTTATCCCTCCACCCTAGTCTTCCTTCTCCCCTCTCTCCGCCTTCCCTCCCCCTCTCTCCCCTTAAATATTACTCCCACTGTCCCCGTACCCCATCCCTCCTCTCTCCCTCCCCATTCCTCGCTGTTCTCTCCCCCTACCTTCACCACCTCCACTCTCCCCAAAACACTCCTCCCTCTCCTTCCCCTCTCTCCCCCTCACCTCTCTTTCACCCCTCTTTCCCCACACTCTCCCCTTCCTCTCCCTCAATTATCCCCACACCTACCCCATCCCTGCCCCTCTCCCACAATCTCCATCCCCTCAGCCCCCTTTCATGTCTTCTCCACACTCTCCCCTCCTCTCCCCTCTCTTCTCCCCTCTCCTCTCCTGTCTTCCCTCTCCACTCCCCTATCCTCTCTTCTTCATTCCCACTCTCTCCGCCTCTACCCCCTTCCCCTTCCCCATCACCCCTCAATCTAACCCTTCTCTTTACACCTCCCTCTCTATCCCATCTCCCACCCTCTCCTCACTCCCCTGACTGCCCTCCCCTCTCACCTACACCTCTCCTTGCCTTCTATATCCCTACCCTCTCTTCCACCTATCTCCCCCTCCCCTCTTTCCCTCTCTCCCCCTCCCTGTTCTTTCCACCCTCTCCTCCTCTCCTCTCTACCTCAACTCCTCCACCTTTCTCCCCTCTGCCTCCTCCTTCTCACCCCCCCCTCACATTCCCTCCACGTCTTTCCCCCTCTTCCCTTTCCACTTCTGTCCCCTCTCCCAATCTTTTACCAACTCTGTCCGCTCTCCCCACCCTCTCTCCTCTCCTCATCGCTCCTCCTTCCCCTCTCCCCTGCACTCCCCTCCCCTTCTCCTTACCTTCTTTCCACTCTCTCACTGCTCTCTTTCCCCTTTTCCCCTCTCCCCCTCTCCCCCTACTTTCCCTCCTCCCCGTCATCCTCCAAAATTTCTCCACATCACTCCCTCATCTTCCCTCTCTCCCCTGCACTCTCACCCTCTCGCTCCATCCCACCCCTCCCCATATCACCCCTTACCCCCGCTCCTCCCTCTCTCCCCTCTCCCCACTTCCAAACTCTACCTTTCCCCTATTTCAACCCCCTCTACCCCTCTCCCCCTCCCCCCACTCTACCCACTCTGCCCCCTCTCATCTCTCCCTCGCTCTCCCCCTTCTCTCCCTACCTCCCCCTCCCCCTCTCACCCCCTTGCACCCTCTCTCCCACTGTCTCCCCTTCTGTCCCCTTTCCACCTTCCTCCCCTTCTCTCCCCCTTCTCCCTCTCTCCTCCCTCTCACCCCCTCTTCACTTTTCTCACCCCTTTTCCCCATCTCCCCTTTCCAACTTCTGCCCCTTCTCTCCCCCCTCCATACTCTACCCTCCCTCTCTCTCCCTCTCCCCTTCTCTCCCTCCCCTTCTCTGCCCCTCTCCCCTTTCTACCTTCCTCTCTCTCAATCCCCTCCCCATCCCATCCCTCCACTCTTCCCACCCCCTCTCTTCCCCTCTCTACCCCACCCACCCCCCTCACCCCTCCTGTCCCCTTCTCTCCCCATCTCCCACTCCCTGCTCTCACTCCCCCTCACTCGTTCCCCCCTCTCTATGCCCCACACTCCAACTCCCTTCCGTCCTCTTCCTTTCCCTCTCCTCATTCCCCTCACCTCCCTCCCCTCTCCTTGCATTCTCTCACCCTTCTCTCCCTGATCTCTCTCTCCTCCCCTTCTCCCCCCTTACTTCATCACCCTTTTCCCCATCAGCCCTCTCTCCCATCTCCCCAAAATTCTCCCCATCACTCCCTCCCCCTCTCTTTCCCCCATCTCCCATCTCTCCCATTCTTCCACCCTCTTCCCCATCACTCCACTTCCCCTCTTCCCCCTCTCCTCACTCCTCCCCCTCCTGCCCCTCACCCTCTCCCTCTTTCCCCTTTCCACCCTACCTCCCCCATTTGCAACTCTTTCTGCCCTCTCCCCCTCTCTCCTACACTCTCTTCCCGTCTTTCCTTTCCACCTTCCTCCCCCTCACCATTCTCTACCCTCACTCTTTGCCTATCCCTCCACTCTCCTCTTTCCCCTCTGTCACCCCTCTCTCCCCCTCTCTCTTCACTCTCTCCCCTCTCCTCCCTCCCCTCCCCTCTCCTGCTCCCCGTCTCCTTACCTTCTCCCCCTACTACCCCTTCTACGCTCTTCTCCCCTTCTCTCCCCTTCACCCCTTCCCCTTCAACCCCTACTCTTCATTCACCCCCACTCCCGTCTCTCCCTCACCTCCCCCTCTTTCCTCTATCCCTCTCCCCTGCTCCTCTCTCTCTCTCTCTCCTCCCACTCTCCTCAACACCCTCTCCCCCACTCTTCCCACTGCACCCTCTCTGGCCTTCTCCCTCCCTACATCCCCCTCACCCCCTTCTCTCTCCCCCTCTCACCTTCTCTGCCCACCTTCTCTATCTCCTCCCTTTCACCCTGCTCTCCTCCCAGTCTCCCCCTCTCTCCCCTTCTCTGCATCTCTTTTCTCCCTTCTTCCCCTTTCCACTTTCCTCCCTTTTCCTCGTCCCTCAACTCTCCTGTCTTTATCCTTCTGTCCCCCTTTCCCCTCTCAACCCCCTGTCTCCCCTCTCTTGCCTCTTTCTCTCTCCCCTCTCTCACCTTTCTCTCTCCCTGTTCTCTCACTCATTTCCCTCTACCCCACTCACTACCCCCGCTCTCTACACCCTTCTCTCTACCCCTCTCCCTCCCCTCTCCTCCCTCCACTCTACTCACTCCCCTCGCCTCCCACCTCTCTCCCCCTCCCCCTCTGTTTCCCTTCTCTCTCCCTCCTTACACACTTTGCCCCTTATCTTCCTTATCTTCCATATAACCATATAACAATTACAACATGGAAACAGGCCATCTCAGCCCTTCTAGTCCATGCCAAACGCTTACTCTCAACTCGTCCTACCGACCTGCATGCAGTCCATAACCCTCCACTCCTTTCCTGTCCATATACCTATCCAATTTTATTTTAAATGACAATATTGAACCTTCTTCTACTGGAAGCTTGTTCCACACAGCTACCACTCTCTGAGTAAAGAAATTCCCCCTCGTGCTACTCCTAAACTTTTGCCCCCTAACTCTCAACTCATGTCCTCTTGTTTGAATCTCTCCTACTCTCAATGGAAAAAAGCCTATCCACATCAACTCTATCTTTCCCCCTCATAATTTTAAATACCTCGTCCCCCCTCAACCTTCTACGCTCCAATGAATAAAGACCTAACTTGTTCAACCTTTCTCTGTAACTTAGGTGCTGAAACCCAGGTAACATTCTCATAAATCTTCTCTGTACTCTCTCTATTTTGTTGACATCTTTCCTATAATTCAGTGACCAGAACTGTACATAATGCTCCAAATTTGGCCTTATCAATGCCTTGTACAATTTCAACATTACATCCCAACTCCTATACTCAATGCTCTGATTAATAAAGGCCAGCATTCCAAAAGCTTGCTTCACCACCCTATCCACGTGAGATTCCACCTTCAGGGAACTATACACCATTATTCCTAGATCACTCTGTTCTATTGCATTCCTCAATGCCCTACCATTCACCATGTATGTTCTATTTTGATTAGTCCTACCAAAATGTAGCACCTTACACTTATCAGCATTAAACTCCATCTGCCATCTTTCAGCCCACTCTTCTAACTGGCCTAAATCTCTCTGCAAGATTTGAAAACCTACTTCATTACCCACAACACCACCAATCTTAGTATCATCTGCATACTTACTAATCCAATTTACCACCTCATCATCCAGATCATTAATGTATATGACAAACAACATTGGACCCAGTACAGATCCCTGAGGCACACCACTAGTCACCGGCCTCCAACCTGACAAGCAGTTATCCACCACTACTCTCTGACATCTCCCATCCAGCCACTGTTGAATCCATTTAACTACTTCAATATTAATATCTATTGATTGAACCTTCCTAACTAACCTTCCTTGTGGAACCTTGTCAAAGACCTTACTGAAGTCCATATAGACAACATCCAGTGCTTTACCCTTGTCAACTTTCCTAGTAACCTCTTCAAAAAAAATCAATAAGGTTTGTCAAACATGACCTTCCACGCACAAATCCATGTTGACTGTTCCTAATCCGACCCTGCCTATCAAGATAATTATATATACCATCTCTAAGAATACTTTCCACTAATTTACCCACCACTGATGTCAAACTTACAGAACGATAATTACTAGGTTTACTCTTAAAGCCCTTTTTAAACAATGGAACCACATGAGCAATACGCCAATCCTTCGGCACCATCCCTGTTTGTAATGACATTTGAAATATTTCTGTCAGAGCCCCTGCTATTTCTACACTAACTTCCCTCAAGGTCCTAGGGACTATCCTATCAGGACCTGGAGTCTTATCCACTTTTATATTCCTTAAAAGTGCCAGGACTTCCTCTTCTTTAATCATCACAGTTTCCATAACTTCCCTACTTGTTTCCCTTACCTTACACTAGTGGTCACCAACTTTTTTTTAAGCCTGAGATCCCCTACCTCGATCTTAGTGAAAGGCAAGATCGACCGACTAAATCATTTAGAGAAAAAACAGCTCAGATTGTACTTCCAACTTGAGGCCGTTTATTTGGGCTGATTGTATTTGAATTACATGAAATGCTTTTGTCAAACTTCCAAATTAATTCAAACAAGAAAACACTGCAACTTACATATCGAACTGACTATAGCTGTCTTTCTTTAAGAATATTACAATAATTCATACATTTAATTCTAAGTTTCATTATTTAATTTTATTTCAACACGGAAAATAAATGAATAAAAAATGACTGTTGCACTCAGCGTGATGACTGGGGCTAAATACTTTCTGCTAGTTCCCTGAAATACAGCTCATAACTAGAGACAGCCAGTCTGAGACAGTCTGTGAGGAGTTTGTCAGTAAGACAGCTCCTGTACTTAGATTTAATAATTTTCATCTGTAAAAATGCAATTTCACGCAGATAAGTTGACCTGAAGTAGGCACTGACTTTTAGTGCACATGTAGTGAGATGAGGAAACTTCTCCCTGCTGAAAAGTTCCCAGAAGTCACCGTCCCTTGATCTTGCTTTAAGCTCGATGTCATATTGCAGATCAATTATTTCCACTTGGCACACCAAATACTTGTTGGAATTTGCCTGCTATCTATTCTATATCGATTGGCAGAAATGCGTTTGCAGCAATATTTTTCATGAAGTTTAACTCCCCAGACGTTGTAATAATTGCCACCAGTTTATGAATGGAGATATCATGTTCACAGACATATTTTTAAACTCATTGTAAATATCCTCATCTCTCGTTCTCTCCTTTAATAGCCAAAGAGTGAGGAAGTCCTCCTTTGTTGTGAAGTCCTGGAAAGCCATTCTGACAAATACAGCAAGCTGAGCTTTTTCCATTACATCGAACTGTAGTGAAAAATATTCACAGAGTGACAAGTCCTTTAACACTTGTCAATCCACGTCCTCTGACAATGACTCTGCCGTCTTTGTCACTGTTACAGGGCCAAGCGCGATATTGTGTATTGCAGTTGTGATGTTGTTTTTGTTTTTAAAGTCATTAAAAACAGTCTCTGCTGTAATGGCCATTGCTTCCTTGAATAAATCACCTTCTGTAGACGGTTTCTTGCGTTTAGCCAAAAGGTGACTTACATGAAATGATGCTTCAATAGCAGCCTTATTTTGAGTAGCATGTTTTGTGAAAAACGATTGCTGGGTGTTCAGCTCCGATTTCAGCTCCTCAACTTTCCTGGCACGGATTGCGCTTTTTTTGGGGGGGGGTAGGTGTCTTTAAATTTCTGGAGGTTGCTGTTGTGGTGCCGCTCCTGATTCCCTCTTTTAGTCAGTGCTTGTGTTTGGTGGCACAACATACGTACACACTTGTCTTTCACCGAGGTAAATAGAAATTCCTCTTCCCATTCTGGATGGAATTTGTACATTTTCACCTTCTTTCGTGGAGCCTCCGCCGTGCTAGCTAGCTACCTTGCAGGATATCACCAGCGAGTGCCGTATATTGATGTTTGCGACAGTCTGTACTCTTACCTAATCTAACTGGTCACTTTGATGCAGCACAAGCTACGCTGAAACCGCAGTGCATGGTGGGGGAACTATACACACATGCGCACTGGGCAGAAAGAACGGAACTAAAACCCCGCAACCTGGAAACAATCTCTCTTTACAAACAGCATTCAGTAGCGTGAATATTGCTATATTACCATTATCCTAATTAGTATTACTTATTTTATAATGCTCACATTACGACAGTATTTGTGTATATATTTTTCATTTTTTTCCGGGATCTACTGGGAGAGTCTCAAACATCAACCGGTCAATCGCGATCGACTGGTTGGCGACCACTACCTTACACAATTCAATATCCTTCTCCTTAATGAATACCAAAGAAAAGGAATTGTTCAAAATCTCCTCTATCTCTTTTGGCTCCGCACACAGCTGTCCACTCTGATTCTCTAAGGGACCAATTTTATCCCTCACTATCCTTTTGCTATTAATATAACTGTAGAAACCCTTTGGATATATTTTCACCTTACTTGCCAAAGCAACCTTGTATCTTCTTTTAGCTTTTCTAATTTCTTTCTTAAGATTCTTTTTACATTCTTTATATTCCTCGAACACTTCATTTACTCCATGCTGCCTGTATTTATTGTAGATATCTCTCTTTTCCCGAACCAAGTTTCCAATATCCCTTAAAAACCATGGCTCTCTCAAACTTTTAACCTTTCCTTTCAACCTAACAGGAACATAAAGATTCTGTACCCTCAAAATATCACCTTTAAATGACCGCCATTTCTCTATTACATCCTTCCCATAAAACAAGTTGTCCCAATCCGCTCCTTCTAAATCCGTTCGCATCTCCTCAAAGTTAGCCTTTCTCCAATCAAAAATCTCAACCCTGGGTCTAGTCCTATCCTTCTCCATAATTATACTGAAACTAATGGCATTGTGATCACTGGACCCGAAGTGCTCCCCAATACATACCTCTGTCACCTGACCTATCTCATTCCCTAACAGGAGATCCAACACTGCCCCTTCTCTAGTCGGTACCTCTATGTATTGCTGCAAAAAACTATCCTGCACACATTTTACAAACTCCAAACCATCCAGCCCTTTCACAGAATGGGCTTCCCAGTCTATGTGTAGAAAATTAAAATCTCCCACAATCACAACCTTGTGCTTACTACAAATATCTGCTATCTCCTTACAAGTTTGCTCCTCCAATTCTCCAATTAGGATTTCCCATTCCTCAATTCCACCCAAATAGTCTCCCTAGACAAGCCCTCTAATCTATCCTGCCAGAGAACCGCTGTAATATTTTCTCTGAGAAGCAATGTAACACCTCCACCTTTTGTCCCTCCGATTCTATCACACCTGAAGCAACAAAATTCAGGAATATTTAGTTGCCAATCACACCCCTCCTGCAACCATGTTCCACTAATAGCTACAACATCGTATTTCCAGGTATCAATCCATGCTCTAAGCTCATCCACCTTTTTTACAATTAAAATAAATGCATTTAAGAAATTTCCACCTCTTATTCTCTGTTTATCGCTAATGGTACAAACAACTTTACTATCTTCTTTTTCTTCCTTCTCCCATACATCTGTTCCTACACTCTGGTTCCCTTCCCCCCTTGTATCTAGTTTAAATTCACCAGAGCCTCTCTAGAAAACCTACCTGCAAGAATATTTGTCCCCCTCCAGTTCAGATGTAAACTGTCCCACCAGAACAGGTCCCACCTTCCCTGGAAAACTGCCCAATTATCTATAAATCTGAAGCCCTCCCTCCTGCACCATGTCTTCAGCCACGTGTTGATCAGCACTATCTTACTATTTCTAAACCCACCTGCACGTGGCACTGGTAGCAATCCTGAGATTGCTATCCTGGAGGACCTGTCCTTTAACTTGGCACCTAGCTCCCTAAACTCACCTTTCAGGACCTCCTCACTCTTCCTACCCACGTCATTGGTCCCTACATGGACCATGACATCTGGCTGCTCACCCTCCCTCTTGAGAATACTGAGAACTCGATCCGAGATATTGCGGACCCTGGCACCAGGGAGGTAACAGACCATCCGGGATTCTCGATCTCTTCCTCAGAAACTCTTATCTGTACCCCTAACTATCGAATCCCCTATCACTACTGCTCTCCTCTTTTCCCTCCTTCCCTCCTGATCTGTGGGTCCAGTCTCGGTGCCAGAGACGCAACCACTGCAACTTGTCCTGGTAGGTCGTCCCCACCAACAGTATCCAAAACGGTATACTTATTGTTGATGGGAGCGGCCACAGGGGTGACCTGCTCTTCCTATCTATTCCCCTTCCCTCTCCTGACAGTCACCCAACTACCTGTCTCCTGACTCCTGGGGGTGTCTATCTCCCTGAAACTCCTGTCTATCTCTGCCTCTGCCTCCCGAATGATCCGAAGTTCATCCAGCTCCAGCTTCAGTTCCCTAACACGGTTTGTCAGGAGCTGCAGCTGGATGCACCTTTTGCTGGTGTAGTCATCAGGGACAATAGTGCTCGCCCTGACTTCCCACATACTGCAGACAGAGCACTCAACTGCCCTAACTGCTGCCTCCATTACCTACTCCTAAGCTAATTAGGTCAATTAAAAGAGCTTACCCAGCCTTACCTGAATGGGAGCAAGCTCGACCTCGGCTTCTACTCTCCAAAGCCTCTTCAGCCAAAGCCTTCCTACTCTGTCTCCCACTACTCCGTCACCTGCTCCGTTAATCTGTTCGCTTTTCCTCTCTCCCATCTCCACAACACTCTCCCCATCAGTCCTCTTCCCCTCTCTTACCCCCTATCTCACCCCTTC
This sequence comes from Hemitrygon akajei, assembly GCF_048418815.1. Lineage (NCBI taxonomy): Eukaryota > Metazoa > Chordata > Chondrichthyes > Myliobatiformes > Dasyatidae > Hemitrygon > Hemitrygon akajei. Next base: position 172,971,544 of record NC_133124.1, on the reverse strand, counting down.
CCCCTCTACCTTCCCACCCCATAACCCTCTCAACCATGCCCCCTCTCCCCTCCCCATTTCCAACCCCTCTCCCTGCATTTCCCTCCTCTCCCCCTCTTTGCTGCCCTATCCCCCCTTCTCCCCACTCTCCCTTCCTCCACCCTCTCTCCCCTCTCTCCCCACTCCCTTCTCACCCCTGTCCACCTCACCACCCTCTCCCTATCTCCCCTCCTCTCTCCCACTTTCTCACTTCCCTTCTCTACCACCTCTCTCCCCTCTTGTCTTTCCACATTCCTCCCCTTTCTGTCCCCTCCCTATCCCTCCAGTCCCTCTCCCTACCTCTCCCCATCACCCACACTCCTCCACCCTCTCCCTGACCTCTCCTTCTTTCCCCTCTTTCTTTCTCCCTCTCTCCCCCTCTCTCTCTCCCCTTTCTCTCCCCCTCTCCCTTCTCTCTACCCTGCACTCTCCCCCTCTCTCCCCTCTCTCCCCTCTCTCTCCCTCTCTCCCACCTCTCTCCCCACTCTACCCTCTCCTCTTTCCTCCCCTCTCTCCCTCCCCTCTCCTCTCTTCCCCTTTCCTTCTCTCTCCTCTCTCCACACTTCTCCCTCCGTCTCCCCATCCTCCCTCTCCCTCCCCACTCTGTAAATCTCTCCCCCATCTTTCCCCTTCTCCCCTTCATCCAGCTTCACTACTTTCTCAACACCCTATCCTCCCTTCCTCCCCCTCCCACTCTCTCGCCCCTCTTTTCCCTCCTCTCCCCTTTCATCTTCCTCCACCCTCCCTCTCATTCCCCTGTCCCTCCACTCTTCTCTTTCCCCTCTCTCTCCCACCTCTCCCTCATCTCTCTCTGCTCACTCTACCCACTCTATCTACACCCCTCTCTCTACACCCCTCCCTCCCCTCTCCTCCTGCCCCTTTCCTCACTTCCTTCACCTCCCTCCCCTCTTCCCCACCCCCTCTGATTGCCTCTTCTCTCCACTCTCCCTGCTCTCCCTCCCTTAGCCCCTCTTCTTCTACTGTTGACCCTTACCCCTCCTCCCCTCTCCTCCTTCTCTCCCCTCTCTCCGTCCCCACTCTCCCCTCCCCTGTTTCCACCCCTGTCACCCCTTCCTCTCATCCCCTTTACCGTCCTCTCCCCCTCTATCCCTGTCTCCCCCTTCTCCCTCCCGACCATCTCATCACCCTCTCCCTCTCTCCCCACCTCTCTCCCACCCCTTTTTTGCCCCTCTCTCCTCCTCCCCTTTCCACCTTCCTGATGCCCTCTCTCTACTCCTTCTCCTCACCTCTCCCCCCCTCTCCACCTCTCTCCCTGATCTCACTACCCTCACTCTACCCTCTCTCCGTAACCCCTCTCCCTCCCCCTTACTTGCCCTCTGTTCACTCCCCTCTCCCCTCTCCCTCCACTCTCCTTGCTGTCTCTCCATCCCTTTGCCTTTTTGCCTCCTATTTCCCCTCTCTCCATCTCCCCAAATCTCTCCCCATTATTTCCTCCTCTTCCCTCTCTTTCCCCTATCACCCCACTCCCCCTCCACCCTCTTCCTCATCACTCCACTTCCCCTTGCTTTCACCCTCTCATCCCCTCTTCCCCCTCTCCCCCTCACCCTTTCCTCTCACTCCCCCTATCCCCCTGTCTTCCCTCCCCTTTCCCACCCTCTCCCTGAATCTTCCATTCTCTCTCCTCTTTCCACCTCCCTCCCTCCCCCCTCCCAATCTCCCTATCCAATCCTTCTCCCCGTCCCTCTTTCCCCTTTCTCCTCTCTTATCCTCTCTTCCTTGCTCTCTCCCCCTCTCTCCCTCTCTGCCCCACTCTCCCCCTCTACTCCCCTATCCCTCTCCACCTCCCTCCCCTTCTCCCCCTTTTCCCCTTCCCCACCTCCCTAGATCTCTCCTCCCATCACTCCCCCTCTTCCCCTCTTTCCCCTCTGCCCACTCTCTCAACTGCCTCTCTACCCTGACCTCTACCTCCTCTCCCCACCCTCTCTGCCACCTCCCTCCTCCCTCCCGCCTCCCCCACCTCTCCCTTTCTCCTACCTTTCCCCCTTCTCCCCACTCCCCTTCCCCTTCTCTTACCCTATCTTATCCCCTTGTTTCCCTCTTTGTCTACTTTCTCCCTCCCCACTCTCTTCGTGCTCTCCCTCCCCCTTCTCTCCCTCATTTCCTTGCCTATGTTCTCCTGCATATCCTTGCATTCTCTATCCCCCTCTCCTGGCTCCCCTCTCTCCCTGCCCTCTCACCCTCTTTTCCCCTTCCTTCTGTCCCTCCCCCTCTCCCTGAATTTCTCCCCATCACTCCCCCCTCTTCCCCTCTCTGTCTCCCCCACTCTCCCTCCCCTCTCTCTTTCTCTCACCCCTCTCTGTCATCCCCTCTCTTTCCTTCCCCTCTTTTTCTCCCAACCTCTCCCTCTCTTTAAACTGCTCCCTTAATAATTGGGTTGAGTGGTCGTGCAGTGGTTAGCACAGTGTTCTGCAGTACCACCAACCCTCCACTGTCTGTAAGGCGTTTGTCCGTACTCCCCGTGGCTAAGTGGGTTTCCTCCAGGTGCTCCAGTTTCCTCTCACTGTCCAAAGATGTTCCTGTTGGTAGGTTAATTGGTTATTGTAAAGTACCCTGTGATTAGGCGCGGGTTAATTTCTGGGTGGGGCAGGTCGAAGGGCCAGAAGGCCTATTCCGCATTGTACCTCTTAATAAATCAATAGCTTATCTTTAAGCGTAAGTGCTACAGCTGTCCCTACACCTCCTCTCTTACAACTATTCAGGGCCCCAAACAGTCCTTTCAGGTGAGGCAACACTTCACTTGTGAGTCTGTTGGGGTCATCTATTGCATCCGGTGCTCCCGGTGCAGCCTCCTCTACATCGGCGAGACCCGACGCAGATTGGGGGACCACTTCGTCGAGCACCTCCGCTCCATCCACCACAACAGACAGGATCTCCCGGTTGCCATCCACTTCAACTCTCCTTCACATTCCCATTCGGATATGTCCAAACATGGCCTCCTCTACTGCCATGATGAGGCCAAACTCAGGTTGGAGGAACAACACCTCATATACCGTCTGGGTAGTCTCCAACCCCTTGGTATGAACATCGAATTCTACAAATTCCAATAATTCCCTCCACCTCCCTTCCTCCATCCCACTTTCACTCTGTCTCCTCTTCTAGCTGCCTATCCCCTCTCTATGATTCTGCCTTCTTCTACTACCCATAGTGCTTTCTCCTTAGATTCCTTCTTCACATCTCCTGCCTATCCCCTCCCTGCTTCCCCTCCCCCACCCATTGATCTTTCCTCTGATTGGTTTTTCACCTGGCACATTCCACCCTCCCCCCACCTTCTTTATAGGGCCCCTGCCCCCTCCTTCTTTAATCCTGATGAAGGGTCTCGGCCCGAAACATTGACTGCTCCTTTCAACGGATGCTGCCCAACCTGCTGAGTTCATCCAGCTTTTTTGTACATCTTGATTTGACCACAGCATCTGCAGTGTACTTTGTGTTTGCTGTAAATCCTTCCTGTCCCAGACGCTCGTGATGTCTGCAAGACTCTGCACACTGCACCATTCCTGAACCTGTATCATCGTCCAGTCCGTCCCTCTTGAGGATATCAACACCTCATCGCTCCAACATTAATACCCAATACCTGCCTTTAGCCCTAATACCTGCCTTCCGCAGTCTGGAGCTTGGAATTCCCTTCCAGATTCTCCAGCCACCCTCCCCGGGACCCCTCCCTCCTCTTTACAGAGTGTTGGTCACCTGCCTTTTTCTTAAAGACTCAATGTCATTGAACATGATTTCTAATGTCAGACACCAGAGCCTCACCAACATCAACAAAACTCAGCTGACATAAGAACATTAGGAACAAGAGCCCCATAGAAGGCCATCTGGCCCATTGAACCTGATCTGCCTTTCAATGTGATCATGGCTGATCTGGCCGTAGACTCACTCCACCAACCTGCCTTTTCCCCATGATACTTCATTCCCCTAAATTGCAAAAAATGATTTAACTGTGTCTTAATGACATTATGCTCTATTGATCCCCAGGGCAGAGAATTCCCCAGATTCATTAATTTCTCAGAAAACGACCTCCTTTTTTCAGTAAAAGGGGCTTTCCTTCCCCACCCGCTTTATTATTGATGCAGCTCTTATTGGCATCTCCTCTGTATCTCTACTTCTGCTCTCACCCAATTCCACCCCCCACCCACAGAGAACAGTTAGCCTGGTCCTCACCTACACCAACTGGTCTACACGTCCAACATATCATTCTTTGTAACTTCTGCCAGATACAATGGGATCCAATCATCATCTACATCTTCTCCTTCCCCCTTCTCCCCTCTCTGCTTTCTACAGGGATCACCCTCTCTTAACTCCCTGGTCTGCGCATCCCTCACTAGACACACTCTTCTGTTACCACAGGGAGTGTGACACCTGCCTTTACAACCCCTGCCTCATCGCCATCTGGGGTACCAAACAGCCCTTCTCAGTGAGGCAGACTTTCACAGTCCTCCGATGTTACTCGTTGTATCCCGTGTTCTTGGTTTGGCCTCCTCTACATCAGTGAGGCTGACTACAGGTTGGATGACATTTCACAAAGCACCTTCACTTTGTCCACCATCGCTGCCTGGATTTCTCAGTGGCCAGACATCCTCATTCTCCTTCCCATTCCCCCACTGACATATATGTCCTTGACCTCTTCAACTGCCAGGTTGAGGTTAATGGAAATCAGAAGAACGGTAGCTTGTATTCCATGTTGATACTCTCCAACCCAATGGCACAGGTACTGAATTTCCCAGCTTCTGGTAACTGCTCCTTCTCTCTATCCCTTTCCTCTCTCTTCCTGGTCCACATGGCCCCCTTCCCCATCCTATCCACCTGCCCATCACCTACACATTCCTCTCACTAGCTCCCTCTTCACCTTCCTCTCAAATCAGAGTCCATTATCATCCGTCTTTAGTCACGTCCTACCTTTGCTCCAGATCCATTCCAACCCTTGCCCATCTGCCTTTCAGCTCTCTCACCTCCATCCAGCTATCCTCTGCCAGCTCGCTACCCCGTCCAACGTTTTTAAGTGTTGCCCCAGATTCCAATATCTCCAGTCCAAGGTGTCCCCAACAAAACAGTATATTGCTGCACATGGAGTGTGAAGTGGGGAATGTGGAGTTCCTGTTTCAATGTCAATCAATACTAAGGGATTTTCAACAAACACATTTTGTGTCTCACACCCTGCACTCCCTCACTCAGAGATTCACCAACATCAGGATTCTCAAATCTACCGACTTTTCTTCCCTTTTATAAACTCTGACCAGTCACACTTCAGGAAGTGAGACCCAACCCTGGAGAAGGTCAGGGAGGGAGGATATTTCCCAGATGACTCCCAGAGATGTGCAGTTCTCCTGCAGAGAGGCTGTGTTCTCCAGAACAGGTCAATGGGAGATTGTATAAAGGCATTAAAAATCGTGAGAGGTTACACAGGACATAGTGAATTGCGGCACCGTACCGACTCTCAGCCCACAATGTTCTAAACTTTCCGTCTCACAAGGCTCTCCATGTTCCTGTCATCCATGAGCCTATCTAAGGGTCTCTCAAACGTCCCTAATGTATCTGGTTCTACCACCACCCCGGCAGTGAGTTTCACACCCACCACTCTACATTCCTCCAATCACCTTAAAATTATTTCCCTGGTATTACCCATTTCTGCCCAGGGGAAAAGTCTCTGACTGTCTACTCTGTCTATGCCTCATCATCTTATATACCTATACCAATTCACCTCTCACATTCCTTCACTCCAAACATAAAAGCCCTAGCTCGCTCAACCTCATAGAAGATGCCTTGAAGTCCAGACAACATCCAGGTAAATCTCCTCTGCACCCTCTCTAGATTTTCCACATCCTTCCTAGAAAGAGGCCGGGTTGTACAGAGTCAATCAGGAGGAGGTGTTTCTGGAGGGAGGCCCATTAGAAACTGGGGAGTCTTTGACTGGAGGTGATCAGTGAGATGTCTAGAGGGAAAGGGACAGGTTGTTGTGATCTGGGATGGGCAGCATTAAAGGGCAGTGAGACCAGGTGAGCAGGAACTTTCCAATCAACAGGATCAGAATAATGGGAAAATGTGCAAGGCCGTGGGGGTAGGACAGGGGAGAGCAGGGCTGATTGGGGACTCTCACTGACAGTGATCACTACTAGACTCACCCAGGGTGGAATTTCTCACAATGTGTGGCGCATTCACCAAAATGTCACCCATTCCTGGGGACCAGTATTCTCTCCTCCCCACCCCGACCTCGGCCTCTCTCATTGTTCCCTGTCTGACTAATGTTGTCCTCAACCCTAGTCCAGCAGAAAAAGCAGAAAGGCCTGTGTCAGAGCATTTGTATGAAATGGTCTCGGTCAGTCACGGGGGAGTCAAGGTGGAAGAACCAATGAAAGCTCCACAATAATCCAGGTAAGAACTATTGCCCGGCACCCTGAGCGCTGTTGTTCAGATTACAAGCTCTTCCTCAGCATTGCCCACTGCCAATGCTCCTTCGTTACTGTCTCCCCAACGTGATGGATAGTGTAGTGTTCCATGAGTGTTGTCCATCCAGCAATGTCACAGGTTTATAGGGTCATACATTCCTTAGCACCTCTCCAAACCTCTAACATCTTAGCCCAAACCTTGGCCCTCGAGTTTTAGATACCAGTGCTATGAGGAACAGTTTCCTTATTCCCCGTGAAGAAAAGTCTGTGATCCACATAGCTTTCATTCCCTCTGTCATGTTCCCCATCCGTCTCCTCTTCTCCAAGGAAAACTATTGCAGCCGATCCAGTCTCTTCTCTTCATCAAAAAGCTCCAATCCCTTGTTAGATCTGGTGATATTTATCCAGAGGTCCTTCAGAGGTCAAGAATGAGGCAGAAAACTTGGTGGTTACAGTTGATTTATTAATTTTTACAGGAACAAAGAACGAGCATATGAAGGAAGAAAACAAAGGATTTGTGGTCATCTTCAACAAAAAATAATCTCGAATTGTGAAACATTCTGTTGTGAAACAGTCTGGTTGTGGGGTGATATGGGCTGCAGGAAAACATCCAGAAAAATACAGAACCAATTGCTGAAAATTCACTCAACACTTACACATACAGGTAATTACAGAAAAATTGCAGGCAAGTGTAGGAAAGTGAAATCTGAGAAAATAAAGGAAAAATAACAATTCTACACCTAATTTCACACCTTGCAACATCCTTGTAGAGCAACACAGAAGGGAGCTGAAAGGAATCAATAGGTCGGGCAGCATCTATCTTTGGATCGGTTCGGCCCAAAGTGCCATCTGTCTGTTTTCTTCCACAAATCCTGCCTGAACTGACAGGTGCCTCCAGTATTTTGCATAAGGCTCATATTTCCAGAATCCACAGCAATCTGCATTGTGCCTCCAACATCCTTGTGAATCTCCTCTGCACCTGTTCCTGTAAAATCATATGCTTCCCATGTTATGGTGACATGAACTGAAAGCAGTTGTGGCCATAGAACCATAGAACATTACAGCACAGAAACAGGCCTTTTGGCCCTTCTTGGCTGTGCTGAACCATTTTTCTGCCTAGTCCCACCGACCTGCACCTGGGTCATATCTCTCCAAACCCCTCTCATCCATATACCTGTCCAAGTTTTTCTTAAATGTCAAAAGTGAGCCCGCATTCACCACTTCATCTGGCAGCTCATTCCACACTCCCACCACTCTCTGCGTGAAGAAGCCTCCCCAATGTTCCCTTTAAACCTTTCCCCCTTCACCCTTAACCCATGATCTGTTTTTTTTCTCCCCTGGCCTCAGTGGAAAAAGCCTGCTTGCATTCACTCTATCTATATCCATCATAATTTTATACACCTCTATCAAATCACCCCTCATTCTCCTACACTCCAGGGAATAAGTCCTAACCTATTCAACCTTTTTCTGTAACTCAGTTTCTCAAGACCTGGCAGCATCCTTGTAAACCTTCTCTGCACTCTTTCAACCTTATTAATATCCTTCCTGTAATTAGGTGACCAGAACTGCACACAATACTCCAAATTCGGTCTCACCAATGACTTATACAACCCCACCATTACATTACAGCTCTTATACTCAATACTTTGATTTATAAAGCCCAATGTACCAAAAGCTCTCGTTATAACCCTATCTACTTGTGACGCCACTTTTAGGGAATTATGTATCTGTAATCCCAGATCCCTCTGTTCTACTGCACTCCTCAGTATCCTACTATTTACCTTTTATGTTCTACCTTGGTTTGACCTCCCAAAGTGCAATACCTCACACTTGTCCACATTAAACTCCATCTGCCATTTTTCAGCCCATTCCTTCAACTGGTCCAAATCCCTCTGCAAGCTTTGAAAACCTTCCTCACTGTCCACTACACCTCCAATCTTTGTATCATCAGCAAATTTGCTGATTCAATTTGCCACATTATTATCCAGATCATTGATATAGATGACAAATAACAATGGACCCAGCACTGATCCCTGTGGCACATCACTAGTCACAGGCCTCCACTCAGAGTAGCAATCCTCCACTACCACTCTCTGACTTCTCCCATTGAGCCAATGTCTAATCCAATTTACTACCTCTCCATGTATACCTAGCAACTGAATTTTCCTAACTAACCTCCCATGCGGGACCTTGTCAAAGGCCTTACTGAAGTCCATGTATACAACATCCACTGCCTTCCCTTCATCCACTTTCCTAGTAACTGCTTCGAAAAACTCTATTAGAGATTGGTTAAACATGACCTACCAAGCACAAAGCCATGCTGACTTTTTCTAATAAGTCCCTGTCTATCCAAATACTTGTAGATCCTATCTCTTAGTATTTCTTCCAATAATTACCTACTACCAATTTCAAAATTACTGGCCTATAATTTCCTGGCTTACTTTTTGAGCCTTTTTTAAACAACGGAACTACATAAGCTATCCTCCAATCCTCCGGCACCTGACCCATGGATATCGACATTTTAAATATTTCTGCCAGGTCCCCTGCAATTTCAACACTAGTCTCCTTCAAGGTCCGAGCGAATACCCTGTCAGGTCCTGGGATTTATCTACTCTGATTCGCCTCAAGACAGCAAGCACCTCCTCCTCTTTAATCTGTATAAATTCTATGACTCCATTCTAGTTTCCTTAGTAAATACAGATGCAAAAAACCCATTTAATATTTATCCCATTCCTTTTGGTTCCATACATAGCCGACCACTCTGATCTTCAAGAGGACCAATTTTATCCTTTACTATCCTTTTGCTCTTAACATACCTGTAGAAGCTCTTAGGATTATCCTTCACCTTGACTGCCAAAGCAACCACATGTCTTCTTTTAGCCCTCCTGATTTCTTTCTTAAGTATTTTCTTACTCTTTTTATACTCCTCAAGAATCTTATTTCCTCCCTGTTGCCTATACATGTTATACATCTCTCTCTTCTTCTTTATCAGAGTTCCAATATCCCTCGAGAACCAAGGTTCCTTATTCTTATTCATTTTGCCTTTAACCCTGACAGGAACATACAAACTCTGCACTCTCAAAATTTCTCCTTTGAAGGCCTCCCACTTACCAATGACATCCTTGCCAGAGAACAACCTGTCCCAATCTACGCTTTTTAGATCCTTTCTCATTTCTTCAAATTTGGCTTTTTTCCAGTTTAGAACTTCAACCTGAGGACCAGATCTATCTTTATCCATGATCAAGTTGAAACTAATGACATTATGATCACTGGAACCAAAGTGTTCCCCTACACACACTTCCGTCACCTGCCCTATGTAAACTATGTAATTAGTTTTTGCTACAAGTGTATGGGACATTGGAAAAAATGTTGAATTTCCCCATGGGGATGAATAAAGTATCTATCTATCTATCTATCTATCTATCTATCTATCTATCTATCTATCTAACTCATTTCCTAATAGGAGATCTAATATTGCATCCTCTCTTGTTGGTACATCTAAATATTGATTTAGAAAACTTTCCTGAACACACTTCACAAACTCTAACCTATCTAGACCTTTAACAGTATTGGAGTCCCAATCAATGTGTGGAAAATTAAAATCCCCTACAATCACAACTTTCTGTCTCCTGCAGTTGTCTGTTACCTCTCTGCAGATTTGCTCTTCCAATTCTCACTGACTATTGGGTGGTCTATAATACAGCCCTATTAATGTGGTCATACCTTTCCTGTTTCTCAGCTCCACCCATATGGCCTCAGTAGACAAGCCCTCTAATCTTTCCTGCCGAAGCACTGCTGTAATATTTTCCCTGACTAGCAAAGCCACCCCCCCCCCCACCCTTCATCCCTCTGCCTCTATTACATCTGAAACATCAGAACCCTGGAACATTGAGCTGCCAGTCCTGCCCCTCCTGCAGCCAAGTTTCAGTAATGGCTATGTTGTCATAATTCGATGTGTCAATCCAGGCCCTCAGCTCATCTGCCTTTCCCACAATACTCCTCACATTGAAATATACACACCTCAGAAGATTATTACCACCACACACAACCTTACTATTTGTGACTTTGCATGAACTACTAACATCATTTATTTTTACCCCTGTTCCACTATCTACTCTGGCACTCTGGTTCCCACCCCCCTGCAAATCTAGTTTAAACCCTCCCCAATAACACTAGTAAACCTCCCTGCAAGTATATTGGTCCCCCTGTAGTTCAGGTGTAACCCGTCTCTCTTGTACAGGTCCCACCTACCCCAGAAGAGGTCCCAATGATCTAGAAATCTGAAACCCTGCCCCCTACACCTGTTTCTCAGCCATGTGTTCATCTGCCAGAGCATCCTACTCTTACCCTCACTGGCACGTGGCACAGGCAGCAATCCAGAGATTACTACCCTCGAGGTCCTGTTTTTCAACTTCATACCAAGCTCTCTGTACTCACTCTTCAGGACCTCCTGATTCTTTCTACCTATGTCATTGGTACCGACGTGTACCACGACATCTGGCTGATCACCCTCCCACCTCAGAATGCTGTGCACGCGATCAAAGACATCCCTGACCCTGGCACCCGGGAGGCAACAAACCATCCGGGAGTCTCTGTCATGACCACAGAATCTCCTGTCTGTACTCCTGACTATGGAGTCCCCTATCACTACCGCTCTCCTCTTCTTCCTCCCTCCCTTCTGCACTGCAGAACCAGACTCAGTGCCAGAGATCCAGCTGCCACAGTTTGTCCCAGATAAGCCATCCCCCCCAACAGTATCCAAATCGGTATACCTGTTCTGGAGGGGAATGGCCACAGGGGAACCCTGCACTACCTGCCCTTTCCCCTTCCCTCGCCTGACGGTAAGCCAATTACCTGTGCCCTGTTCCTTAGGTGTAACTACCTCCAGGAAGCTATGATCTATAAACTGCTCAGTCTCCTGAATGGAGGTTATCCAGCTCCTGCTCCAGTTCCCTAACGCAGTCCGTTAGGAGCTGTAGCTGGATAGACTTCTTGCAGGTATCATTGTCAGGGACACCAGAGGTCTCCCTGACTTCCCACATCCTGCAAGAGGAGCATTCCAACATCCTGCCTGGCATATTCTCTAGTCTGAACAAAAAAAAAGAAGAAAAACAGAAACTTACCGGAACCTACCCTCGCCTCTGCCTGTTTCTCGCCGAGGCCTGATTGAGCCAAAGCCGTCCCACTCCAACTCAGTCCACTCCAACGATGGCAGCTACGATGATGGCCACTGTATATAGCGGTCTTTCTTTTAAACCTTGTGTTTCTGTGTATATATGTGTTCCTATGTGAGTTTGTGTTTCTCTGTGTGTGTGTGTGTGTGTGTGTGTGTGTGTGTGTGTGTGTGTGTGTGTGTGTGTGTGTGTGTGTGTGTGTGTGTGTGTGTGTGTGTCTGTGTTTCTGTCTGTGTGTGTGTGTGTGAGAGAGAGAGAGAGAGACAGAGAGCACTGTCTAATTGCACTCCTTCACTCACGAGCATTGCCTCGTCACTCTGCTGCCGTTACGGTGAGATAGATAGATAGATAGATAGATAGATACTTTATTCATCCCCATGGGGAAATTCAACATTTTTTTTCCAATGTCCCATACACTTGTTGTAGCAAAAACTCATTACATACAATACTTAACTCAGTAATAATATGATATGCATCTAAAATCACTAACTCAAAAAAGCATTAATAATAGCTTTAAAAAAAGTTCTTAAGTCCTGGCAGTTGAATTGTAAAGCCTAATGGCATTGGGGAGTATTGACCTCTTCATCCTGTCTGAGGAGCATTGCATCGACAGTAACCTGTCACTGAAACTGCTTCTCTGTCTCTGGATGGTACTATGTAGAGGATGTTCAGGGTTTTCCATAATTGACCGTAGCCTACTCAGCGCCCTTCGCTCAGCTACCGATGTTAAACTCTCCAGCACTTTGCCCACGACAGAGCCCGCCCTCCTTACCAGCTTATTAAGACGTGAGGCGTCCTTCTTCTTAATGCTTCCTCCCCAACACGCCACCACAAAGAAGAGGGCGCTCTCAACAACTGACCTATAGAACATCTTCAGCATCTCACTGCAGACGTTGAATGACGCCAACCTTCTTAGGAAGTACAGTCGACTCTGTGCCTTCCTGCACAAGGCATCTGTGTTGGCAGTCCAGTCTAGCTTCTCATCTAACTGTACTCCCAGACAGTGTACCTGTCTCACTGTCTCCCCTGGTGTATTTTAATACTCTGGTTCCTAAACAAGCTGATGTGTTCCAATTGGTGTTATGGTGCCTTTCCCACCATACATGGCAGAATATTCCATTTCTTCAATGATGGGTTTGTGTAAGGGTGTACATATTGTTTGGGTACTGCCATTAACGTAGATAATTCTGTTTATTTTGTAATGAATTATAACCTCATTGTGGCATTTTTCTTTTCACTATATTCAAACTTTGCATGTTTGATTTTTGACACAATTAATAAACGCCACTGCACTAAACTTTTAAGTAACTCCAGCTGCTGTTTCTTCAGTCATAACCCACATTTTTATCTCTGTGTGTGTGTGTGTGTGTGTGTGTGTGTGTGTGTGTGTGTGTGTGTGTGTGTGTGTGTGTGTGTGTGTGTGGTGTGTGTGTGTGTGTGTGAGAGAGAGAGAGAGAGAGAGAGCATTTATTTCAGAGTGTGTGTCTGCTTCTATGAGTCTGGGTTTCTATATGTTTGTTCATGTGTATTTCTGTGTACGTTTATGTGTTTCTGTGTGTGTTCTGTATTTCAGGGGTGTGTGTGAGAATGTGTTTCTTTCTATATTTCACTGTGTCTTTTTCTGTGTCTGTATGAGTGTGAGTTTCTCTCTGCGAGTGAGTGTTTCTGCTTGTCTGCTACTGTGTTTGTGTGTTTCTGTCTGTGTGTGTTTCCATGTTTTATGTGGTGTCTGTGTTTATGTGTGTGAAAGTTTGTGTGTGTTTGAGTGTTTCTGTGTGTGTTGTATGATCAGTGTGTGTTCTGTATGTGTGCACATGTTTCTGTGTCTGTGTTCGTAATTAGGTGTTTCTGTAGGTGAGTATGTGTGTGTGTTTCTGTGTTGGTTTGTGTGAGTGGGTATTTCTGTATGTGAGTACTGTGTGTGCGTGATTGGGTGTTTCTGTATGTGAGTATGTGTGTGTGTTTCTGTGTGTGCTTTCCTGTGTGATTGTACTTTTTTGTGGATATGTGTTAGTGTGTCTGTATCTGTGTGTATATTTCTTTGAGTCTGACTTTTTGTGCCTGTGTATGTTTGTGGGTTTCTGTATTTTATTTGTGTGTGTTTGTATGTTTCTGTGTGTGTATTAATGCGTGTGTGCATTTATGTGCTTTATGGGGTGTATGAGTTTGTGTGTGAGTTTATGTATCTGTTTCTTTGTGTGTGTGGATATGCATGTACGCATATATGTTTGTGTGTACCTGTGTTGTGTGTGTGTGTTTGTATGCATTTCCCTGTGTGTGTTTGAGGGTGTGAGTGTAAGCCTGGTTGTGTGTGTGTGTATGTGAGGTGGGTGTGTGTATCTGTGTTAATGAGACTCTGGTCTTGGGTGTTTCTATATGTTGGTGCATTTCCATGTTTTATGTGGTCTATGTGAGTTTGTTCTCAAGTGTGTCTGTGTGTGAGTTCATGTATGTCCTTATGATTTTGTGTGTGTGTGTGTGTGTTTCTGGCTGTGTGTGTGAGTTCACGTATGTGGCTTGTGTGTTTATGTGTGTGTGTGTGTGTGTTAGTGTGTGAGTTTGTGTGTTTGTGGGTTGTATGTGTGCAAATGTACCTTTCTGTGTGTCTTTGTGTCTGTGAATTTGTGTGTGTGTACTTCCTTGTTTCTGTGTGTGCATTTGAGTTTGTGTGTATGTGTGTGTGCAATTCTGTGTGTTTCTGTGACTGGGTTTCTTTGTGTATGTGTTTGTGTGTGTGTGTGTGTGTGTAAGTTTCTGCTTTTATCTGAGTGCATTTTAAGTGTGTGTTCATGCATGTGTGTGTTTCTGCATTTGTGCATGTATCTGTGTGTACGTGCGTGTGTTGTATGGGTGTGTGTTTTCTGTCTGCATGCTTCTGTGTCAGTGTGTTTGATTCTGTGTTCTGTGTGTGTGGCTGTATGTGGTGATGGGGTGGGAAGAGTTTCTGTCTGTGTATGTGTGTATGTTGTTCGGAGTTTGTGTCTGTGTTTCTGAGTTTTTCTGTGTTTTGTGCATATGTGTGCGAGTTTCTTTATTTCTGTGTCTGTATGTTTCTGTATTTGTGTGTGTTAGTGTGTGTGTCTCTGTGTTTTGTGTGTGTTTTTCCGTGTTTTCTGCCTGTGAGTTTCTGTTTTGTGAATATGTGAGTGAGTGAAGGGTCTGTTAGTGTGGGGAGTGGAGTGTAGTTGGAGTGGGGAAGGAGAAAGAGGAACAAATGGAGTAGGAGGTGAGAGTGGCAGGGGGAGTGGAGAGGGTGTGTGGGGAGTGGAGTGTAGTTGGAGTGGGGAAGGAGAAAGAGGAACAAATGGAGTAGGAGGTGAGAGGGGTAGGGGAAGTGGAGAGGTGTGTGGGGAAGTGAGGAGAGTGTGGTGGTGCAAAATATCCTTTGTACTCTGACAGGTGATCGTATGTCTCCCATTTCACAGTGCGGCCCTCTCCGTGATGTCACAACAACAATTTTACACTCAGCCTCAGCAAGTCCAAGGAACTAACTGTGAACTTCAGGAAGGGGAAGTCGGGAGAACACACTCCAGTCCTCATCCTGGGGTCAGCAGTGGAAAGGCTTCAAGTTCCTGGGCATCAACATCTCAGAGGATCTGTTCTGGATCCAACATGTTGAAGCAATGAGGAAGGAGGCGACTGCCGGCTCTATTTCATCCGGAGTTTGAGTACAATTAATGGAGAATGTGTGGAGCAGGTTAAGACCTACAAGTATCTGGGAGTACAGTTAGACGAGAAGCTAGACTGGACTGCCAACACAGATGCCTTGTGCAGGAAGGCACAGAGTCGACTGTACTTCCTTAGAAGGTTGGCGTCATTCAATGTCTGCAGTGAGATGCTGAAGATGTTCTATAGGTCAGTTGTTGAGAGCGCCCTCTTCTTTGTGGTGGCGTGTTGGGGAGGAAGCATTAAGAAGAAGGACGCCTCACGTCTTAATAAGCTGGTAAGGAAGGCGGGCTCTGTCGTGGGCAAAGTATTGGAGAGTTTAACATCGGTAGCTGAGCGAAGGGCGCTGAGTAGGCTACGGTCAATTATGGAAAACCCTGAACATCCTCTACATAGCACCATCCAGAGACAGAGAAGCAGTTTCAGTGACAGGTTACTGTCGATGCAATGCTCCTCAGACAGGATGAAGAGGTCAATACTCCCCAATGCCATTAGGCTTTACAATTCAACTGCCAGGACATAAGAACTTTTTTTTAACTTTTTGAGTTAGTGATTTAGATGCATATCATATTATTACTGAGTTAAGTATTGTATGTAATGAGTTTTTTTTTTGCTACAACAAGTGTATGGGACATTGGAAAAAAATGTTGAATTTCCCCATGGGGATGAATAAAGTATCTATCTATCATCTATCTATCAATACTCTGTGCAGGTACCCCGGGGGAGGGACTGTGGAAGGAACTGTCAATGTTTTGGGACTGACAGTGAAGGGGAGAGAGTATTGAGGGTGAGTGGTATGTTGGTGTATTGGGTGGGATGGTGGGAGAGGGTTTGAATGATGGGCAGAGTGAGCTGGATAGGGGAGGGGGAGGCATATTCAAAGTCCGGAGGAAACTCGAGGAACACCACCTCATATTCTCCCCATGCATATTCCATTTACAGGTAACTCTATCACCTTCCAATCCCCCTCCTGTCCTTCTATTTTGTCCTCCTCCCCCTGACCCCCACAGCCTTCCTTCACCCATCCACCCACCCGTTTCACTCCCTGACTCCGCTCCCTCCTCCCCATCTAACGCTGGTTCCATTTGCCTTTCCCCTTCCCCCAATGGTTCCCATTATCACCTTTACTACTGATCAGATTCCAGCACCAGTGGAGAGAGTCTTGAACGTTGTAGCTACTCTCATGTAGTCTTGCAGAGAATATTCAATTGCCCTCCTGTGTCCGGTTGACAGTGGCTTTGGGTATCAGGAAGTGAGCGACTCACCACAGGGTAACAGTCCCAGACCAACCCCACCATATGTGGATGGTCGAGATGAGTGTCTGGTGATCACCCCCAGAATGTTCAGGTTACGGTAAGTGATGATGACCTCACCTTGAACATCCTGAGGGGCGTTGAATGTGGGGCCATCACTGAGGTAAGGGGTAGCAGGTCAGACTCTCTCTGGTTGTAGGTGGTCATTTCCTGGCATCACTTTGGACAAATGCCACTTGTCACCTGACAGTTTTGGGGAACACTCGGGTGCCATCCCTGTCCCGAATGGGGTTCAGCATCTTGAATGCTTGGAGCTCAACTCATCTCTCTATAGACCGATGGGATGAGTTCTAATCCACCTTCAGATTCTCCTGAATGGGCCTTTTGTACAAAGAACTCTTGATCTCCGAATGTTCCTCGCCATGGCCCTTCACTTTATTGTCTGCTTGCACTGCACTTTCTCAGCAGCTGTAGCATTTATTCTGCATTCTGAAATTGTTTTTTCTTTAATACTACTTTGATGTTCTTATGTATGGAATGATCTGAATGGCTGGCATGTAAACGAAGCTTTTCACTGTATCCTTGTACAATAATAAACCAGATACCAATTACAATCACAGTGCCATCGTGAAATTAGTAACCAGAACTTCAGTGCTCTCCTTCATGTCACTGATATAAACTGTAAAAAATAACATTTATTATTCACTCAGAGGAAGTGAGCTTCACAGGCTGAAATGGCATTTAATCCCCCATCCCTAATTGTCATTGAGAATGTGGTTGTGAGCTGCCTTCCCCACCCCAGGGGATTGACGGTGGAGGATGCCATGACAGCAATGCTACTCAATGTCAGAGAAATGGTTGAATTTCCCTTGTTGGATATCGTTACTGCCTGGCACTTAGATGGCAAATGACACGGGCACCACACATCAGCCCAGGCTGCGTGTTGTCCAGCATTTGGCTGTGGACTGCTCCATTACCTGGGGAGTTGTGAATGGTGAACACGGTGCATTTATCAGCTCTGACCCTCTGATGGATGGAAGGTCATTGATGAAGCAGTGAAGATGTTTGAGCCCAGGACACCATCCTGTGGAATCCCTACGGGGACATCCTGTAACTGAGATGATTCATCTCCCACCACCGTGATGTGATAGACCATAAGGCCGAGCAGCAGAATTTTGCCATTCAGCCCATCGTGTCTTTCCTTCATTCTTTCATGGCTGATTAATTTTCCCTCTCAACCCCAATCTCCTCCCTCTCCCCATAACCTTTGGCACCCTCTCTAATTCAGTTCCCATCAATCTCCTCTTTAAATATACCTAATGACTTGGGCTCTATGGCTGTCTGTGGCAATCAATTCCATAAATTCACCACCGTATGGTTAATGGAATTCCTCCTCCTCATCTCTGTTCAAAAGGGTGTCCTTCTATTCCGAGGCTGAGCCCTCTGGTTCGAGACTCTCCCACTATTGCAAACGTCATCTGCATGTCCACTCTCCCTCCCTTGGCCTTGTATGATTCTGAGCAGTGGAGGACTCCAGTGTAACCAGGGCCCCTAATACCACACTTGATCAAATGTGGCCATGATGATGAGGGTAGAGAATGCCACCTCACCCTGGGAATTTGGTTCTCTTGTCTGTGTTTGGATCCGAGCTGTGATGAATTCTGGAGTCGAGGTGACTTTAGTGGAACAGCTTCTGTGAGCAGGTTGTTGCCAAGCAACTGGCCGGGTTAGATGTGTCCTGTTCAATGTGGATAGGATCTACTCAGGCAGTTTGTTGGATAGTTGCCAGTGATGTAGCTGCACTGGAACAGTCTGGCTAAGGAGGTGGCAGGCTCTGGATCACAGGGCATCAGTACCATTGTGAGAATGACATCAGGAACCATGGTCTTTCCTGTGCCCAATGTCATCTCTTGTTGATATTGTGGAGTCAAGCAAACTGACAGAAGACTGGTGTCTATCATGCTGAGCACCACCACAGGGGGGTGAAGTAGATCACCTGCTAGGACGGGTGTCCATCGTGACTGGGACCACTGCAGGAAGACAAGGTGGATCACTTGCTCAGCCCTTCTGGCTGAAGGTGGCAGCAAATGTTTTAGTTTTTGCTTTGGCTCTGATGCGAAAATCCGAGGCTGCACACTGCCCTTTGTGGCACACCATTCATCACATCTTCCTCACCAGATTGGTTAGTCCTCCCCTTTCTCCCCATCAGCCAGCCCACCTTGACTTTATGTGTTGTCTCCTGCACCTATTTATCTCCTGAAATAACCTTTGATGCCTCATCACAGGAAATCAAAGCTTTGGTGGGACCATTCATGACAAAATTTGGGACAGGGTAGATGTCCAACTGTGCAGAGATAATGACACTGAGCAAAGAGATGTGGAAATGGACGGTCCTCAAGATCCACTCCCTTGGAAGTGATCAACCTGGCTTCTGAGCCCAGATCAATGCAACTCACCCAGTTTTCCTCACCTATCCACCCACACCCACTTCCCTTGGATGGGACTGGACAAGGTGCACCAGGCAAGACAAGGTGCCCCTGGGCAACCTCAGACATTACCCATATGCCTTGAGACATTTCTGGACACACAAGAGTGGTCTGTCCATCAATAAGCAATTGCAAACTCTCAGCAAGAGGAAATAGCTCTCAATGCTGTGATTAATCACACACCAATGGGCACGTTTACATGGAGTGCTGCCAAAAGAAACCAGCATTCATCATTAAAGACCCCCCACCATCGAGGCCATTGATAAAAAATTTACTTTGACTTTGGCATTGAGGGCATCACACAGTTCCCAAAACCACATAAATTGGACCGGCTGTGGCTGAGAGAGAAAATGCATAGTCGTTGGACTGAAGCATGTGTTCTGCTTCACTGAGCACATTTCAACAGAAGTTGTCCCAGGTGGGAGTGTGCTCAGGCAGTGTGACATGTTGACATTAGAAACATGGACACAGGGAGCTGCATTGTCAAGAAGAGAAAGGAAATCCAATAGAAGCAAACAGTTCAGAGATGTAAAACTGATAGACCTTTAATCCCACTCTTAATAATGTAACATTAGACAAATCCTCTGTGGAGCATGCACTCAGTGATTACTTTATTAGGGACATCCAATCATCTGACAGCAACTTAAAGGCATCCAGACATGGTCAAGAGGTTCATACCAAGCATCAGAGTGGTGAAGAAATGTGATCTAACTGACTGACTGTGGAATAATTGTTGGTGCCAGACAGGGTGGTTTGAGTATCTCAGACCCTGCTGATCTCCTGGGATTTTCATGTGCAACGGTCTCTAGAGTTTACAGCGTGTGGTGTGAAAACAAACAAACAAAAAATAGAAACTGGTGAGCTGCAATTTTGTGGGAAAATGCCTTGTTAATGAGAGACTCAGAGAAGAATGGGCAGACTGATTCAGCTGACAGGAAGGCGACAGTAGCTCAAATCACCACAAGTTACAACAGTGGTGTGCAGAACAACATCTCTGAGTGGACAATAGGCCGAAGCTTGAAATGGGTGAACTACAGCAGCAGAAAACCACATAACCCGTAATATCAGGACAAGATCGTCTCTGTTCCACTATTCAATTATTCAATTAATGTGACTGATCATTGACCTGATCGTCACTTTCCTCCCCTAACCTCATTCCATTACTATCCAACAAATCAGTTCAATCACTAAACACAGGCAGTGTCTGAGCCCCCACCACCCTGCGAGTAGACTCCCCTTCACACGGAGCCCAGAGCTGGCTGCAATATTTCAATTGTCCAGGCACTTTCTTTGGAAAGAGAAACTGATCAATGTTTGAGGACCACGTATGATTTTGGCGAGATATCTCTGCCCTTGAACTTGGATCCCCATACAATTAGTGCCAATGCAGTGTTTCCCTTCACATGCCCAGCGTACCTGCGTTGTAACCATTAGCAACCTGTGCACAGTGAACTATGACAACTTCCATCGAGTCACAAGGTCGGAAACCGGCCCTTCCCCCCACCTGGTCCATGCCAACCAAGAGTACCATCCAAGTGACCTTTAGCCCATATCCCTCTGTCCATGCAACTGTCCAGGAATCTTTGCCTCAACCACCTCCTCTGGAAGTTTGTTTCACACACAGATCAGACATGAGCTGAAAAGATGACCCACCTTTCCCCCCCCCACCAAGTTCTCAATAAATCTCTCCTTTGTCATCTTAAACTCTGTAAGGTCACACCTCGTTCTCCAGTGCTCCAAATTTCAGCCTGTTCATCCTCTCTCCATAACTCAGTCCTTTGAGTCCTGACAATTTCCTCAGAACACTCATCTTCACTCTTTCCTACAGCAAGGCGACAAAAATTGAACATTGATTCCCTAACCCTGGGTAAAAAAAAATGTCTGTATTCAAAACATCTCATTATTTTACCAAAAAAATCTTTGTCTTCCTGCTTTTTTCCCTGACAAACTTGAAGTCAATTGTCTCAAATGATATTGGAGCTGCAGAGTCTGGGCCCATTCACTCAGCCTGTCTCTGTACGTTGCACCCACCCCCCACCCCACCCCCACATGGTCTCTGTCCTCCTCAGTTTAATGTGTTTCTGTCTGTGACACCAGCATGAGGAGGTAACCTGGCAGAGTTCAGTACAGAGACCCAGCGGCCCTCTGGGGCACTCCCAATTTATCCCCACCCCTGACACTCGGATATTTTGAAGTCCGCTCTCTATTGTCACGTAGGATATGGTACAAGAGTCCACAGCAGCGAGGGTGACCCAAATCGTCTCTAAGTAGACCGATGAATACCGGCCATGGCCCCCCACCCCTCAGCTGATGGGAACCAAGATCCTTCTTCCCAACAGTGGTACACTGTCAGAGGTTCCTTCAAACCTCCTTACCTCTCCTCCCACAATGCAGTGCTTCCTCCTCACCTTCCTCCCCACACTGGGGTGCTGCCTCCACACTGACCCTCCATAGCATTGCACTCCTTCCACACTGCCCCTTCCATATTGCGGCTCTCCCTCCTACTGCCTATCCCACAGCACGTTCTCTCTTCACTGCCCCTCACACAACGAGGCTCTCCCTCCTCACAGTCCCTCTCACAGCACAATGCACCCTCCTTACAGCCCCTCCCACAACGCAATGCTCCCTCCTCCCCACCCTTTCCACAGCATGGTGCACCCTCCTCACCACCCCTCCCATTATACTCCCCCCACCCCCGAGCGGCATTCACTGAGTGATGCCATCTCCTCACTGCGCACCCTCGACCAGAATAGAATGTGATTTTATTTGTCTGAATCAGCGAGTCTCCAGTTTCGCTTGATATGAATGAACATGATTAGAAAGTAGGTGGTAACCTGGGTCTGTGGGACCCAGTGCTCTGTGGGATCCTGCTGTGTAGTTGGCTGCAATGTCCCCTACAGCACTGGCCATCTCCCTGAGAACCAGAAGGATCTCTCCCCAACCTCCCCCCTCCCACCCACCAGTGCTGTGACCCCTTAAGCTGGCCCGATTGACTGGAAGTGCAAAGGTGCGTAAACGACCGTCTCCCCCCTGCGAACAGGGCCCCCACCGCCGGGCAGTTCCCTCAGGCTGGCATACACCGGGTCACACTCCTCCCCCTCTCCAACGGGCATTACTGGTGAAACTTCCTGTGGGATCTGGCTCGTCCTCTGTCTCTCCGTGTCCTGGGGCAGAAATAAAAGCAAATCTCAATTCTTCATCAAACACCATTGAACTGCTCACTCCCCATCACGAAACTAATTCCACAACCTCTGGATTTACTTCCAGGACTCTACAACTCAGGCTCTCAATATTTATTACTTATTTGTTTATTTTTACTTTTTAGTTTTCTATTTGCAGATTGTTGTCTTTTGCACGTTAGCTGTTTGCATCAATGATTTGTGGAGTTTTATTGTTTCCCAGTTTTTATTATGAATGCCCACAAGAAAATGAATCTCAGGATAAAATGTGGTGACATATATGTACTTTGATAATTAATCTACTTTGAACTTTGAACAACGACGATAAGCATATTTAAATGCTGTGAACACTGGCTAATGAATAACAGGCTGGAACCCTGTTGTGAACACCATCCTCTTGTTCTTTCCCCTCTCCTCCCTCATCTCTTCTCTTTGTTACTCTCTCACCTCCCAATTCTCTACGAGTCTCTCATTTTTGTCTAATTCATTCATTCCTCTCTTGTTCCTCCTCTTTCTCTCTCTCCCTCTTTCTGTCCATCCCTTCCACTACCTTCATCTCTCTCTCATCCGCCCTCCCTCTCATTCACACACTCATGCTCCTAAACCCCAAACCATGGCAGTCTGTGAGCAACGCCTCATGGTGCGACACCCCACCCCCCACCCCCCCAATGTCCCTCCCGCAGCGCTGTGCTCCCGGTGTCCTGACATTTACTGGACTGAGCTCTGACCTGTACCTGAGGTGTGGTCAAGTATGGACTGGAGCTGACGGTCGTGTCCAGGATCTCCAAGGCTCTCTCCTTGGTCCGTGCATCCCGTCTGGAACAGCAGAAGTTTGGCCCAAGGTTACAGAACATCAGAGTGTCAGCCTAATCCCCACCCCGATCCCACCTCACTGTGACATCCAGACCCTCTGATACAACATCCTCCACTGAGGCTGTGGAGTGGCACCACTCTGCCCCTCCTCCTCCTTCCTCCTTCTCTTCTCCCCTCTTTTCCCACCCCCTTCCTTCCCTTCTCCTAACCCTCTTCCTCCCCACTTCCCCTTTCCCATCGCCTCCCTTAACCCTCCTCCACCCATGAGAGACAGATAGAGGAAATATATCTGAAAGTTTAATAGTTTCCTTCTTGGTTTGAACGCCTCACCTGTGGTGCTGACAACTGACCACTGATCAAGGTGTGACCACCCAAGCGCTGTGTGACCACGGGATGACAAGGACCAGACTGGAAGGCAGGGAATTCCCAGTCTCCCTCATCGTGCTTTTGGATCTGGAGCTCCCTTTGTTTAGGTTGGTTTATTTTATCATGTAAGTTATCACATACAGACGCCGTGTACGTCCTCCCCGTGACAACGTGGATTCCTTCGGGTGCTCTAGTTTCCTCCTACATTCTAAAGACGTACCAGTTAGAAGCTCGATTGGTCATTGTAAATTGTCCTGTGATCGGCTCGGGTTTGGGAATGAAGGGTCTGTTTCGTGTCTTGTCTCTAAATAAATAACTTTGTCATCTGTAATGTACAGTGTTGCTGCTAATTGCCAATAAAAACTATTCACCCCCTTGGAAGTTTTTATGTTTTATTGTTTTACACATTGAATCACAGTGGACTGAATCTGGCTTTTGTGATTGTCCAACAGAAAAGGACTCTTTCACGTCAAGGTGGAAACAGATCTATGCAAAATGATCTAAATTAATTACCAATATAAAACACAAAATAATTGATTGCATAAGTATTCACCACCTGTAATATGAGACACCAAATTATCAGTGGTGTAGCTAATTGGTTTGAGAAATCACATTAATTAGTTAAGTGGAGATCTGTTTTTGGAGACCTGTGTATGGCCAAGATATCTCAATTGATTGTAGTAAAAATACACCTGTATCTGGGAGGTCCAACTGCTGATGGGTCAGTATCCTGGCAAAAACTACACCATGAAAACAAAAGAACACTCCAAGCAACTTTGCAACAAGGTTATTGAAAAGCACAAGTCAGGAGATGGATACCAGAAAATTTCCAAGTTGCTGAATATCTTTGGAGTACAGTTAAATCAATAATCAAGAAATGAAAAGAATATGGCACAGTTGTAAATCTGCCTTAGCAGGCAATCCTCTGAATATTGAGCGACTGTGCAAGAAGGGGACTAGTGAGGGAGGCCGTCGAGAGATCCATGACAACTCTGGAGGAGTTACAAGCTTCAGTGACTGAGGTGGAAAAGACGATGCATACAACTGCTGCCCAGGTGCTTCACTAGTCGCAGGGAGAGTGGCAAAAAGAAAGCCACTTTTGAAAATCCTCACATGAAATCTCGGCTAGCGTTGGCCAGAAGGCATATGGGAGACTCTGAATTCAGCTGGAAGAAGGTTCTGTGGTATGATGAAAACCAAAGTGAGCTTTTTGGCCATCAGACAAAATGCCATGTTTGGCGTAAGCTGAACACTTCACATCACAAAGCAGCAACCCTACCATGCAAATGTGGGCATGCTTCACTGCAGCAAGCCCTGGAAGGCTTGTGAAGGTAGAGGGTAAAATGAATGCAGCAAAACACAGGGAAATCCTGATTTCGCAAGAGAACTGGAGAAGATTTGTTTTCCAGCAAGACAATGACCCCAAGCATAAAGCCAAACCTACACAGGAATGGCTTAACAATGACAAATGTAATGTACTGAAATGGCCAAATCAGAGTCCAGACCTCAATCCACTTGAGAGTTTGTGCTGGATTAGAAAAGGGATGTTCGCTCATGATCCCCATGCAATCTGACAGACCATGAGCAGCTTTTTTAAAGAAGAATGGGAAACATTGAAGTGTCCAGATGTGCAAAGCAGAAATAAACCTCTCCACACAGACTCAAGGCTGTAATTGCTGCCAGAGGTGGATCTACTAAATACTGACTTGGAGGTGGTGAATACTTATGCAATCAGTTATTTTGTGCTTTATAATTGCAATTAATTTAGATCACTTTGTAGAGGTCTGTTGTCATTTTGACACAAAAGAGTCTTTTTCTGTTGATCAGTGTAAAAAAAACAAATTAAATCCACTGTAATTCAATGTTGTAAAACAATAAAACATGAAAACTTCCAAGGAGGGGTGAATACTTTTTATAGGCACTGTATACCACCAGTATGTAGGATGTAACAATGACTGTGAATGTTTGTTGATTACTAGTCAGTAGAGGAGATAGAGACAGGAACAGATGCAGACTCAATCGAAGCAGTCACCCACAGGCAGACAGCAGAGGGTAGGATTTGAACAGAAGCTGAACGTTCCTCACAATTGCACCTGGCCCCCCAACACCATCTCTTTACTCAAGAAAGCACAGCAATGATTCCATTTCCTAAAGAGATTGAGGTGCGCGAGGCTATCTCCTCCCTCTGTTCTAACCAATTTTTAACAGGAGCTCCATCGAGAGTGTCCTGACCAGCTACATCACCGTCTGCTATGGCAATTGAAAAGCATCTGACCACAAGACCTGACAAAGGATTACAAGGGCTGCTGAGATGATCATCGGGGTATCTCTTCCACCCATCCAAGATGTTAACCAGGACCCTTAGGATTGTCAAGGATCCCTCCCATCCGTCTCACAATCTCTTTCACCATCTTTGTCCCCTCCAGCACCCCACCATCAGGCAGGAGGAACCATAGCATTATGAGAAGGACTGTGAGGAAGGGAAACAGCTTCTTCCCCACCACTGAACTCCCTGACACCACCCAGGTCTCATCACTTATGAAGTGTTGTTAATGCACCTTATGATCAATGTCAATCTTTTAGAATATATTTAATTATTTGTTAATTTATTTGTGGTAGCATTGCAGTATGTGTTGTGTACCTTTGCCCAGAGGAACGATGTTTCATCTGGTGATATAAATTTATACATTTGAAATGACAATAAAACTGAACTTGAACGTTCATCTGGACTTACTTCTGGATGTACTTGTAGATGAAGAATCCAGCCAGTAGCATGAGAATGACATTGCTCGTGAGTAACACTGTGATCCAAACAGCAGAGACCCCACCTGTAACATCAACTAACAGGACAGTTTCAGAATAGTCCACTGTACAAGTCAAACCCTTTCTCATTTATGGACAGACTACCGCACAGGATCCTAAACAGTCGCAGAAAGTTGCAAACTCAGCTCCATCATGGGCACTAGTCATCTTCAAAAGTTGAAGACTCAAAAAGGCATCGTTATAGACCCCACCACTCAGAATATGCCTTCTTCTCATTGCTACCATGAAGGAGAAAGTGCATCCTGAAGACACACACTCATGTGAGGAACAACTTCATCCTCACTGCCACTGCCTCACTATTCTTTTCGCTTGTTGCACTACTTATATAATTTAATTTAATTTCTATAATATAGAGCTTTCAAAAGTATTCATTTTATTGTTTTACAACACTGTATCACTGTGGATTTCATTTGACTTTTTTAATACCAATTAACAGAAAAAGTCTCTTATGTGTCAAAGTGAAAACTGATCTCTGCAAAGTGATCTAAGTTAATTGCAAATTCAAAACACAAAATATTGGTTGCGTAAGTATTCACCCAATTTTAACATAGCAGACGAAATCATCTCTGGTGCAGCCAATTGGTTTTAAAAGTCACATAATTAGTTAAGTTTTCGAATGGAAGATGGACTCTACCGTGGCTGACCAGTGAAGCCAGAGCCAGAGTAAAAGCATAAGAGAGGGCATAGAAGGAAGCCAAAGCTAGTGGGAAGATAGAGGATTGGGAAGCTTTCAAAAACTTGCAGAAGGAAATGGATGTAACCCTCAGGTTTGGCCGGCGGCGTTAGTCTCGGGAAGACAGTCTCTGGCCCTGCCAAATGTGTGAAATCTGAGGTGTACAACCTCTTGCTTGTGTGGATGCTGTGTGATCTGTTCTCCCATTACAAATCAGTACCACGAAATAACAGAAAGTACAATTGAAAGATTTAACTCTTTAATTCTTAATTTGACTAAAGGGTTAGTAAAGAGAAACAAAAAGAACAGGGCCCATTTTAACGAAACAGTCTAATGTGCAGGTTGGAGCTCACGGCTTCCCTTCCGTCGGTCATCCATCAAATCCCCCGGGCCTCATCAACTCCCAGCCCCACTCCAAGTCCACTTCATCCTGCTGTCTACGACCTCTCCTTTGCAGCGTCTTCCCTCTTCATCTCTTGCCAAACGAAAGACCCAGATCACCTCGTTCTCAGGCACACAAGAAAGAAAACACTCCCTTCATTGGACAGCGCACATTCCAAAGCCTCTATTTTCTCTAGCCAGAATGCAAACACTGCTGCTACAGAGAAACCATTACATTAGCAGTGAAACCTTTCCCAGGGCATTACACTCTCCCCCCGCCAAATTTAGTCATGTCCTCATGACATTGAGATAATTTGCCAACACTTCCTGCAAAGCACAAAGTCCATCCCAGGTGTAAAAGGCCGTGACATAGCTCCCCACAGTGGGGGCCACTCTCTGTCCCCTGGTGCTACATAGGCCAGCCTATCCGGTGGTCTACTGATTCTTTCAGACCTCTGTACCCCCTCATATACGTCTTCATGTTCCGACTGGGGATACTTCTGGTCTACCCGATGAGGCCTCCCCCAGTCTATCCCTCGTGCCCTCCTGTAACTCAGACCCCTCTGTCCCTGGGCTGAACCTCGCTTCATCCCTTTCAGTGTCCTGCTGCAACCCAGGCTGTCCACAGATAATAGCCCCCGCTCCCCCCCACCCCCAATTCCACCTGACAGTGTGGGAACAATTGGGAATCTCTTCCTCAATCAGCGGGGAGTTAGCAAAAGGCAACATATTCCACAAACCCCAGTCCCTCATCCTCCGAATCACAATCCTACTCATGGCGGGGGCCAGTCCAATCTCTCCTGCAGTTGGTCCTGTAGTCGCTCCGCGTTGCCTCAGAGTCCTCTTACTAGGTGCAGGCTCCAGGTCAGGCTCTGGGTCAACCTGCACATCTTGTCCCAGAGGCAGAAGGTGGTTCCAATCGAGATTCTTGACAGGTCCATTTCCATCCTCTGGTTTCGCCCAGAAAACTGGTACATTTGGCATCTGACTCTCCACTACATAGGGCGTAGCCGCCCAGCGATCAGCCAACTTATGCTTCCCAGGTAGCCCCAAATCCCTATGAAGACTCAGTCTCCCGGCATGAGTTGGGAGAACCTAACCCTTTGATCATACCTCCTTTTATTTCCTTAATTCTGCTTGGCAGCCAGGACCTCAGCCAATTCATAAGCCTTTCTCAGCTCCCTTCTCAGATCAGACATACTTCAGATATGTCTTCAGTGGTAGGTCATCCTCATCAGTCCCAAAACCAAGGTCGATGGGCATTCTCGCCTTATGCCCAAATATCAGATAATATGGTGAGTACCCGTTAGCTTCATTTCGGGTCTAGTTGTAGCAGTGGACCAGATGTCCAATACGTTGACTCCACCAATGCTTCTTGCTGATCTCCACGGTTTCAAGGATATCCTGCATTGTCCAATTAAACCTCTCGGACTGGGGATCACCCTGTGGGTGATAAGGAGTAGTCATCGACTTCTGGACTCCGAGCATGCTTGGGAATTTCGAGCCTACTCTCGAAATCCTGTCCCTGATCACTATGTATCTGCCTGAGAGGCCATAATAAATGAAATACTTCCCTCGTAGATGGAACACCAATCGTGAGTTGGATAGCAATGAGAGAGGAGGCAGTGCACAGGTCCAGGAGCAAAGATTAAAAGGGGAAAGCTTTGTGAGAACTCGGCTGTAACCGGCACACCAATCATGAATTGGAGAGCAGGGAAGGTTCAGGCATAAAAGGAAGACACGGTCATTGAAGGAGTGGTCTGAGACAGAGTGGTAGGGCTTTGGCTCATTCAGGCTTCAACAAGATAAGTGGGTAGGTGGACTACATATTTTCCTTGCATTTATTTTTCTGGAGGAATAGACAGCAGGTCTGCAGGGTTACTTTGCTTTGGGTGTCAGACGTGGGAATCCCGGGAGTCTTCCAGTCTCTCAGATGGCCATATCTGCACCAGGTACACGGAGATGCGGCTCCTGAGAAACCATGTTAGGGATCTGGAGCTGCAGCTTGATGACCTACAGCTTGTTAGGGAAAGTGAGCAGGAGATAGAGTTAGTCACCGTGAGGCTGCAGGAGTTGGACAATTGGGTGACGGTCAGGGAAGGGAAGAGCTCAAATAGTAGAGAGCGTCCCTGGGGCCATCCCCTTCAGTAATCGTTGACTCATTTTAGATGCTGTTGGCGGGGGTGACCTGACAGAGGACGACCACGGCGATCAGGTCTCTGGCACTGAGCCTGGTTCTGTGGTGCAGAAGGGAGAAGAAGATGAGGAATGCGGTAGTCATAGGGGATTTCATAGTGAAGGGAACAGACAGGAGGTTCTGTCAGCCTGATAGAGATACCCACATGGTGTGTTGCCTCCCAGATGCTGGGGTATGGGATATCTCTGATTGGGTGCAGAGTATCGTGAAGGGAGAGGGTGAACAGCCATAAGTCTTGGTACACGTTGGTACCAATGACATAGGTAGAAAAAGGGAGGAGGTCCTGAAGACAGAATTCAGGGAGTTGGGTAGGAAGCTGAAAAGCAGGACTTTCCGGGTAGTAATCTCAAGATTGTTGCCTGTGCCATTTGCTAACAAGAGCAAGAATAGCATGATCGGACATATTAAGGCATGGCTGAGAGACTGGTGTAGGGGGCAGAGCTTCCGGTTCCTGGATCATTGGGGCATCTTCTGGGGCAAGTTTGACCTGTACAAAAAGGACAGGTTACACCTGAGCCCTAAGGGGTCCAATATCCTAGCAGGAAGGCTTGCTACAGCTGTTAGGGAGGGTTTGAACTAATTTGGCAGGGGATGAGAACCAGAGTGATAAGAAAGAGAAAAGAGAAATAAATCAAAGATAGCATGCAACAGAGATAAGAGGAAGGACAGACAGCAGATGAGGCATAATCACAGACAGTGGGATGATATACAACAGAAAGCAACAAATAATGGACTGAAGGTGCTATATTTGAATGCACACAGCATAAGAAATTAAATGAACAATCTTGATAATTCAGCTACAGATTGGCAAGTATGATGTTGTGGCCATCTCTGAAGAGAATTCAAAATGCTGAGATGCAAAGGGACTTGGGAGTCCTTATGCAGGATACCCTGAAGGTTAACCTCCAGTTTGAGTCGGTGGCGAAGAAAGCGAATGCAATGTTGGCATTCATTTCTAGAAGAATAGAATATAAGAGCAGGGATGTGATGTTGAGGCTTAATAAGGCACTCGTGAGACCACACTTGGAATACTGTGTGCAGTTTTGGGCTCCTTATTTTAGAAAGGATATACTGACATTGGAGAGAGTTCAGAGAAAATTTACGAGAATAATTCCAGGAATGAAAGGGTTACTGTATGAGGAAAGTCTGGCAGCTCTTGGGCTGTATTCCCCGGAGTTCAGAAGAATGAGGGTGAATCTCATAGAAATATTCCAAATGTTAAAAAGGCCTGAACAGATTAGTTATGCCAAAGTTATTTCCCATGGTAGGGGAGTCTAGGACAAGACAGCACAATGTTAGAATTGAAGGACATCCATTTAGAACAGAGATATGGAGAAATTAGTTTAGTCAGAGGGTAGTAGATCTGTGGAATTTGTTGCCATGAGAGGTTGTGGAGAAGTCATTGGGTGTTTTTAAGACAGAGATAGATATATTCTTGGTTAGCCAGGGTATCAGGAGAAGGCAGGGAAATGCGGACGACTAGAAGAATTGGATCAGCCCATGATTAAATGGCGCAACAGACTCAATGGGCCAAATGGCTTACTTCTCCTCCTATATCTTATGATCTTATGGTCTTCTGGTTAAATGGAGATTTGTTTTTTGGAGACCTGTGTACAATCAAGGTGTTTCAATTGATTGTAGTAAAAATACATCGGTATCTGAAAGGTCCAACTGCTAGTGAGTCAGGGTCCTGGCAAAAACTACGCCATGAAGAGAAACGAATACTTCAAGCAACTCAGTGAAAAGGTTATTGAAAAGTACAAGTCAGGCGATGGATAGGAGAACATTTCCAAGTTACTGACTATCCCTTGGAGAACAGTAAAGTCAATCATCATGAAATGGAAAGAATATGGCACAGCTGTAAATGTGTGTAGAGCACACTGTCCTCAGAAAGTGAGTGACCATGCAAGAAGTCTAGTGAGGGAGGTCACCAAGAGACCTACGACAGCTCTGGAGGAGTTACAAGTTTCAGTGGCTGTGATAGGAGAGGCTGCACACACAACTGTTGCCCGGGTACTTCACCAGTTGCAGCTTTATGGGAGAGTGGCAAACAGAGGCTACTATTGAGAAAAACTCACATGTGGGAGACTCTGAAGTCAGGTAGAAGATGGTTCTATGGTCTGATGAAACCAAAATTGAACATTTTGGCCATCTGAATCAACGCTATGTTTGGCGTGAGCCAAGCACCACACATCAGCAAAATGCACCAGCCCTACCATTTAACATGGTGGTGACTGCATCATACTGTGGGGATGCTTCACTGCAGCAGACCCTGGAAGGGTTGTGAAGCTAGAGGGTAAAATTAATGCAGCAAAATACCGGGAAATCCTGTTGAAAACCCTGATGCAGTCTGCTAGAGAACTGGGACTTGGGAAGAAACTTGTATTCCAGCAAGACAATGACCCCAAGCCTAAAGCCTAAGCTACACAGGAATGGCTTAAAAACAATGAAGTTTGAAGTGGCCAAGTCAGAGTATAGACCTCAATCCAAATGAGAACTCATGTTTCAACTTGAAAAAGGTTGTTCAATCACAATCCCCATGAAATTTGACAGAGCTAGAGCTGTTTTGTAATGAAGAATTACAAAATTCTTTTTGGCCATATCTGCACCAGATGTGTCGAGCTGCAGCTCCTGAGGGACTGTGTTAGGGAACCGGAGATGCAGCTCGATGAACTTCACCTAGTCAGGGAGAGCGAGGAGATGATAGAGAGGAGTTATAGGCAGGTGGTCACACCGGGGCCAAGGGAAACAGACAAATGGGTCAGGAGGGAAGGGGAAGAGTCAGGTACTAGAGAGTACCCTTGTGGCTGTACTCCTTGACAATAAGTACTCCTGTTTGAGTACTGTTGGTGTGGACAGCCTACCTGGGGGAACCAGCAGTAGCTAAACCTCTGGCACAGAGTCTTGCCCTGTGGCTCAGAAGGGTAGGAAAGGGAAAAGGAAGGAAGTAGTAAAAGGAGACTCTATAGTTGGGGGGGTCAGACAGGCGATACTGTGGATGCAGAAAAGAAATTCAGATGGTAGTTTGCCTCCCAGGTGCAAGGGTCTGGGATGTTTCGGATCACGTCCAAGATATCCTGCGGTGGGAGGGAGAACAGCCAGAGGTCGTGGTACATATTGGTACCAATGACATAGGTAGGAAAAGGGAAGAGGTCCTGAAAAAAGACTACAGGGAGTTAGGAAAGAAATTGAGAAACAGGACCGCAAAGGTAGGAATCTCAGGATAACTGCCTGTGCCACGCAACAGTGAAAATAGGAATAGGATGAGGTGGAGGATAAATGCGTGGCTAAGGGATTGAAGCAGGGGCAGGGATTCAGATTTCTGGATCATTGGGACCTCTTTTGGGGCAGGTGTAAAAAAGGACGGGTTGCACTTGAACCCCAGGGGGACCAATATCCTGGCGGGAAGGTTTGCTACAGCTATTGGGGAGAATGTAAACTAGAATTGTTGAGGGGTGGGAACCAAACTGAAGAGACTGGGGAAAAGGAGGTTAGCTCACAAATAGAGAAAGCTTTTAGACAATGCAAGAGGGAGATAGACAGGTGTTAGAGAAGGGACATGCTCAGACCGAAGGCTTGCGATGTGTCTATTTTAATGCAAGGAGTGTTGTGAACAAGGCAGATGAGCTTAGAGCATGGATCAGTACTTGGAGATATGATGTGGTGGCCATTACAGAGACTTGGATGGTTCAGGGACAGGAATGGTTACTTCAAGTGCCTGGTTTTAGATGTTTCCGAAAGCACAGAGAGGGAGGCAAAAGAGGTGGGGAGTGGCACTGTTGATCAGAGATAGTGTCACAGCTGCAGAAAACGTGGACGCCATGGAGGGATTGTCTATGGAGTCTCTGTGGGTGGAGGTTAGGAACAGGAAGGGGTCAATAACTTTACTGGGTGTTTTTTATAGGCCACCTAATAGTGACAGGGATATTGAGGAGCAGATAGGGAAACAGATCCTGGAGAGGTGTAACAATAACAGAGTTGTCGTGATAGGAGATTTTAATTTTCCAAATATCGATTGGCATCTCTTTAGAGTAAAGGGTTTAGATGCGGTGGAGTTTGTTAGGTGTGTACAGTAAGGTTTCTTGACACAGTATGTAGATAAGACTAAAAGAGGAGAGGCTGTACTTGATTTTGTATTGGGAAATGAACCTGGTCAAGTGTCAGATCGCTCAGTGGGAGAGCATTTTAGAGATAGTGATCATAATTCTATCTCCTTTACAATGGCATTGGAGAGATAAGAACAGACAAGTTAGGAAAGTGTTTAATTGGAGTAAGCGGAATTATGAGGCTACCAGGCAGGAAAATGGAGGCTTAAATTAGAAACAGATGATGTCAGGGAAAAGTACAGAAGAAATGTGGCAAATATTCAGGGGCCATTTGTGTAGAGCTCTGTATAGGTACATTCCAATGAGATAGGGAAGTTATGGTAGGGTACAGGAACCGTGGTGTACAAAGGCTGTAATAAATCTAGTCAAGAAGAAAAGAAAAGCTTACAAAAGGTTCAGAGAGCTAGGTAATGTTAGAGATCTAGACGATTATAAAGCTACTAGGAAGGAGATTAAGAAGGAAATTAGGAGAGCCAGAAGGGGCCATGAGAAGGCCTTGGCAGGCAGAATTAAGAAAAACCCCAAGGCATTCTATAAATATGTGAAGAGAAAGAGGATAAGATGTGAAAGAATAGGACCTATCAAGTGTGACAGTGGGAAAGTGTGTATGGAACCGGAGGAACCAGCAGAGGCACTTAATGAATACTTTACTTCAGTATTCACTATGGAAAAGGATCTTGGTGATGGTAGTGATGAACTGCAGCAGACTGAAAAGCTTGAGCATGTAGATATTAAGAAAGAGGATGTGCTGGAGCTTTTGGAAAGCATCAAGTTGGATAAGTCACCGGTACCAGACAAAGTGTACCCCAGGCTACTGTGGGAGGTGAGGAAGGAGATTGCTGAGCCTCTGGTGATGATCTTTGCATCATCAATGGGGACAGGAGAGGTTCCCAAGGATTGGCGGGTTGTGGATGTTGTTCCTTTATTCAAGAAAGGGAGTAAGAGATAGCCTAGGAAATTATAGACCGGGTGAGTCTTACCTCAGTGGTTGGTAAGTTGATGGAGAAGATCCTGAGAGGCATGATTTATGAATATTTGGAGAGGTATAATATGATTAGGAATAGTCAGCATGGCTTTGTAAAGGGCAGGTCATGTCTTACGAGCCTGATTGAATTTTTTGAGGATGTGACTAAACACATTAATGAGGGAAGAGCAGTAGATGTAGTGTATATGGATTTCAGCAAGGCATTTGATAAGGTACCCCATGCAAGGCTTATTGAGAAAGTAAGGAGGCATGGGATCCAATGGGACATTGCTTTGTAGATCCAGAACTAGCTAGCCCACAGAAGGCAAAGAGTGGTTGTAGACGGGTCATATTCTGCATGGAAGTCGGTCACCAGTGGAGTGCCTCAGGGATCTGTTCTGGGACCCCTACTCTTCGTGATCTTTATAAATGACCTGGATGAGGATGTGGAGGGATGGGTTAGTAAGTTTGCAAATGACACAAAGGTTGGAGGTGTTGTGGATAGTGTGGAGGGCTATCAGAGTTTACTGCGGGACATTGATAGGATGCAAAACTGAGCTGAGAAGTGGCAGATGGAGTTAAACCCAGATAAGTGTGAAGTGGTTCATTTTGGTAGGTCAAATATGATGGCAGAATATAGTATTAATGGTAAGACTCTTGGCAGTGTGGAGGATCAGAGGGATCTTGGGGTCTGAGTCCATAGGATGCTCAAAGCAGCTGCGCAGGTTGACTCTGTGGTTAAGAAGGAAAATGGAGTATTGGCCTTCATCAGGAACCGAGAGGTAATGTTGCAGCTATATAGGACACTGGTCAGACCCCACTTGGAGTACTGTGCTCAGTTCTGGTCGCCACACTACAGGAAGAATGTGGAAGCCATAGGAATGGTGAACTATCTATCTACAAGGATGTTGCCTGGATTGGGGAGCATTCCTTATGAGAATAGGTTGAGTGAACTCGGCCTTTTCTCCTTGGAGCGAAGGAGGATGAGTGGTGACTGGATAGAGGTGTACAAGATGATGAGAGGCATTAATCGTATGGATTGTCAGAGGACTTTTCTCAGGGCTCGAATGGTTGCCACAAGAGGAAACAGGTCTAAGGTGCTGGGGAGTAGTTACAGAGGAGATGACAGGGGTAAGTTTTTTACTCAGCGTGGTGAGTGTGTGGAATGGGCTGCTGGCAACGGTGGTGGAGGTGGATATGATAGGGTCTTTTAAGAGACTTTTAGATAGGTACATGGAGCTTAGTACAATAGAGGACTATAGGTAACCCTAGTAATTCCTAAGTTAGGGATGTGTTCAGCACAACTTTGTGGGCCGAAGGGCCTATATTGTGCTATAGGTTTTCTATGTTTCTGTGTTAAGAGTAGGAAAAAATAGCAGTGTGCAGATGTTGAAAGCTGAAAGAGACCTAACCACACAGGCTCAAGGCTGTAATTGCTGCCAAAGGTGCATCTACTAAATACTAACGAGAAGGAGGTAAATACTTATGCAATCAATTATTTTGTGTTTAATATTTGTAATTAATTTAGATGACTTTGTAGAGATCCATTTTCACTTTGACATAAAAGTCCTTTTCTGTTGATCAGTTTCAAAAAAAACCCGAAATTAAATCTACTGTGATTCAATGTTGTAAAACAATAAAACATGAAAACTTCCAAGGTGGGGTGAATACTTTTTATAGGCACTGTAAAATATTTCTTATTGTAATTTATCGATATTGTATTGTATATTGTCATGTAGTCCTGCCACAAAACAACACATTTCACGGCAGGAACTGGTGATATTGGACCTGATTCTGATTCTAATGTAATATCCTGGACATTCGGCTTTCCATCGCCGGCATTTTGTGGGAGAGAGAGATCCATGTGTTCCTTCCCAATTTTACTTGGGCTTTGTCCTCAGCACATTGAGGGAAATGGCTAAATCTTTGGATTAAGGCAGTGGGGGCTTAAGGAGAGTGGAGAGTGCAATTTCCATTTCACCGACACAGTTCACCATCCCAATGTGTTCCTCAGCTTGTGATGATGGTTGTCATCTGGTCCCAAGGGAAGCAGGGCAGCCACTCTGTACACAGCAAGATCCCACAACCGGCATGTGACGGTGGCCATTATTGGCACCAGGATGCTGGAATGAACTCCCCTCTGGCCATGCAATTCTCCCCATCAGCAGGGAGGGAAGGCAGAATTTGCTCAGATAGACCTCGAGTGGAGGTTGGAGTGAATTGCTGAGGTTTAGGGCTGCACTCCGCTGAATGGAGAATATTTCTCAGAGATATCCTCACCTTTCATCCACAGGGAAACTGCGAACATGACCTCTCCATGCTGGTTTCGGACAGTACAGAAGGCGGTCACATCCTCCTCTCCCTCGCCCACACCCAAGGTCAACAAGCCAGTCACCAGTTGCCCGTCTGCCACCTGCCACGTCTGGAAACGACCGTGTGTCTGGTTCCCGCTGAGGTTGGCGAGGGGGAGATGCCAGGTGAGCTCTCCGGGTGGGTTTGATCTGGCCGCGCACACACATGTGATGACCTCGGGAGTCCGAGTGCATCCTGAGTCCCGAGAAATCTCAGGCTTATCTGGGAAGAAAGAAACAGGCAGGAGATGTTGGTAGCACTGATATATTGTAATGGTCCAGTGTTATTCTGAAGCATCAGCTGTCCTCTGTTAGACACCCTTTTCCATTCTCTGTAAACTGAGTCTGTCTCCATTTTGATACGTTGGATCCCCTTCCTCCACATTCAGAGATGCTCTTCTGCATATCACTGCTGTAACGTGTGATTGTTTGAGTTACTGTCGCCCTCCTGTCAGATTGAACCAGTCTGGCTTTTCTCCTCTGACCTTTCCCATTAACAAAGTGCTTTTGCCCACAGAACTGCCACTCAATTATATTATTTTTCTGTTTGCTTTTCTCAACATTCTCCATAAACACGAAAGACTATTGTATGTGAAAACTCCACGAGATCAGCAATTTCTGAAATCATCAGGCTCTTAAACAAAAGGGGATAGCTACCCTTATTTAAGGATTCTGTATACTGTTATTTCATGCTCGTTATTTATTAAGATATATTTATATCTGCATTTGTACAGATGGTTTTCAGTTAAACAGATCCTGATGTTTCCAGTTACTGTTCTACAGATTTCCTAAGTCTGCTTGCAGAGAAAGAATCTCAGGGTTGTATGTGGTGACGTGTATGTACTCTGATAATAAATCTTACTTTGAACTTTGTACTCAAACCACCCTGTCTGACACCAGCAATAATTCCATGGTTAAAGTCAGGTAAATCATATTTCTTCTCCATTCCAATAGTTGCTCTGAATAACAACAGAATCTCTTAACCATGTCTGTATGCTTTTATGCATTGAGTTGCCGACTCATGATTCGCTGATAAGATATTTGCATTGTTGAGCAGGTGTACAGGTACTTAATAAAGTGGCCACTGAGTGTGTATTGTGTATCGAAGGTTAAATAGTCCACTGACTTTGCATTTGTACTTTGAGATGTAGCAATGCATCCACTTACACTCTACACTGAGGGTGATGGCCCTCTCCGCTGTCCCGTGTTCATTCTCCGCCACACACTGATAGACTCCGGCCTGCTGGGGTGTCACCTGAGGAAACTCCAGCCACAGTTCATTGCTGGAACTTGTTGTGTTCAGTGTGATACTGAGATGTCTCCACGTTAGATTAGACACTGGGAAACTCTGGACAGAGCAGAGGATCAATGTAGGAATCCCTTCCTTTATATTCACCCAGGAATTGTTCACGCTGTTGGTAGAAGTGATTGAGAGATTCTGTGGGGCATCTAATAAAGACAGGTAAAGAGTTATGTATGAGAACACATGGGGTAGAGCAAGATTCCGCATGTCAAACACCTGAAAGATTTCTACAATCAATTCCATTTCACCTTTGCAATGTGTTCCAATGTACATAGAATGTGGGAAAGTACAGCTCAGGAACAGCCCCTGCAGCTCATGATGTTATGGTGAGAGAATTATTGTAGAAACCAAATCCCTAACTGAGCTAACCTATTCTGCCTACAAAATGTCCATATCTCTCCACTTTCTGCACATTCATATGCTAGCTCGACGCTCAAACCAACATGGACGGATGGAAAGTGTGCAAGGAGCTGGCCGGATTCACACTCGGGACTAGTTGCTGATGACACTACTGCGACAACCTGCTCAGTAGATTAATTGGTCATTGTAAATGGCCCCATGATTAGGCTAGGATTAAACTAGGGGATTGTGGGGTGGAGTGGCTCAAAGACCTGGAAGTGTGTATCTCAATAAATAGATAAATAGATTTAGAGAGAACTGTTGGGCGATATCCACACACTCACATTCCACAGAGAGGGTCACTGCCCTCTCCGCTGTCCCGTGTTTATTCTCTGCCACACACTGATAGTCTCCGGCCTGCTGGGGTGTCACTTGAGGAAAGACCAGCCACAGCTTGTTGCTGGAACTTGTTGTGTTCAGTGTCACCCCGAGATGTCTCCACCTCAGGTTCGATGCTGGGAAACTCTGGACGGAGCAGAGGATCGATGTAGGAATCCCTTCCTTCATATTCACCCAGGAATTGTTCACGCTGTTGGTAGAAGTGATTGAGAAATTCTGTGGGGCGTCTAATAAAGACAGATAAAGAGTTATGTATGAGAACACATGGGGTAGAGCAAGATTCCACGTGTCAAACACCTGAATGATTTCTACAATCAATTCCATTCCACCTTTGCAATGTGTTCCAATGTACATAGAATGTGGGAAAGTACAGCTCAGGAACAGCCCCTGTGACTCATGATGTTATGGTGAGAGAATTATTGTAGAAACCAAATCCCTAACTGAGCTAACCTATTCTGCCTACAAAATGTCCATATCTCTCCACTTTCTGCACATTCATATGCTAGCTCGACGCTCAAACCAACATGGACGGATGGAAAGTGTGCAAGGAGCTGGCCGGATTCACACTCGGGACTAGTTGCTGATGACACTACTGTGACAACCTGCTCAGTAGATTAATTGCTCATTGTAAATGGTCCCATGATTAGGCTAGGATTAAACTAGGGGATTGTGGGGCGGTGTGGCTCGAAGACCTGGAAGTGTGTATCTCAATAAATAGATAAATAAATTTAGAGAGAACTGTTGGGCGATGTCCACACACTCACATTCCACAGTGAGGGTCACTGTCCTCTCCGCTGTCCCGTGTTTATTCTCTGCCACACACTGATAGTCTCCGGCCTGCTGGGGTGTCACTTGAGGAAACACCAGCCCCAGCTTGTTGCTGGAACTTGTTGTGTTCAGTGTCACCCCGAGATGTCTCCACCTCAGGTTCGATGCTGGGAAACTCTGGACGGAGCAGAGGATCGATGTAGGAATCCCTTCCTTCATATTCACCCAGGAATTGTTCACGCTGTTGGTAGAAGTGATTGAGAAATTCTGTGGGGCGTCTAAAGACAAACAGATGGTTAACAGTGCAACAGTTGCGAGACAATAAAAGATCATAAATCAATTTTAAAAGTGAGCTGGGCCTGTCGGGACGTCTGCGGAGCAAGAGATCACGGAGTGAGTGGAGGCAGGTCTCTGTGGGCTTGCGCGTATGAGGAGTGTTTGATGGCTCTGGGCCGATACTCACTGGAGTTTACAAGAATGAGGGGGAATCTCATTGGAACTTAGTGAAAATTGAAAGCCTATACTGGGAGGACATGGAGATAATGTTTCCTGTAGTGTGCAGGTTGAGGATCAAGAGGGAGCAACTTCAGAATAGAGGAGTTTGAGGAGTGTTTGATGGCTCTGGGCCGATACTCACTGGAGTTTACAAGAATGAGGGGAATCTCACTGAAACTTACCAAACATCAGAAGCCCATTCTGGGAGGATGTGGAGATAATGTTTACTCTAGCGTTGTAGGTCGAGGACCAGAGGGAACAGCCTCTGATTAGAGGGATGTCCATGTAGAATGCAAATGAGGAGGCATTTCTTTAGCCAGAGGGTGGTGAATCTGTGGAATTCATTGCCACAGATGGCTGTGGAGGCCAAGTCATTGGGTATATTTAAAATGGAGGTTGATAGGTTCTTGCTTAGGGTGTCAAATATTACAGGGGTGAACAGAAACTGGGTTGGGGGGGGGAGCGTAACAAGTCAGCCATGATGGAATTTGCGTAGCAGAGTCGATGGGCCGAGTGGCCTAATTCTGCTCCTATGTCATATGGTCCATGGTCCAAATTCCTCGTCACAAGCTCACGGCCAAGGACAGCCCTGCACGGTTTATGGAGGAAATGTTGTCTAGTTTGAAGGGTAGTGAAGGACAGTGTGGAATCAGAGAGACAATACCGAGGGAGCGATGTGGGCAAAGACACAATGGTGAACATCATCAGTGGATTGTTCACACTGAGGGGGCGCCGCACTGTCGGAGGGGCGATACTGAGGAAGTATCAGACTGTGGGAGGGGCGATACTGAGGAAGTATCAGACTGTGGGAGGGGTAAGACAGAGGAAGTATCAGACTGTGAGAGGGGTGATACTGAGGTCGAATCAGCTGTGGCAGTTGTGATACTGAGGGAGGGGCACACTGTGAGCTCTCTCTCCTAAAGTTGAAAACAGTGATAAAATCCTAAAAGAACGGGTTTAGAGACCTCCAGAAGGTTTTGGGAGTGTGGGGTGTCATATTGACAGTGGACTAGAGCGGTTTCTTTCCTGCAAGGACCCGGTTTTGAAGTTTTCGGTCCGTGTTCCTCGAGCGCTGAGCAGTGGCTGCAGCTGACGGATTGCCAAAGTTCGAGTTTTTAACTTTGTCCGGAGCGGGAATGGGTTAATTCTGTTTTGAAACAGCAGAAACCCCTCCCGTACAGAGAAAGTGCAGTGCAGCTGTTTGATGGGGCATCCGGAAGTGGGGATCAGGGTCCTTGCATGGGGTGCTTAAGACCGCTGCTTCTCTCTTTCTGTTCCTCCTGTCGCCCCCCTCCTTCTCCCCTTGCCCTGGCGATGGACGTCGGTGATGGGCGCGGCACGGGTGAAAATGAGGTAGGAAGGCAAGGAAAAACAAGAAACATCCCGAGGCTTCTACCCCTGCGAAGGGGCGGACGGTTCCTATTAAACCCGACCTGGAGGGGCCCAAGGCCTCTGAGTCCCAGTTACGGTCGGGAAAGGGGAAGTGGTGCCGGAGGCTGCGGACATTTCCGAAATGGAGGTCAGCGTACCTCTGCACATCTGTGGTCTGAAGTAGACCAGGGGTCACACAAAGGGATGGATTTACCCTCCGGTTAAGGCCAGATGCTCAGACTATGTCTCCCCGGAGCTGGAGGATAGTCCGACCATCCAGGAGCCCGCAGCCGCGGCGGCATCTGCTGAGCGTGCGTCCTCCGGGCTGGTGAGTGGCGCCATAGCACTGGGTGCTGGCGGGGAACAAGCTCTGCCCCAAGGTCGGGAGGTGAAGGGTGATGCTTTGGTAAAGCTGCAGTATCTGGAGGACGATGCTGACGGACGCTGCTGAGATTATTTCAGATGTCCCGGTAGGTTTAGAGCCCAGCGGCCCTCAGCATCGGTCATGCTGGCTGCCCAGTCCGCACAGCGAGGAGGTTTATGGCAGGTCAGAGATGATCGTTTAAAAGGAGAGTTAGCGGGAATTCTGTGTCATTCCGGCGTCCCAATCAGCGCCAGGAGCAGCGCAGAGAGGTGTAAATAAAAGTAGAGAAGGGACAAGCAGAGCGGCCATTGTTGAGAGTGGGCCAGTGGTGAGAGTGCGAGGGACAGGCTTTGGCTCAAAGGAGGCTTCAGCTCGGAAGAGGCTTTGGCTCTGGGTCAGTTTCTGTAAAGTTTCCCTTTGTTTCTTGCTGTGTCGGGGGTATTAATGTAGATTAACTGGCCGTTGTGTATTCTTTGTGCTGGATGTTGAAGTCAGAGTTTCCCAGGGAACTACATCTGCATGAAGTCCATCCAGCTGCAGTTCCATGAAGAACATGTCAGGGATCTGGAGGAGCAGCTGGGGATGACCTTTGGGAAAGTGGAAGAGTGAGGAGATCATCAATTAGAGTTACAGGGAGCGGGTCACCCCGATATCGCAGGAGGACGGGGTAGTTGGGTGACTGTCAGGAGACATGGACATGTGAAAAGTCAGTTAGTGCAGAGCATCCCTGTGGCCATTCCTCTCAATAATAAGTATACTGTTTTGGATACTGTTGTGGGGGATGACCTTCCACAGGAATGACATGGAGACCAGGTTCACTGGCACTGAGCATGGGTCCATGGTGCAGAAGGGAAAGAGGGAGTAGAGGGGAGCGGTAGTGATTGGGGAATCAATAGTCAGGGGAACAGACAGGAGATTCTGTGGATGTGAACAGGACACCTGGATGGTTTGTTGCCTCCCAGGTGCCAGGGTCAGGGACATCTCGGTTCACATCCACAGCATTTTGGAGGAGGGAGAGCAGCCAGATATCTTGGTACATATTGGTACCAATGACATAGGAAGGAAAAGCAAAGAGGTCCTGAAGAAAGGATTTAGAGAGCGAGGCAAAAAGCTGAGAAGCTGGACATTCAGGGTAGTAATTTCCGGATTGGACCTGTGCCACCTGCCGGTGAGGGTAAAAACAGGATGATTTGGCAGATAGATGCATGGTTGAGAAGTTGATGCAGGGGGCAGGGCTTCAGGTTCTTGGATCATTGGTCTGGGGGAGATACGACCTGTGGAAAAGGAACCCGATGGGGACTAATATTCTTGCCGGCAGGTTTGTTATAAGTGTTGGGCAGGGTTTAAACTAATTTGGCAGGGGGATGGGAACCAGAGTGAGGGGAGTCAGGATAGGACGGATGGCAAAAACACAAAGATATCATGCAGTCAGACCGCCAAGAAGGACAGGCAGATGAGAGGACAAAACTGCAGCCAGCAGAATGAGCGTCAGTGAATTAGGGATGCAGGGTCAAAAACAAGTAACAAATACAGTACTCAAGGTGTGATATCTCAATGGATGGAGTATAAACAATAAGTTGGATGATCTTTTTGCACTTTTACAGATTGTCAGATATGATGGTGTGGCCATCAGTGAATCCTGGCTGAAGGATGGTTGCAGTTGAGAGCTGAATGTCCAAGGTTACATATTGTATTGGTGGGATAGGAAGGTAGGCGAAGGGGATGGTGTGACTCTTCTGGTAAAGTATGGCATCAAATCATTAGAAAGATGTGACATTGGATCAGAAGATGGAGAATCCTTGTGGGTTGAGTAGAGAAACTGCAAGGGTAAAAGGACCCTGATGACAGTTGCATTCAGGGCTCCAAACAGTAGCTGGGATGTGAACTACAGATTACAATGGGAAATAGAAACGGTGTGTCAAAAGAGAAATGTTATGATAGACATGGGAGATTTTACAAGCAGGTACATTGGGAAAATGAAGTTCATAATAGATTCCAAGATAGTGAATGTGAATGCTTACAATATGGCTTTTTAAAGCAGTTTGTCATTGAGCCTACAAGGAGAATAGCTATACTAGATTGGGTGTAATGTAAATTAGGTGATTTGGAAGCTGAAGTTAATGGAACCCTTAGGATGGAATGATGGAATGATCCTAATTTGATTGAGCTCAACTTGCAATTTGATAGGAAGAAAGTAAAGTCTG
Organism: Hemitrygon akajei; assembly: GCF_048418815.1. Taxonomy (NCBI): domain Eukaryota; kingdom Metazoa; phylum Chordata; class Chondrichthyes; order Myliobatiformes; family Dasyatidae; genus Hemitrygon; species Hemitrygon akajei. The sequence continues at coordinate 172,927,450 of NC_133124.1, read as the reverse complement.
ACAGAGCAGTATTTTGGTGGAATAAAGGAAATTACAGTGGTGTGAGAGAGAAGTTGGCCAGAGTAAATTGGAAGGAGATGCTGGCACACATGACAGCAGAGCAGCAATGGCTTGAGTTTCTGGGAAAATGAGGAAGGTGCAGGATCAGTGTGTTCCAAAAACAAAGAAATACACAAATGGCAAAATAGTACAATCACGGCTGAGAAGGGAAGTCAGAGCTAATTTAAAAGCTAAAGAGAGGGCATGTAACAAAGCAAAAATTAGCGGGAAGATATAAGTTTGTGAAGCTTGTAAAAAAAGTTACAGAAAGCAACTAGAATCATTATGAGGGAAAATATGAAATATGAGAGCAAGCTAGCAGACAATATCAAGGGGATAGAAAAAGCATTTTCAATATATAAAAAGAAAAATGGAGATGAGAATCGATATAAGGCCATTAGAAGATGAGGCTGGAGAAATAATAACGGGACAAGGAGATAGCAGATGAACTAAATGAGTATTTTGCATCAGTTTTCACTGTGGAAGACACGAGCAGTGTGGCAGGTGTTGACGGGTGTGAGGGAAGGGAAGTGAATGCAGTTACTATTACAAGGGAGAAGGTGCTCAAAAAGCTGAAGTTACACAATTCACCCGGACAGGATGAACTGCACCCTCGGGTTCTGAAAGAGGTAGCAGTAGAGATTGTGGAGGCATTAGTTATGAACTTTCAGGAATCATTGGACTTTGGCATAAGACCATAAGACAAAGGAGGAGAATTAAGCCATTCAGCCCATGGAGTCTGTTCCACCATTCCATCATGGCTGATCCCAGGTCCCACTCACCCCCATACACCTGCCTTCTCACGATATCCTTTGATGCCTGATCGATCAGGAAATGATCAACTTCCACCTTAGATATATGCACAGACCTAGGCTCCACCACAGCCTGTGGGAGACCATTCCCAGATTTACTACTCTGGCTGAAAAACATTCCTGCTACCTCTCTTCTAAAGGGGCTTCTCTCAATTTTGATGCTCTGTTCTCTAGTTCTGGATGCCCCAACCATAGGAATCATCCTCTCCTATGATCATCCACCCTATCTGGTCATTTCAACATTTGGCCTAACTAGTGTCTTATAAAGGCTCAGCATTATCTCCTTGCTTTTATATTTTATTCCCCTTGAAATAAATGCCAACATTGCATTTGACTTCTTTACCACAGACTCAGCCTGTAAATTCACCTTCTTGGAGTCTTGCACGAGGAGGGCTAAGTCCTTCCACACCTCTGATGTTTGAACCTCTCCATTTAGATGATAGTCCACACTGTTGTACCTTTTACCAAAATGCATTATCATACATTTCCCATCACTGTATTCAATCTGCCACATTTTTGCCCATTCTTCCAAAAGTCCTGCTGCAATCTCATTGCTTCCTCAGCACTACCTATCTCCACCTATCTTTGTATCATCCACAAATCCATCAATTCCATGATCTGAATCATGGACGAACAACATGCAAAGCAGCGGTCACAATACTGACCCTGGAACACCACTAGTCACCGGCAGCCAAGCAGAAAAGGCCCCTTTTATTCCCACTCACTGCCCCCTGCCTGACAACCATTCTGCTCTTTGTGCCAGTATCTTTCCTGTAATGCCATTTATCTTGTTAAGCAGCCTCATGTGTGGCACCTTATCAAATATCTCCTGAAAATCCAAGTAAATTCATTGCCTCTCCTTTGACTACTCTGTCTCTTCCTCGAAGAGCGCTAACAGATTTATCAGGTGAAATTTCCCTTAACAGGAACCATGCTGACCTTGACTTATTTTATCGTTAGGCTTCAAGTACCTCGACACCTCATTCCTAATAATAGACTCCAACACTTTCCCGACCACTGAGGTTAGGCTAACTGGCTTATAATTTCCTTCCTTTTACCTTCCTCCTTTAAAGAGTGGAGTGACATTTGCAATCTTCCAGTCCTCCGGGACCACACCAGAATCAAGGGATGGTTCCAGAGGACTGGAAAATTTAAGACGAGGGAGGCAGCAGAAAGAAAATTATAGAGCAGTTAGCCTGAACTCAGTGGCTGGGAAGATGTTGGAGTCAATTGTTAAAGGACGAGGTTATGGAGTACTTGGGGACACAGGACCAGATAGGATAAAGTCAGCATGGTTTCTTTAAGGGAAATCCTTGCCTGGCAAACCTGTTGGAATTCTTTGAGGAGATGACAAGTCGGATAGATAGAGGGGAAGCAGTGGATGTTGTACATTTGGATTTTCAGAAGGAATTTGACAACGTGCCACACATGAGGCTGCTTAATAAGTTCAGAGCCCACGGTTAGAGCATTGGCTGATTAGTAGGAGGCAGCGAGTGGGAATAAAGGATCTGGTTGACTGGCAGTGACTCATGGTGTTCCGCAGGGGTCAGTGTTGGCACCAGTTATCTTTATGCTGTATAGGTGATTTAGATGATGTCTTTATTGCCAAGTTTCCAGGGGATATGAATATTGTTGGAGGGGCAGGTAGTGTTGAGGAAACAGGGAGGCTGCAGAAGGATTGCAGATCAGGAGGATGGGCAAGAAAGTGGAACATGAAATACAATGTTGCAAAGTGCATGGACATACACTTTGGTAGAAAAAATAAACCTGCAGACTATTTTCTGAACGGGGAGATATTCGAAATATCTGAGATGTCCTTGTGCAGAACACCCTAAAGGTTAACTTGCAGGTTGAGTCAGTGGTGAGGAAGGCAAATGCATTGTTAGCATTCATTTCAAGGGGTCTAGAATATAAGAGCAGGGTTGTGATGCTGAGGCTTCACCTTGAGCATTGTGAACAGTTTTGGGCTCCTTATCTAAGAAAAGATGTGCTGGCATTGGAGAGGGTTCAGATGAGGTTCAGATGGATGATTCTGGGAATGAAAGGGTAATCATATAGGGAATGTTTGATGGCTCTGGACCTGTGCTTGCTGGAATTTAGAAGAATGAGGGGGGATCTCATTGAAATCTTTTGAATGTTGAAAGCCCTAGACAGAGTAGATGTAGAAAGGATGTTTCCCATGGTGGGGGACTCTAGGGCAAGAGGACACAGCCTCAGGATAGAGGGGTGTCCATTTAAAACAAAGAGGCAAAGACATTTCTTTAGCCAGAGGTTGGTGAGTTTCAGGAATTTGTTACCAAGGCCACTGTGGAAGCCAGGTCATTGGGTTTATTTAAGGCAGAGATTGATAGGTTCTTGATTGGCCATGGCATCAAAGGTTATGGGGAAGAGGCCGAGGAGTGGGGCTGAAGAGGGGAAAAATGGATCAGCCATGACTGAATAGTGGAGCAGATTAGATGGACCAAATGGCCTAATTCTGCTCCTATGTCTTATGGTCTTTTTATGGATATTCAGGGCAACATTTGTCAATAAATATATAATTTAATTATCCTCATACTGAAATTTGCAGAATATTTCTGTGTACTCTGCAGAGTATTGCTGTACCTGTATGATAACTGATCCCCATACTTACACTGCACAGTTAGTGTGAGGGTCTGCTCCGATGAAACAGATGGGTATCTGACTCTGCAGGTGAGATTTTGCCCGTGGTGTTTGAGCGCTGGGGTCATGGTCAGGACAGAAGTATATGTTAGAGTGTTGTGCCACCGAGTTACACTGCTTGAGACTGATGGTGGTACATCCGTGGGGGTGACCCAGGTTAAGTTGGGTGAAGTTCCATTACACGTGGTGTTGAAGATACATGTTATGTTCACAGACTTTCCTTCAACAAACTCACCAGCGAATATCGTGGGTTTATCTGTGAAATCTAACACAGAGAAATGGATCCTTTTAGTTCAGTATCACCAGATGCATCAGTTCAGATAGAAATCCCAGTCCCACAACAGGAAAGGTGTTTACAGGATGATCCCTGAACAATGAGGGTAGAGTGTGAGGAAAAGTTGAACAGTGTGGGGTTCATTACTGTTCTGAAAGCTGTTGAGAGGGGAAATGGGAATCAGAGTCCTCCACTGAGAGCCTCAATATCACACAGTCACTGATACATCCAGTGGGGTACGTCCTTCCCCAAACAGTGAGACATGGGCCAAGTGGACTTGGTCATGGGGGAGATGAGTTCAAAAAGTTCAAATTAAATTTATTAGCAAAGTACATATACAAATTGTTACCATATACTGTACTACCTTGAGATTCATTCTCTTGCAGGCATTTACAGGGAAAAAGAAATCAAATAGAATTTATCAATATCTACACATGAGCAGACAAAGACTGACAACAAAAAGTCAAATTGCAAATTCAAAAATAACAGTGCTGTCAATGTGAGTTGTGAAGAGTCCATGAAAGTGAGCCTGTAGGGCACAGAATCAGTTCAGAGTAGGGGTGTTTGAGGTTATCCACACCATTCCAGGAGACTGGTGTTTGAAGGGGAATAAGTGTTCCTGAACTGGGTGGTGTGGGACGCAATGCTTCTGCACCTCCTGCCCGATGTTAGTAGTGAGATCAGGGCATGGCCTGGATGGTGGATAAAAACACAAAGGACGATGGAAAGGAAGGATGTGCAGATGGTTGGGATGAAGATGGAGAAGGAGTGGAGGGTCAGTGGAAAGCCGAACACTGCCACATGCAGAGAGACCTAATTCGGCAAGATCCTGCACATAACATTTCCACGGGAATGGTACCGGAAAACTGGAGGGAGGCGAATGTTGTCCCCTTGTTGTAGGGATAGTCCAGCTAATTACAGACCAGTGAGCCTTACGTCTGTGTTGGGAAAGCTGTTGGAAAAGATTCTTAGAGATAGGATCTATGGGCATTTAGAGAATCATGGTCTGATCAGAGACAGTCAGCATAGCTTTGTGAAGGGCAGATCATGCCTAATAAGATTGATAGAGTTCTTTGAGGAGGTGACCAGGCATATAGATGAGGGTAGTGCAGTGGATGTGATCTACATGGATTTTAGTAAGGCATTTGACAAGGTTCCACATGGTAGGCTTACTCAGAAGGTCAGAAGGCATGGGATCCAGGGAAGTTTGGCCAGGTGGATTCAGAATTGGCTTGCCTGCAGAAGGCAGAGGGTCGTGGTGGAGGGAGTACATTCAGATTGGAGGGCTGTGACTAGTGGTGTCCCACAAGTATCTGTTCTGGGACCTCTACTTTTTGTGATTTTTATTAATGACCTGGATGTGGGGGTAGAAGGGTGGATTGGCAAGTTTGCAGACAACACAAAGGTTGGTGGTGTTGTGGATAGAGTTGAGGATTGTCGCAGATTGCAGAGAGACATTGATAGGATGCAGAAGTGGGTTGAGAAGTGTCAGATGGAGTTCAACCCAGAGAAGTGTGAGGTGGTACACTTTGGAAGGACAAACTCCAAGGCAGAGTACAAAGTAAATGGCAGGATACTTGGTGGTATGGAGGAGCAGAGAGATCTGGGGGTACATATCGACAGATCCCTGAAAGTTGCCTCACAGGTAGATAGGGTAGTTAAGAAAGCTTATGAGGTGTTAGCTTTCATAAATCGAGGGATAGAGTTTGAGAGATGCGATGTAATGATGCAGCTCCTTAGAACTCTAGTTAGGCCACACTTGGAGTACTGTGTCTAGTTCTGGTCGCCTCACTATAGCAAGGATGTGGAAGCATTGGAAAGGGTACAGAGGAGATTTACCAGGATGCTGCCTGGTTTAGAGAGTATAGATTATGATCAGAGATTAAGGGAGCTAGGGCTTTACTCTTTGGAGAGAAGGAGGATGAGAGGAGACATGATAGAGGTGTACAAGATATTAAGAGGAATAGACAGAGTGGACAGCCAGTGCCTCTTCCCCAGGGCACCACTGCTCAGTACAAGAGGACATGGCTTTAAGGTAAGGGGAAGGAAGTTCAAGGGGATATTAGAGGAAGGTTTTTCACTCAGAGAGTGGTTGGTGCGTGGAATGCACTGCCTGAGTCAGTGGTGGAGGCAGATACACTAGTGAAATTTAAGAGACTACTAGACAGGTATATGGAGGAATTTAAGGTGGGGGGTTATATGGGAGGCAGGGTTTGAGGGTCGGCACAACATTGTGGGCCGAAGGGCCTGTAATGTGCTGTACTATTCTATGTTCTATAACTCCGAGAACCTCTCGTGTCCGTCAGTGGTACTTCAATATGATTAGCAACATAGATTGGCTTTCATAACATAGTTATGGTTGATAAGCTGAAAGTACAGAGGCTGCTTCAGGAATGAATTGGAAGTTTCCTGAAAATCAGGAGTAGTGACTACGTGAATATGGACCCAGTACAAGTTTATATTATTCCCCACTGACTGCTGAATGTCTGCTGTTGAGTGACCACACAGAACACTTACCAGAAACACGGAGCTGTGTAACAGGGAGATAGTTGTAACGGGCACCTCCGACAAATTCAATCCTAAAGAAGTACGGCCCTTCATCATTCTGACTGACGTTATCGATCACCAGGGAACAGTCATCGTCTTTCAAGTTTCCAGACAGATGGGTCCGAGAATGAAACTTCTGTGTCTCCTGACTGTGATCGCTGGAGTGAAACACTATAGGTCCAGATTTTGAATTGTCACTGTTATACCAGATACCAGTCCAGGATGACTTATCAACATTTGATGGATAACGGTAGTGGCATGGAATCTGGGCACACAAGCCTCTCTGTGATGTCACTTGTGATGGTGTGTCAGCTGTCCACTCATTCGACACTGCGGCTGAGGAGAGAATGAATAATGTTTGACAATGGATGACTTGTCAAAACATCAGACTTGATATCCACACCCTGTATCACTCCTGCACTGTGGACATAGTGTGTACCGAGTGTGGGAGACATAAAGAAACCCACCAGGTCTCATCACAGATGGAGGGGATGTGGTAGTCATGGTGGGGGGGTGGGGTGGAGCAGGTTCGTTCTCTGTTGTCTCATTGGCCTCAGGACCGATGAAGTTGGTCTAACACTGTCAGGAAGAATCAACGACGGGGTGTCGTCTAACATGCAGGAAGAAATGGAGAGGCCAAAACTGGTTTTCTCTCCTCTACTCAGAATCACTTCCTGTTTGCTCTTCAACGTTTCACTGTCTCTGCTCCTTCCGTCCATCTACTCCATTGGATCTATCTGATCTTATGGAACTAGGAATGAATGTGAATCATTATTATCTAAGTGATCCCTGTCGGACCCCCACAGGTACAAGGATGTGACGTGCTTGTGATCGAGTACACAGACAGACTGGAACAGAGTTCAGTTCTGACAGTTATCAGTGCAGCTTTCTCACAGCCGGTCCCATTCAACAATACAGCAATCCCACACACTGTCCTGCTCATACTACAGCCCAGTCAATGTGCATCATCACTGTATATCACACTACGGTGATTTGAATCTTCTGGAACATAAGAAGCTGGACTTAGCACAATACGTCACAGGTACCTCCCTCCCGACCATCGGAAGTCTCCACAACAGGCGCTACCTCAAGAAGGCAATGTCCATCGTCCAACATCCTCACAGTCCACACCATGCCATGTTCCCACAGCTCCCATCAGACTGGATCAATGACAGAGGAAGGCCCCACCACCCCAGGATCCAGAATCCCTCCCAGAGACAGGTCCTGAGGCGGGACAGGGCAGGTCTCCCACTCACTACCACCACCCTGTGCCGTATAATCCGATCTTCAGACACCTCACTGATCCTCCTGGAATTCGATTAGACGTCACAATCCGTCTGGAACAATGTCACCTCTATACACGTGTCACCCTCCCCAGAAGCAGCATTATCAGAGTCCCCTCCCTCCTCACCTGTTGAGACTCCCTCCTTCTGAATAACTGCACGGGATGGTGATCCAGGGCTACTCCGGTTCCCCTCATACACCAGGACCGGACCCCCTCAGCAGGGCACGGCCTCGATTGAGGCAACAGTTTGAGAGACTAACCCCACCGGTGACTCTCCACTCACAGGCGATCCCTGTTCTCCAGGGCTTTCCTCCTCCCCAGAGGATGGGTGCTCTGGACACACAGTCTCAACCGAAGGCAATTCTGCCACCTCACACGCTCTCTCTAAAATGGCGCCGCGCACCAGCCTGGACTTTGCATGCTGAAGAGAAGCCACCCAGCCAGAGGCCCTTGTGTGACAGGGCTTTCCTCCAGCTCTGGGGAGACATACTCTGAGCATACGGCCTTAACCGGAGGTAAATCCTTCCCCTGGATTCACATCTCTCCGTATCTTCAGACCACAGGGGTGCTGTGGCACGCTGACCTCCATATCGGAGGCTCTCTCAGACTCGGTCACCACTTTCCGTACCTCGGATACGATCACAGTAATCGATAGTCTGTAACTTGATCTTTTGAGCTGCCTGTGCGACCTGTTATTTTTGTGGTGTGAAGTCTGGGAAGTACAGGACAGTTGTGACGCGGCCTGTAAGGGTCAAATCGAGTCATCTGGATTGGTCCTGAGAGCGGGGAATGAACCAATGTTTGGCCATTGTTGGGGCAAATTTTAGGCAATTGGATGTGGCAGAACAGAGGCATTGTGACGGAGGGAAGGCAGAGTGGAAATGATGGGACCTGTGCCCGATGGCGCATCGAAGTTTGGCAATTTCAGTTCCGGGACAGATTGAAAAGGTGATGGTGTCGGGGTGGGGACGAGGTTCAGCTCGCTGCTCTGTGACATAACTCAAGATTGTATATATTCTACATACTCCGATAATAAATGTACTTTGAACTATGGGAGCTAATTGCTGATGTGTGATATCGAGAAACTAACCAGCTGAGTTCTGGGAACTGCCCAACACCCGTGGTTTCACACATTTCCACTGTCAGCAAGACTGAACCAACACTGTTGAGTTGTCACTGACTATTCTTATCGAGCCAGTGATGTCTCTGTGAAGCTGTTCACCAATCAGCCGGGCTCTCGCCCCACTGCCCCACACGTTCCATCCCCGAATGATCTAATTCCCACCGGTTAATCTTGTTAAAGCTGCTCCCACTACCCTGATGAGAGACTGAGTTACAGAGAGAGGTTGAACTGGTTGGGACATTCTTCATCGGAGTGTATCATACAGGGTGATCATATTGAGATGTATAAAATCATAACGGTCATAGACAGGGTAAAAGTTCACAGTCTTTTTCCCAGAGTTGGGAAATCAAGACCACAGAGGCACAGGTTTAAAGTGATGGGGCAGAGATTTAATGGGGACTCGAGGAGCAATTTCTTCTCCCAGAAAGTGAACAATATAGAAGACCTTAAAACTATAACACACAGAAGTAGAATGTCACCTTTGAGGTCCTTACTAATCAAAAACCTATCAGCCTCTGCTTTAAATACACCTAATGAATTGGCCTCGGCAGCTGTCTGTGGCAATTAATTCTACAGATTCAACACACTCCGACTGAGGAACTTCTTCCTCTTCTAAAGGGATGATCCTGTTCGGAGGGAGTGCCCTCCAGTCTGAGATTCTGCCACCTGTAGGAAACGTCCTCTCCGTGTTCACTCTATGAGGAACAAGCTGCCAGAAGAAGTTATTGAGGCAGGTAGATGAACAACACATGGAGAGATGTGTAGAAGGATATGGGGCAGAGGTGGCCAAATGTCAAGATGAACGGTCTCGGCCCAAAATGTTTATTCCCCTTCAGAGATGCTTGCTGACCTGCTGAGTTCCTTCAGCGTTTTGTGAGTGTTGCTCAAGATTTCCAGCATCTGCAGAATCACTTGTGTTTCTCAATAATTTAGATGGGAATCTTGGTCAGCAGGTACAATTTGGGCTGAAGGGCCTGTTTATGTGTTGTACGACTCTGGCTCTTTCAGCTAACAAGTAGGACACACAGCCCAGCCCCCTACTCAGCCCTGAGTACCCTGGTTAGTGTCACACCAGCCAGACTAGAGGAAAATCAGGGATTTGCTGCCCGAGCTGCTGCTGATTTACCTTGAAGAAGTGGCAGGAGGAAGTACACCTTTCTGATTGTTCTCAGATCCAGCATATTCTGTCAGTTTTCTGCCCTTAGACTGAAAAAGAAAGTAGTTACAATGAATCTCCAGCAAACTGCCGTGGTTCCAACATCAGTGTGAGGGACAAGAAGATTCTCAGACTGTGCTATGCTATTCCCATCAGTAATCCCACACACTTCTAATTCATTCCTTTTTAATTTTATACAGAACATCTTGAAGGGAGCTTTGAAAACAAGGACACATGAAAGGGGAACCAGGCCCCAGTGAACCAGAAGGGAACAGGAAACTGACACAAAGTGGTGAAGGAGGTGTTTGGCACATTGGACGTATTGTCAAGTCAAGTCACTTTTATTGTCATTTCGACTATAACTGCTGGTACAGAACATTGTAAAAATAAGACAACTTTTTTTTCAGGACCATGGTGTTCCATGACACAGTACAAAAACTAGACTGAACTACGTAAAAAACAAGTCAAAAACTACACTAGACTACAGAGCTACCCAGGACTGCATGAAGTGCACAAAACAGTGCAGGCATTACAATAAATAATAAACAGGACAATAGGGCAGTAAGGTGTCAGTCCAGGCTTTGGGTATTGAGGGGTCTGATAGCTTGGGGGAAGAAACTGTTACATAGTCTGGTTGTGAGAGTCCAGATGCTTTGGTGCCTTTTCCCAGACGGCAGGAGAGAGAAGAGTTTGTATGAGGGGTGCATGGGGTCCTTCATAATGTGGATGCAATGTGTAGTGTAAATGTCCGTAATGGCGGGAAGAGAGACCCCGATCATCTTCTCAGCTGACCTCTCTATCCGCTGCAGGGTTAGGGTTTATTGTTTATTAACATCATATATTCACAGGGATCAGACAGACAATATTTACAAGACAGTAAGTACAGTGTATGCAAATTAAAATATGGTTATTGCAGTCTATAAAACAGTCAATATCCCAGAGGGTGCACTGTTCCTGGAAGTCCCCCATTGTACAAGTCCCCCATTGTCTGCAAGGACAGCCAGGAACGAACGTATCCTCGGAAAAGTGGCATGTGGTCTGACACTCCATCAATACTGTCCATTTTATTCTGAAAGTGTTGCAATCCCTCAATATTATCCCACTGACGGTACGGCACTCCCTCAGCACTCTCCCTCTAACAGTGTGACACTCCCTCAGTACTGTCCCTCCGACAGTGTGACACTCCCTCAGTACTGTCCCTCCGACAGTGTGACACTCCCTCAGTACTGTCCCACTGACAGTGGGACACTCCCTCAGTACTGTCCATCTGACAGTGTGACAGTCCCTCAGTACTGTCCCTCTGACAGTGTGACACTCCCTCAGTACTGTCCCTCTGACAGTGTGACACTCCCTCAGTACTGTCCCTCTGACAGTGTGACACTCCCTCAGTACTGTCCCTCTGACAGTGTGATACACCCACAGTACTGTCCCTCTGACAGTGTGACACTCCCTCAGTACTGTCCCTCTGACAGTGTGATACACCCACAGTACTGTCCCTCTGACAGTCTGACACTCCCTCAGTACTGTCCCTCTGACAGTGTGACACTCCCTCAGTACTGTCCCTCCGACAGTGTGACACTCCCTCAGTACTGTCCCTCCGACAGTGTGACACTCCCTCAGTACTGTCCCTCCGACAGTGTGACACTCCCTCAGTACTGTCCCTCTGACAGTGTGACACTCCCTGAGTACTGTCCCTCTGACAGTGTGACACTCCCTCAGTACTGTCCCTCTGACAGTGTGACACTCCCTCAATACTGTCCCTCTGACAGTGTGACATTTCCTCATTTCCATCACTCGAATAATGTTCCCTGTTCCCAGTCAGTGGTCTTTCAAAGTACAAAGGTCATTACATGGAGAGAGTGCAGGGTAGATTTAGGAGGGTGTTGATCAGACTCGGGGGACAGAGATATGCAAGGACGTTGTGTATTTTGGGATTTATTCTTTGGAGCCAAGGAGAATGTGGGGTCTCTTCTCAAGGTACATAAAATCATGAGGGGTGGAGATAGGATGAATAAACCCAGTCTTTTACCAAGTCCACTGAATTAAGAAACAGAAGGCTCATGTTTTCGGTAAGAAGGGAGAGATTATGTAGAACCTGAAGAGACAACTTTTTCACTCAGTGGGTGCTCTGTACCTGGAACAGGCTGACAGAGAAAGTTCATGAGGCAGTACAATTACATTTAAAATGCAGTCAGCCAGATAAAGTACATTGATCAGAAAGTTTTAAAAGGTTATGGGAAATGCTAGCAAATGGGACTGGCTTAGTTAGCATGCATTGGATGGGCTGAATGGCCTGTTCCTGTGCTGTTTGACTCGACCATCGTTCGACAGTGTGACACTCTTTGAGCACTGACTCTGCGGTGGTTTGTCTGATGTGTGACACAGTCCACTGAGGTACGGTGGCATCGTGGTTAGCACAACACTTTACAGTACCAGTGACCAGGGTTCCATTCCCACTGCTCTCTGTAAGAAGTTTGTACATTCTGTGTGGCTTCCTCAAACATCCAAAGACACACTGATTGGCAGGTTAATTGGTCTTTCTAAACAGAAGAAAGGGAAGGAGGAGGGGCATCGGAGGCAGGTGATGGGCACGAGAGAAAAGGGGTGAGTGGGGAACCAGAATAGGGATTGGGTAGAGAGAGAAGGGGTAAGGGAGAGAAATTGCTGGAAGTTAGAGACATCGATATACTTGCCATCAGGTGGGAGGTTACCCAGATGGATATGAGGTGTGGCTCTTTCAGCCTGAGTTTGGCCTCATTGTGACAGTAGAGGTGGCCATGGACAGACATGTCAGAATGGGAATGGGTATTGAACTGGGTCACTGATGGAGGATCTGCCTTTTGCAGTGGATGGAGCGAATATGTTCAACAGAACAGTCCCTCAATCTGTGTTGGGTGTTACTGATGTAGAGCAGTCCAGACCCGAGAGCATCAAATACAGTTGATAGACAGATAGATAGATAGATAGATAGATACTTTATTCATCCCCATGGGGAAATTCAACTTTTTTTCCAATGTCCCATACACTTGTTGTAGCAAAACTAATTACATACAATACTTAACTCAGTAAAAATTATGATATGCATCTAAATCACTATCTCAAAAAGCATTAATAATAGCTTTTAAAAAGTTCTTAAGTCCTGGCGGTTGAATTGTAAAGCCTAATGGCATTGGGGAGTATTGACCTCTTCATCCTGTCTGAGGAGCATTGCATCGATAGTAACCTGTCGCTGAAACTGCTTCTCTGTCTCTGGATGGTGCTATGTAGAGGATGTTCAGAGTTTTCCATAATTGACCGTAGCCTACTCAGCGCCCTTCGCTCAGCTACCGATGTTAAACTCTCCAGTACTTTGCCCACGACAGAGCCCGCCTTCCTTACCAGCTTATTAAGACGTGAGGCGTCCCTCTTCTTAATGCTTCCTCCCCAACACGCCACCACAAAGAAGAGGGTGCTCTCCACAACTGACCTATAGAACATCTTCAGCATCTCACTACAGACATTGAATGACGCCAACCTTCTAAGGAAGTACAGTCGACTCTGTGCCTTCCTGCACAAGGCATCTGTGTTGGCAGTCCAGTCTAGCTTCTCGTCTAACTGTACTCCCAGATACTTGTAGGTCTTAACCTGCTCCACACATTCTCCATTAATGATCACTGGCTCCATATGAGGCCTAGATCTCCTAAAGTCCACCACCATCTCCTTGGTCTTGGTGATATTGAGACGCAGGTAGTTTGAGTTGCACCATATCACAAAGTCCTGTATCAGTTTCCTATACTCCTCCTCCTGTCCATTCCTGACACACCCCACTATGGCCGTGTCATCAGCGAACTTCTGCACATGGCAGGACTCCGAGTTATATTGGAAGTCTGATGTGTACAGGGTGAACAGGACCGGAGAGAGTACGGTTCCCTGTGGCGCTCCTGTGCTGCTGACCACCGTGTCAGACCTGCAGTCTCCCAACCGCACATACTGAGGTCTATCTGTCAAGTAGTCCACTATCCAATCCACCATGTGAGAGTCTACTCCCATCTCCGTTAGTTTGTGCCTTAAGATCTTGGGCTGGATGGTGTTAAAGGCACTAGAGAAGTCAAAGAATGTAATCCTCACAGCACAACTGACCCCATCTAGGTGAGAGAGTGATTTGTGCAGCAAATACGTGATAGCATCCTCCACTCCCACCTTCTCCTTATACGCAAACTGAAGAGGATCCCGGGCGTGCCTGGTTTGTGGCCTCAGATTCTGTATTATCAGCTGCTCCATGGTCTTCATCACGTGCGACGTCAAGGCAACAGGTCTGAAGTCATTCAACTCCTTTGGTTGTGGTTTCTTCGGTACCGGGACAATACAGGATGTTTTCCACTGTCTGGGTACTCTTCTCTGCTCCAGGCTCATGTTGAAGATGCGCTGTAGTGGTTCTCCCAGCTCAGTCGCACAGGCCCTCAGTAATCGTGGGGAAACTCCATCCGGTCCAGATCTTCCTCAGTTGACCTTCCACCTGTGCAGCCGTAATCCTGGGCGACCTCAGGTGAAGTGATGTGACACATGGAAGGACTGCTTGGGGCCTTGAGTGATTGAGAGGAAGGTTGTCGAGGGGTAGGTGGGAGTAGGGCAGGTGTAGTTTCTGCCCCTCCTTCCTACATCTTATTTTAGCTCCTGCCCCCTTATTTCCCAATCCTGTTGAAGGGTCTCAGCCCAATCACTCTGTTTATTCCTCTCTAGTAGTAACACAGGTGGATGGGATGGTGAAAGAGGCTACAGTGTACTTCCCTTCATGGGTCAGTGTGCACAATATCAGAGTTGGGATGATATGTTGCAATGTTACAAGCCACCGGTCAGACTGCACTTGGAGAACTGTGCAGTTACGGCCATCACACTATACAGAGGAAGTTATTGTGCTGCAGAGAACTCAGTGGAGATTTACCAGAATGTCTCTTGGATTGAGGGATATCCATTTTCTTTTCTCTCTCTTTTTTCCCCTCTCTGTCTCTCCTCCTCCTCTCTCTATCTCCCTCACTCTTTCTCTCACCCTCTCTCTCTGGAGTGAAGGAGGACAAGGGGTGACCTGATAGGAATGGAATGCTAGCAGAGGCACAGAGAGGGTTGATCACTAGAATGTATTTTTGTCATGGTGAGGTGTCAGCAACAAGAGGATGCAGGGCGAAGGTGCCAACAAGGGGTTTCAAAGGGGGTCTGAGAGGAAATTATTTTCTGCCGGTTTAGTTTTGATTGCATTGTCAGAGGTGCCCCAGGCAGATACATTCAGTATGTTTAAGAGGCATTGGAACAGGCACTAGAATGGGCAGGAACAGAAGGATATAGACCTAAAGTGGGCAAAAGGGCAGACGAGACAGCAGGAGTGAGGAGGGCTGGAGAGCCCATTGCTGTCCTGGATAAAGCCGGGAATTGAGAACCACAACCAAGTCCACCAATGATCGGATTCTGTACAGCATCCCACCACCATTAAACAGGACGTAGAACCCCAAAAATTGCATCAATGATGGGGCTCTGTACAGTTCTTGCCAGAGTTGGCTACAAGCATGGAATTACATACCCAGGATCAGTCCACTGCTCGTCTCCAGAGTTAATCAGACAGACACTTCAGGGGTCACTGCCCTCTCCTGCAGCAGCTGCACTGTGTGGATAAAATTGCTGAAGAGAACACTTAAATCAAGAAAGGGAAACAAAATGAGGAAGTATTCACAAATGATTAACCCATTCAATCCAGCAGTGACATTATTTTTGCTTAGCCTAGGGACTGCTGCACTGTGGGATAGGACTCTCAGGCAGAGCCCTCCCTCTCTCTGTAACCCCACTCTGGACCACACACCCCTCCCTGTCTCTGTAACCCAACCCCCTCTGGACCAGTTGTCTCATCCAAATTTCAGAGTCTCTTGATCGATAAATAGGGATGATGAGGGGAATCCAGCTGATAGTTTTGAAAAAGCAAGTGATGCGAGACCACGTCAGGATTGAAGGTGCAGCCCAGATAGGTTAATTGGCCATTTTAAACAGCTATTCAGTACAGTCTGAGAGGAACTGACGGGAATTTACGAATAGATTGTGGGTGTTGGGATCACCCCGTAAACTGTCAGATTTAGACTCGATGGGCCAAATGTCTCCAACGTCCTAAGGAGATACGGAACTGTAAACAGACTGGACTGAGAGTTTGTTGAGCAACAGGAAAGAATTAAATCTGAAAATGTTATCTTTCAGAATAAACGGAAGTGCAGAGTGGATCAGATCACTGAACTGTTCCCACAACCGATAGACTCACTTTCAAGGACTTTTCATCTCATGTTCTCGATAATTATTGTTTTTTTTCTCGTTTGAATTTGCACACTAGTTGATTGTCCGTCCTTTTGGGTGCGATCTTTCATTGATTCTATTGTGCTTCTTGGAATAACTGTGTATGCCCGCAAGAAATTCATTCTCAGGGTTGCATATGGTGACACATATATACTTTGATAATAAATTTATTTCAGCTTTGCACTTTTGAAGTGCATTCTCCTTACGAATATATGTTAATGTCTGGAAATTTTGCACTGGACAGAGTTTCCAAGCTGACAGATGAAGTGAAGTTGGAGAAGGAGTGGATCGAGAGGAGGACTGTGGGAGTATTCAAGGAGATAAATATAGGATGGGGAGGTAGCAGAGAAGGGACAGGCGTAGGTTTTCACTGAGAAAGGAGAAGTGCTAAATGCAGAGAGGAAGAAAGAAGAGGATGCAATTCTGCAAGCCGTACTAGAAAGGAGGAACACTCGGGGGAAATGTGCTTAGTTCATCACAGGGGGCAAGGCAGGTGAAGAAGTGACTCAAGAAATGTTTTGAATAGCGGCAGAAGCTAGAGATCACTTTAACCAGAGGGTGGTGAATCTGTGTAATTCATTACCCCAGATGGCTGTGGGGTCCAAGTCTCAGGAATCAATTAAAACAGAGGTTGATAGATTCTTGATTAGTCAGAGTGTCAATGGTTATAGACCACAGACAATGGACAATAGGTGCAGGAGTAGGCCATTTAGCCCTCTGAGCCAGCACCGCCATTCACTGAGATCATGGCTGATCATCCACAATCAGTACCCTGTTCCTGCCCTCTCCCCATATCCTTTGACTCCGCTATCTTTAAGAGCTCTATCTAACTTGGAAGCAGGTTGAGAATGGGGTTGAGAGAGATAATAAATCAGCCACGATGGAATGGCGGAGCAGACTCAATGGGCCGAATGATCTATTTCTGCTTCTCTGTCTTCTGGACTTACGGTCACAATGAAACATTCTGAAAAGCCTAGTACAGGGGTTCCAAACCGTTTTATGCCATTGATCTCTACCATTACCAAGGGTCCACAGACCACAGGTTAGGGACCATTGGTCGAATATTTAGTCTGGTCATCATATTTTGGGAAAAGGTCAGTCTGTCTGGTAGAGATAAATTGAAATAATTCCAGGTTCAGGGAGTTAATTTCTGCGGGTTGAGTGGAAGATGATTCTGAGGGTCTCTAGTAATGAGGGTGAAGAATTGGAAAAACAAACACAAAGAACTAGACACAAGGCCCAACTATCCTCAGTGGATAACTTTTTTAAATTTATTTATTACTTTTTTAGAGAATTACATAGAAAATGAAATATTAGAATAATGAAAAAAAATTAATATTGACCCTCCTCCTCCCCTTCACCCTCCCCCCCCCCCAAACCCTTATCTAAAGAGAGAGAAAAAAGAAAGAAAAGAAAGAAAGATTGCCTGAATATCCAAGGATCCCCACATGCTCCATGGAGTTCAAAATTATTTTTATTTTTATTTTTCACAATTACTTTGTAATTTTATCTTCAAAGGACCTATATATTTAGTCCTATCTTTTGTAGATATGGGTGCCAAATTTTCAAAAATATATCATATCCATTTCTTAGATTATAAGTAATTTTTCAAGTGGAATTCAGCTATATATTTCATTATTCCAATGATCCATAGTTAAATACAAGTCAGATTTCCAAGTAACTGCGATAACTTTTTTGGCTACTGCCAATGCAATTTTTATAAATTTTTCCTGATTCTTATTCAATTTAAGTTTCGGTATTGTCCCTTCAATGTCTCCTAATAAAAATAATATTGGGCTATGTGGGAGTTGTACTCCAGTAATTTGTTCCAATAGAAGTCTTAGATTTATCCAAAATGGTTGAATTTTAAAACAAGACCAAGTAGAATGTAAAAAAGTACCAATTTCTTGATTACATCAAAAACATTGGTCAGACATATTTGAATTTAATCTATTTATTTTCTGTGGTGTTATATATAACTGATGCAAAAAATTATATTGTACTAATCTAAGTCGGACATTTATTGTATCTTTCATACTATCAAAACATAATCTTGACCAGTTTTTTCCATCAATTTTAATATTCAAATCAGATTCCCATTTTTGTCTTGATTTATGAATTCCTGATTTAATTGTCTGCTTTTGAATCAAATTGTACATACAAGATGTAATTTTTTTTAATTTTTCCTTTTTGAATTAATATTTCTATTTCATTAGGTTTTGGCGTTAACATTGTTTGACCCAGCTTATCTCGTAAATAGGTCTTTAATTGAAAAAACAGAAAAGGGTGTTATTTGATATTTTATATTTGTTTTTTTTATTGATCAAATGACATCAATATACCTCCTTCAAAACAATCACCTATGTATTTAATCCCCTTTTGAAACCAATTATGTAAAAGTTTATTATCCATTGTAAAAGGAATAAGCCTATTTTGAATTAAAGTTCTTCTTGCTAATAAAGATTTCTTTATCTCATCGTCCATATTTACCTTATTCCATAAATCAATCAAATGTCTTAATATAAGAGATTCTTTTTTTTCCTGTATCCATTTGGATTCTCTCAGTGGATAACTGCACACCCTCCAGCACACTCATACATCAAACCACTGGTTACACGTCCGCAGGGACAAGCAATAATTTTAACCTTCACAGTTTTGGGTTCAGTTTCATCATGAACTTCATTCTCTATTCGAATCATAGAAAGCATGTTGACCGGATGCATCACGGCTTGGTACAGTAACTGCTCTGTCTGTGACCGCAAGAAACTTCACATCACAGAAACAAGCCTCCCCTCCATGGCCTCTGCCTACACTTCCTGCTGCCTGAGTAAAGCAGCCAGCATTGTCAAAAACCCCACACACCCCGGACACTCTCACCTCTCCCCTCTCCCATCAAGTCAAGTGTATTGTCATTTAATTATATACATATTCACCGTCAAACGATCCGATGTTTCTCTGGACCAAGGTGTAAAGCACAGTAGTACACATGACATGCATGCACAATAACTTAGCGGATAAAACCTACAGATGAATTAAGAATGAATAAACAAGGTAACTTTTAAAAATTAAATATTATAAGGTACAGACAGATTTGTAGGTGACACATTGAATGCGATATAGTAGGGAGTTCAGAAGCCTCTATGTACTCTGACTCATCATTGCCGTCAATGTTGTGTCATCTGCAAGCTAATTGACATGGTTTGAGTCACGGGTCAGGACTGTGAATTCCAGTGGACTGAGCACACAGCCCTGGAGGGTACCCGTGCTCAGTGTACTGGGACTAGAGATATTATTGCCTACACGGACTGACTGTGGCCTTTGTGTTAAGAAGTCCAGGATCCAGTTACAGAGGTTGGTGTTAAGACCTGGTGAAAATAGTTTCCCCACTATTTCCTGAGGTATGATGGTGTTAAATGCTGAAATGAAATCTATAACAGCAGCCTGACATATGAGACCCCATCTTCCAAATGGGGTAGCACAGAGTGGAGGGCAGAGGTCACTGATTGGCAGAGGAAAATTGAAGTGATATTCAAACTGGAAAAGGTCCAATGTGGTCGGAAACAAGGCTTGAATGCGTTCCATAACCAGCACTCAAAGTATTTCATAATGGTTGATGTTAATGGCACCAGACAATAGTCATTTTGACAGGTTACCATCACCTTCTTTAGAAATTGAATGAAGGTTGCCATCTTGTAAACGGAGGGGACAATCAGCCCTTCCAGAGAGATGTTGAATATATCCATCAGCACCTTGGTTATCTGGCTGTGCAGTCTTTTGGAACCTGACCTGGTCTATTATCGGGCCCGGCAGCTTTGCGTGAGTTGACTTGGCCAGGGTCTTCCTCGCCTCAGCTTCAGCCAGACAGAGATATTCAGCCTGTCGAGGAGTGGGGCATCCTGGTCCCTGACCCGGAGGGTAGACTTGTGGTTTGTAGTCATCTGAATTCCATAAAATCATAGACCATTAGTCATAGGAGCAGAATTAGGCCATTTGGTCCAGTGAATCTGCTCGACCTATCAGTCATGGCTGATCCTCTTTTCCCTTCCTCAGCCCTGCTTCCCGACCCTCTCCCTGTAACCTTTGATGCCGTGCCCAATCAGGAAGCTATCAAACTCTGCCTTAAATACACCCAATGACCTTGTCTCCAAAGCTGCCTGTAGTAACAAAATCTACTAATTCACCACCCACTGGCTAATGAAATTTCTCCACATCTCTGTTTTAAATGGATGTCTCTCTATCCTGAAGTTCTGCCCTCTTGTCCTAGACTCCCCCACCATGGGAAAAATCCTTTCCACTGCTGCACTGTCTGGGCCTTTTAACATTCAAAATGTTCCAATGAGGTGCCCCCACATCCTTCTAAATTTCGAGTACAGACCCAGAGCTATCAAACGTTCCTTGTATGATAACCCTTTCATTCTTCCTCTCTAATATCTGCAAATCTTTTCTTAGATGAGGAGCCCAAACTGTTCACAATACTCAAGGTGAGGCCTCACCAGTGCCATATAAAGCCTGAGCATCACATCCCTGCTCTTATGTTGCAGACCTCTTGAAATGAAAAGTAACATTGCATTTGCTTTCCTCACAACCGACTCTACCTGCAAGTTAACCTCTGCACAAAGTCTCCCAAGTCACTTTGCATCTCAGATTTTGAATTTTCTCCAAATTTAGAAAATAGTTGGTATATTTATTTCTAAAATCAAAGTGCATGAAAATGCATTTTCCTACATTGTATTTCATTTGACACTTTCTTGCCCATTCTTCTAATCTGTCTAAGTCATTCTGTAAGCTCTCTACTTCCTCAAAACTACCTGCTCCTCCACCTGTCTTCATATCATCTGCAAACCTTGCAAGAAAGCTATCAATTCCATCATCCAAATCATTGACATATAAAAGAAAAAGAATCAGTACCAACACAGACCCCTCTGGAACAGCACTGGAACCAGCCAACCAGAAACGGCTCCCTGTAGTCCCACTCTTTGCCTCCTGCCAATCAGTCACTGCTTTATCCATACTACAATCTTTTCTGTAAAACCATGGGCTTGTAGCTTGTTAAACACCTTCGTGTGTGGCACCTTGTTGAAGGCCTTCTGAAAATCCATGTACTCAACGTCATCCGATTCTGCTTTGTCCATCCTGCTTGCTTATTCTGCATTCTGCATTCTGTTATTGCTTTATCTTGTTCTACCTCAATGCACTGTGTTATAATCTGATCTGTAGAAACAGTATGCAACACAAGCTTTTCAGTGTGTTGGTATATGAGACAATAATACACTGATTTCAGTATCAGTGTCAGCTTCTAAATAGTTGTGCATATAGAGTGCAGGCCCACGGGTTCAGATCTGGAACTGGAGCAGGGTTAACTTGGAGGCCATTAGGCAGGATCTAGCTGGGGTCGGCTGGAATGTGGAGGGCTTTCAGAAGGGCCATAACAAGAGTCAGAGGCAGCATGTTCCTCTTAGGGTGAAGGGTAATCATCAAATTCAAATCTGAATCTGAATTAGGATTGTTATCAATGATGTATATCAGCAGATGTGCTGTTTTGTGGCAACAGTTAAGTGTAATACATAAAGCAGAAGAAATATAGTAAAAATTAACAAATATGGTGGGATAGTGTTCATGGGTTCATGGACTATTCAGAAAGCTGACGGTAAAGGAGAAGAGGCTCTGACTAAAACGCTGAATGTGGGTCTATTCAGTCTCCTGTACCTCCTCCTCGAAGGCAGCAATGAGAAGAGGGCATGTCCTGAATGGTGAGGTTCCTTCATGATGGATGCTGCCCTCTTGAGGCATCACCTTCTGAAGATGTTCTCGATAGTGGGGATGGTTGTGCCTGTGATGGAGCTGGCTGAGTCTAGAACCCTCTGCAGCTTTTTACAACTTTGTGCATACCAGACGGTGATGCAACCAGTCAGAATGTCCTCCACGGTACATCTGTAGAAACTTGCTTGAGTGGTTGGTGACATTCCAACTCTCCTCAAACTCCTATTGAAGTATTTCTGTTCATCAACATCTCAGAGCTTTGTGTGAGGGAGCTGAGAAGAAAGTGAAAACTCCAGTTATCCTCTGCCTTCACAACTCTTCCCATGGATTGTCGTGAGGCAAAAATCATCCCACTCTCTAAGGAGGGAGAGATAAAACAGGGAACTATAGAGCTCTCTGCCCAATGTGATGGACAATTCCGTGACCTTTGCCTGGCCACAAATATTCCATCATTTCCTGCCTCCTTGCGATTTGAAAATGTTGTAATTGAAGCAAACTGCCATCATGTAGTTCTCCATGGATTAATATGGCTCTCTGAGATGGGTGGCTCTCGAACACGGGATATCAGACACCAAGGAAGATCTAAGCTACTCACACAAAATGCTGTGGGAACTCAGCAGGTCAGACAGCATCAATGGAAATCAATAAACATTTCAGACAAGACCCCTCATCTGGACTGAAAAGGAAGGGGTCAGAAGCTGGAGGAGGGGTTTACAATCTGTCAGGTGATAGGCAAGTCCAAGTGAGGGGGTAGATAGGTGAGTGGGGAAGGGTCGATGAAGTAAGAAGCTGGGAAGTGATAGGTAAAAGAGGTGAAAGGTAGAAGAGGAATCCAATAGGAGAAGAAAGTGGGCCACGGCAGAAAGGAAAGGCAGTGGGGGACCAGAGTGTGGTGATGGACAGGTCATGTGGGCTGGGGAGGGGAGGAGAAGGGCTTCCAGAATGGGTAATGAGGAATAGAACTAAAAAAGGGAGATGGGGGTGTGGCTTTCCTCTGAGTTTCCTCCCACAAAGACATACTGGTGAGGGTGAGTAAGTTGTGGGAATGCGATGTTGGTGACAGACGTGGCCTCGAGCCATGGACAGACATGTCGGTGTGGAATGGGAACTATGGAAAGGAGGATACAAAGAAAGCAATCATTTCATTATTTTCCACCATCTTGGGTTTCCACCTAAAGCCTGACAGCCAATGACGAATGCTTGATGTGTGGTCACTGGGAACCGCAGAAGCCAATGTGCACACACCTCAGTCACCACATGAACGGCAGCAGTTCATGGTAGTGGGACAACTCTACCTTCCTGTTAGGTCAGAACCCACAAACTGAATGAGAGAACACATCGGCGATTGTGGAGCCAAATGATTTCAGTGGCCTCTATTTCCCAGTGCTCTGATTGGTCAGAAATACACTCAAGGGTACCTCCTGTATCAAATAAAGTGACCACTGAGTGTATGTTCATCGTCTCCTGCTGCTGTAGCCCATACACACAAGCTTTTACGTGTCGTGCATTCAGAGATGCTCTTCCCCGAGCCACAGTTGTAATCTGCTGCTTCCTGTCAGTTTGAACCGGTCTAATCATTCTCCTCTGACTTCTCTCATTAACGAGATATTTTACCCACAGAACGGCCACTCACTGGATTTGTTGTTTTGTTTTTCACATCTTCTCTGTAAACTCTAGAGACTGTTGTATCTGAATATCCCAAGAAAAGAGCAATTTCTGGGATATCAAACCACCTCACTGAAATCACATTTCTTCCCCATTCTGATGTTTGGTCTGAACAACAACTGAATCTCTTGACAGTATCAGCATGTTTTATGCATTAAGTTCCTGCACATGTGTGCTTGATAAGATATCTTCATTAATGAGCAGTGTACAGGCATGTTAAATAATACAGGCGTATTCCACTGAGTGTTGTTTACAACTAGAGAACTGTGACCTCACAGACTGCATTCTTTACTGTGATCTCACAGACTGTATTCTTTACTGTCATCTCACAGACTGTATTATTTACTGTGATGTCACAGACTGTATTCTTTACTGTGATCTCACAGATTGTATTCTTTACTGCGATCTCACAGACTGTATACTTTACTGACCTCACAGACTGTATTCTTTACTGTGATCTCACAGACTGTATTCTTTATTGTGATGTCACAGACTGTATTCTTTACTGTGATCTCACTGTACTTTCCCTCTGATAGTGTGAAACTCCCTCAGTACTGATCTTCTGACAGTGTGACACTCCCACAGTACTGTCCCTCAGTCAGTGTGACAGTCCCATAGTACTGTCCCTCTGACAGTGTGACACTCCCTCAGTACTGTCACTCTGACAGTGTAACACTCACTCACTACTGTCCCTCTGATAGTGTGACACTCCCTCAGTACTGTCCCTCTGGCAGTGTGGCACTCCCTCACTACTGCCCCTCTGACAGTGTAACACTCCCTCAGTACTGCACTCTGACAGTGTGACACTCCCTCAGTACTGTCCCTCTGACAGTGTGACACTCAGACAGTGTAACACTCCCTCAGTACTGTCCCCCTGACAGTGTAACACTCCCTCAGTACTGTCCCCCTGACAGTGTGACACTCCCTCAGTACTGTCCCTCTGACAGTGTGACACCCCCTCACTACTGCCCCTCTGACAGTGTGACACTCTGACAGTGTAACACTCCCTCAGTACTGCCCTCTGACAATGTAGCACTCCCTCAACGATGACTCTCTAACAGTCAGAGACTAGTTCACTACTGTCCCTCTCACAGAGGGAGACTCTCACAGTACCGTCCCCTGACAGTGTGATACTCCCTCAGTTCGCCCCATTTTTACCAAAACTACAAAAGTGTATTTACAGCACTTCCTCAGTACCTTCCCCATTTTTTTTACAAAGTTATAACGTTTATTTATATCACATATTCACAAGGTATAGTCAATATTTACAAGGCAGTTAGCGCATTCAGATTAAAATAACGTTACTGCAGTCTATAAAACAATCAATATCCCAGAATGGCCACTGCTCCCAGAAGACACCGACTGTAAAAATTGCAAATGCATGCTCCCTCTCCAAGCACAGCCAGGCACGAACGTATTCTCAGAAAAGTGACGTGGTCTGACCCTGCATGTACAGTCCCTTTTTTTCTGAACATCTGACACTCCCTCAGTACAGTCCCTCTGAGAGTGTCACACTCCCTCAGTACTGTCTCTCTGACAGTGTGACACTCCCTCAGTACTGTCCCTCTGACAGTGAAACACTCCCTCAGTACTGTCCCTCTGACAGCGTGACACTCCCTCAGTACTGTCCCTCTGACAGTGTGGCACTCCCTCAGTACTGTCCCTCTGACAGTGTGACACTCCCTCAGTAATGTCCCTCTGACAATGTCGCACTCGCTCAACGCTGACTCTCTGACAGTCAAAGACTCGTTCACTGCTGTCCCTCTCACAGAGGGAGACTCTCACAGTCCCGTCCCCTGACAGTGTAATACTCCCTCAGTAATGTCCCTCTGACAATGTCACACTCGCTCAACGCTGACTCTCTGACAGTCAAAGACTCGTTCACTGCTGTCCCTCTCACAGAGTGAGGCTTTCACAGTACCATCCCCTGACAGTGTGATACTCCCTCAGTTCGCCCCATTTTTAACAAAACTACAAAAGTGTATTTACAGCACTTCCTCAGTACCTTCCCCTTTTTTTCACAAAATTATAACGTTTATCTATATCATATATTCACAAGGTACAGTCAATATTTACAAGGCAGTTAGTACATTCAGATTAAAATAACGTTACTGCAGTCTATAAAACAATCAATATCCCAGAAGGCCCACTGCTCCCAGATGTCCCCCACTGTACACATTGCAACCGCGTGCTCCCTCTCCAAGCACAGACAGGCACGAACGTATTCTCAGAAAAGTGACGTGGTCTGACCCTCCGTCAGTACAGTCCCTTTTTTTCTGAACATCTGACACTCCCTCAGTACTGTCCCCCTGACAGTACGGCACACCCTCGTACTGTCCCTCTGAGAGTGTCACACTCCCTCAGTACTGTCTCTCTGACAGTGTGACATTCCCTCGGTACTGTCCCTCTTACAGTGTGACAATCCCACAGTACCCTTCCCTCTGACAGTGTGACACTCCCTCATTATTGTCCCTCTGACAGTGTGAAACTCCCTCAGTACTGATCTTCTGACAGTGTGACACTCCCTCAGTACTGTCCCTCTGACAGGGTAGCACTCCCTCAGTACTGTCCCTCTGACAGTGTGACACTCCCTCAGTACTGTCCCTCTGACAGTGTGACACTCCCTCAGTACTGATCTTCTGACAGTGTGACACTCCCTCAGTACTGTCCCTTTGACAGTGTGAAACTCCCTCAGTACAGTCCGTCCGACAGTGTGACACTCCCTCAGTAATGTTCCTCTGACAGTGTAAGACTCTCTCAGTACTGTCTCTCTGACAGTGTGACACACCCTCAGTACTATCCCTCTGAAGTGTGACGCTCCCTCAGTACTGACACTTTGACAGTGTGATACTCCCTCAGTACTGCTCATCTGACAGTGTGACCCTCCCTCAGTACTGTCCCTCTGACAGTGTGACACTCCCTCAGTACTGATCTTCTGACAGTGTGACACTCCCTCAGTACTGTCCCTCTGACAGTGTGACACTCTCTCATTACTGTCCCTCTGACGGTGTGACACCTCCTCAGTACTGTCCCTCTGACTGTTTGACACTCCCCCAGTACTGTCCCTCTGACTGTTTGACACTCCCTCAGTACTGTCCCTCTGACAGGGTAGCACTCCCTCAGTACTGTCCCTCTGACAGTGTGACACTCCCTCAGTACTGATCTTCTGACAGTGTGACACTCCCTCAGTACTGTCCATCTGACAGTGTGAAACTCGCTCAGTACAGTCCGTCCGACAGTGTGACACTCCCTCAGTAATGTTCCTCTGACAGTGTAAGACTCTCTCAGTACTGTCTCTCTGACAGTGTGACACACCCTCAGTACTATCCCTCTGAAGTGTGACGCTCCCTCAGTTCTGACACTTTGACAGTGTGATACTCCCTCAGTACTGATCATCTGACAGTGTGACACTCCCTCAGTACTGTCCCTCTGACAGTGTGACACTCCCTCAGTACTGATCTTCTGACAGTGTGACACTCTCTCATTACTGTCCCTCTGACAGTGTGACACCTCCTCAGTACTGTCCCTCTGACTGTTTGACACTCCCTCAGTACTGTCCCTCTGACAGTGTGACACTCCCTCAGTACTGTCCCTCTGACAGGGTAGCACTCCCTCAGTACTGTCCCTCTGACAGTGTGACACTTTCTCAGTACTGTCCCTCTGACAGTGTGACACTCCCTCAGTACTGTCCCTCTGACAGTGTGACACTCCCTCAGTACTGATCTTCTGACAGTGTGACACTCCCTCAGTACTGTCCATCTAACAGTGTTAAACTCCCTCAGTACAGTCCGTCCGACAGTGTGACACTCCCTCAGTAATGTTCCTCTGACAGTGTAACACTCTCTCAGTACTGTCCCTCTGACAGTGTGTCACATCCTCAGTACTGTCCCTCTGACAGTGTGACACTCCCTCAGTACCCTTCCCTCTGACAGTGTGACACTCCCTCATTATTGTCCCTCTGACAGTGTGAAACTCCCTCAGTACTGATCTTCTGACAGTGTGACACTCCCTCAGTACTGTCCCTCTGACAGGGTAGCACTCCCTCAGTACTGTCCCTCTGACAGTGTGACACTCCCGCAGTACTGTCCCTCTGACAGTGTGACACCTCCTCAGTACTGTCCCTCTGACTGTTTGACACTCCCTCAGTACTGTCCCTCTGACAGTGTGACACTCCCTCAGTACTGTCCCTCTGACAGGGTAGCACTCCCTCAGTACTGTCCCTCTGACAGTGTGACACTTTCTCAGTACTGTCCCTCTGACAGTGTGACACTCTCTCAGTACTGTCCCTCTGACAGTGTGACACTCCCTCAGTACTGATCTTCTGACAGTGTGACACTCCCTCAGTACTGTCCCTTTGACAGTGTGAAACTCCCTCAGTACAGTCCGTCCGACAGTGTGACACTCCCTCAGTAATGTTCCTCTGACAGTGTAAGACTCTCTCAGTACTGTCTCTCTGACAGTGTGACACACCCTCAGTACTATCCCTCTGAAGTGTGACGCTCCCTCAGTACTGACACTTTGACAGTGTGATACTCCCTCAGTACTGATCATCTGACAGTGTGACACTCCCTCAGTACTGTCCCTCTGACAGTGTGAAACCTCCGCAGTACAGTCCCTCTGACTGTTTGACACTCCCCCAGTACTGTCCCTCTGACAGTGTGACACCTCCGCAGTACTGTCCCTCTGACAGTGTGACACTTTCTCAGTACTGTCGCTCTGACTGTTTGACACTCCCTCAGTACTGTCCCTCTGGCTGTGTGACCTTCCCTCAGTACTGTCCCTCTGAGAGCGTAGCGCTCCCTCAGTACTGTCCCTGAGAGTTTGACACTCCCTCAGTACTGTCCCTCTGACAGTGTGACGCTCCCTCAGTACTGATCTTCTGACAGTGTGATACTCCCTCAGTACTGTCCCTCTGACAGTGTGACACTCTCTCATTACTGTCCCTCTGACAGTGTGACACCTCCTCAGTACTGTCCCTCTGACTGTTTGACACTCCCCCAGTACTGTCCCTCTGACTGTTTGACACTCCCTCAGTACTGTTCCTCTGACAGTGTGACACTTTCTCAGTACTGTCCCTCTGACAGTGTGACACTCCCTCAGTACTGTCCCTCTGACAGTGTTACACTCTCTCAATGCCATCCCTCTAACAGTGTGACACTTCCTCATTTCCATCACTCGAATAATGTTCCCTGTTCCCTGTCACTGTTCGTTCGAAGTACAAATCTCATTACGTGGAAAGAATGCAGGGTAGATTTTGGAGCGTGTTGATCAGACTCGAGGGACTGAGTTATGCAGAGAAGTTGTGTATTTTGTGATTTATTCATTGGAGCCAACGAGAATGTAGGGTATCTTCTAGAGGTGCATAAAATCATGAGGGGTGGAGATAGGATGAATGAACCCAGTCTTTTACCAGGACTGCTGAATTAAGAAACAGGAGGCTTATGTTTTAGGTAAGATTGGAGAGATTTTATGGAGCCTGAAGAAACAGGTTTTTCACTCAGTGGGTGCTCTGTACCTGGAACAGGCTGACAGAGAAAGTTCATGAGGCAGTACAATTACATTTAAAATGCAGTCAGACAGATAAAGTACATTGATCAGAAAGTTTTAAAAGGATATGGGGAAATGCTAGCAAATGGGACTGGCTTAGTCGACATGCATTGGATGGGCTGAAGGGCCTGTTCCTGTGCTGTTTGACTCGACCATCGTTCGACAGTGTGACACTCTTTGAGCACTGACTCTGCGGTGGTTTGTCTGATGTGCGACACAGTCCACTGAGGTACGGTGGCATCGTGGTTAGCACAACACTTTACAGTACCAGTGACCAGGGTTCCATTCCCACTGCTCTCTGTAAGAAGTTTGTACATTCTGTGTGGCTTCCTCATACATCCAAAGACACACTGATTGGCAGGTTAATTGGTCATTCTAAACAGAAGAAAGGGGAGGAGGAGGGGCATCGGAGGCAGGTGATGGGCACGAGGGAAAAGGGGTGAGTGGGGAACCAGAATAGGGATTGGGTAGAGAGAGAAGGGGTAAGGGAGAGAAATTGCTGGAAGTTAGAGACATCGATATTCTTGCCATCAGGTGGGAGGTTACCCAGATGGATATGAGGTGTTGCTCTTTCAACCCGAGTTTGGCCTCATTGTGACAGTAGAGGTGGCCATGGACAGACATGTCAGAATGGGAATGGGTATTGAACTGGGTCACCGATGGAGGATCTGCCTTTTGCAGTGGATGGAGCGAATATGTTCAACAGAACAGTCCCTCAATCTGTGTCGGGTCTTACTGATGTAGAGCAGTCCACACCGAGAGCATCGAATACAGTTGATGACCCTGACGGAACCTCAGGTGAAGTGTGGGAAGTGTGGTGAAGAGCATGGAAGGACTATTTGGGGCTTTGAATGATGGAGAGGAAGGACGTTGAGGGGCAGGTGGGTGTAGGGCAGGTGTAGTATCTGCCCCTCCTCCCTCCACCTTATTCTGGTTCCTGCCCCCTTATTTCCCAATCCTGATGAAGGGTCTTGGCGCAAACACACTGTGTATTCCTCTCTATAGATGCTGACTGACCTGCTGTGTTCCTCTAGTATTATGTGTGTACTGACTATCTTTATTACCACTCCCCAACCCCCCCCCCATCTCAGTCCAGATTCAGGGTCTCAACCCAAAACATCTACGATTCCTTTCCTGCCACAGACCTGCTGACACACTGAGTTCCTCCTGTGGTTGTTTGTTGCTCCAGATTCCCACATCTGCCGTCCTTTGTGTCTCCAGAGGCCGGAGGTCAGTAGGTATGCAAACGACATGTAAATTGATGAAATTGTCGTTAGCAGGGAAGCGTGTCAAATGTTGCCACAGGACAAACTGCAGGTGAAAAGTTCGGTGATGCAATGGCAGATGGAATTTAACCCGAACAAGTGTGAAGTGATGGATTTTGGAAAGTCAATGCCGACACTAAATAGTGGGGCCACAAGGAAAGGTGACAAGCAGAGAACTTTCAACAATACTAGAGACTCTCAGCAAATCTCACAGAATGTCTGACTCATTGAGTTCCTTCAGCATTTTCTATGTGTCGCTCAGACTGTCCCTCATCTGCAGAATGGCTTGTGTTTATAAGCAGCGACTCGGAGACCATTGTTGTCTGACAGTAGTAACACAGGTGGATGGGACAGTGAAAGAGGCTACAGTATACTTCCCTTCATGGGTCAGTGTGCACAATATCAGAGTTGGGATGATATGTTGCAATGTTACAAGCCACCGGTCAGACTGCACTCGGAGAACTGTGTGCAATTACGGCCATCACACTATACAGAGGAGGTTATTGTGCTGGAGAGAACTCAGTGGAGATTCACCAGAATACCTCCTAGTTGAAGGACATCCATTTTTTTCTCTCTTTTTTCCCCTCTGTCTCTCCTCTCTCTCTCTCTCTCTCTCTCTCTCTCTCTCTCTCTCTCTCTCTCTCTCTCTCTCTCTCTCTCTCTCTCTCTCTCTCTCTCTCCTCTCTCCTCTCTCTCTCTCTCGCTCTCTCTCTCTCTCTCTCTCTCTCTCTCTCTCTTTCCTCCTCCCCCCCTCCCTCTCTCATCATATCACTTTCTGGAGTGAAGGACGACAAGAGGTGACCTGTTAGGAATAGAATGCTAGGAGAGGAACATACAGAGGGGTCACTAAAATGCCTCCTGGGTTGGAAGACATCCATTTTACTGAGATATAGAGCTTGTTCTCTATCATTCTTTTTTCTCTATCTCTCTCTCTCTCATTCTCTCTCTCCATTCCTCTCTGCTCCCTCTCTCCCCCTCCCTCTCTCCCACTCTCGCTCACTCCCGCCCTCTCTTCTTCCACCCCCTCTGTGTCTCTCTCTTCCTGTCTCTCACCCTCTCCCTCTCCCTCTACCTCACACTCCCCCTTTCCCTCTCCATCTCCCTCCCAACCTCTCCCTTTCTCTCACCCTTTCACCCTCTCTCTCTCTGGAGTGAAGGAGGACAAGGGGTGACCTGATAGGAATAGAATGCTAGGAGAGGCACAGAGAGGGTTGATCACTAGAATGTATTTTTGTCATGGTGAGGTGTCAGCAAAAAGAGGATGCAGGGCGAAGGTGCCAACGAGGGGTTTCAAAGGGGGTCTGAGAAGAAATTATTTTCTGCTGGTTTAGTTTTGATTGCATTGTCAGAGGTGCCCCAGGCAGATACATTCAGTATGTTTAAGATGCATTGTAACAGGCACGAGAATGGGCAGGAACAGAAGGATACAGACCTAATGTGGGCAAAAAGGCAGACGAGACAGCAGGAGTGTGGAGGGCTGGAGAGCCCATTGCTGTCCTGGATAAAGCCGGGAACTGAGAACCACAACCATGTCCGCCAATGATCGGACTCTGTACAGCATCCCACCGCCATTAAACAGGACGTAGAACCCCAAAAATTGCATCAATGATCAGACCCTGTACAAGTTCTCACCACCATTAAACAGGACATAGAACCCCAAAAATTGCATCAATAATCGGACTCTGTACAACGTCTCACATCACCATTAAACAGGACGTAGAACCCCAAAAATCGCATCAATGATCGGACTCTGTACAACGTCTCACATTCACCAGTTCTTGCCAGAGTTGGCTACAAGCATGGAATTACATACCCAGGATCAGTCCACTGCTCGTCTCCAGAGTTAATCAGACAGACACTTCAGGGGTCACTGCCCTCTCCTGCAGCAGCTGCACTGTGTGGATAAAATTGCTGAAGAGAACACTTAAATCAAGAAAGGGAAACAAAATGAGGAAGTATTCACAAATGATTAACCCATTCAATCCAGCAGTGACATTATTTTTGCTTAGCCTAGGGACTGCTGCACTGTGGGATAGGACTCTCAGGCAGAGCCCTCCCTCTCTCTGTAACCCCACTCTGGACCACACACCCCTCCCTGTCTCTGTAACCCAACCCCCTCTGGACCAGTTGTCTCATCCAAATTTCAGAGTCTCTTGATCGATAAATAGGGATGATGAGGGGAATCCAGCTGATAGTTTTGAAAAAGCAAGTGATGCGAGACCACGTCAGGATTGAAGGTGCAGCCCAGATAGGTTAATTGGCCATTTTAAACAGCTATTCAGTACAGTCTGAGAGGAACTGACGGGAATTTACAAATAGATTGTGGGTTTTGGGATCACCCCATAAACTGTCAGATTTAGACTCAATGGGCCAAATGTCTCCAATGTCCTCAGGAGATACGGAACTGTAAACAGACTGGACTGAGAGTTTGTTGAGCAACAGGAAAGAATTAAATCTGAAAATGTTATCTTTCAGAATAAACGGAAGTACAGAGTGGATCAGATCACTGAACTGTTCCCACAACCGATAGACTCACTTTCAAGGACTTTCATCTCATGTTCTCGATATTTATTGTTTTTTTTTCTCTTTTGTATTTGCACAGTTTGTTCTCTTTGCACACTAGTTGTTTGTCCGTCCTTTTGGGTGTGGTCTTTCATTGATTCTATTGTGCTTCTTGGATTAACTGTGTATGCCCGCAAGAAATTCAAACTCAGTTTTGCCTATGTTGACACATATATACTTTGATAATAAATTTATTTCAGCTTTGCACTTTTGAAGTGCTTTCCCTTTCTGAATATATGTTAATGACTGGAAATTTTGACTGAGTTTCCAAGCTGGCAGATGAAGTGAACTTGGAGAAGGGGTGGAACGAGAGGAGGACCGTGGGAGAATTCAAGGAGATAAATATAGGACGGGGAGGTAGCAGAGAATGGACAGGTGTAGGTTTTTACTGAGAAAGGAGAAGTGCTAAGTGCAGGGAGGAAGAAAAAAAAGAGGATGCAATTCTGGAAACAGTACTAGAAAGGAGAAAGACTCTGAGAGAATGTGCTTAGTTCATCACAGGGGGCAAGGCAGGTGAAGAAGTGACTCGAGAAATGTTTTGAATAGTGGCAGAAGCTAGAGATCACTTTGACCAGAGGGTGGTGAATCTGTGTAATTCATTACCCCAGATGGCTGTGGGGTCCAAGTCTCAGGAAACAATTAAGAAAGAGGTTGATAGGTTCTTGATTGGTCAGAGTGTCAATGGTTACGGGAAGCAGACAGGAGAATGGGGTTGAGAGAGATAATAAATGAGCCCAGAATAGAATGGCCGAGCAGACTCAATGGGCCGAATGGTCTATTTCTGCTTCTCTGTCTTCTGGACTTATGGTCACAATGAAACATTCTGAAAAGCCTAGTACAGGGGTTCCAAACCTTTTTATGCCATTGACCCCCACCATAACCAAGGGTCCACAGACCACAGGTTAGGGACCCTTGTTCAGATGTTTAGTCTGGTCGTCATATTTTGGGAAAAGGTCGGTGTGTCGGTAGAGATAAATTGAAATAATTCCAGGTTCAGGGAGTTCACTTCTGTGGGTTTAGTGGAAGACTTTGAGGGTCTCTACTGATGAGGGTGGAGAATAAGAAAAACAAATGCAAAGAACTAGACACAAGGCTCAACTATCCTCAGTGGATAACTGCACACCCTCCAGCACACTCATACACCAAACCACAGGTTACACGTCCGCAGAGACAAGCAATAATTTTAAGCTTCACAGCTTTGGGTTCAGTTTCATCATGAACTTCCTTCTCTATTCGAATCATAGAAAACATGTTGTCCGGTTGCATCATGGCTTGGTACAGTAACTGCTCTGTCTGTGACCGCAAGAAACTTCACATCACAGAAACAAGCCTCCCCTCCATGGCCTCTGCCGACACTTCCTGCTGCCTGAGTAAAGCAACCAGCATTGTCAAAGCCCCCACACACCCCGGACACTCTCACCTCTCCCCACCCCATCAAGTCAAATTTATTGTCATTTAATCATAAGCGTTCTCCACGGACTAGAAAAGATGAGATGGCCTGTTTCCATGCTGTAATTGTTATATGGTTATATACATGTTTATCATCAAACAATACGATGTTTCTCTGGACCAAGGTGTAAAGCACAGTAGTACACATAACATACATGTACAATAACTTAAAGGATAAAATCTACAGATGAATTAAGAATAAATAAAGTAAATTTTATAAATTAAATATTGGAAGACACAGACAGATTTGCCACAGACACAGACACTTTGAATGTGATACGGCAGGGAGTTCAGAAGCCTCCCTGTACTCCAACTCATCATCGTCGATGAAGTAAGAAGCTGAGATGTGATAGGTGGAAGAGGTGAAGGGTAGAAGAGGAATCCAATAGGAGATGAAAGTGGGCCACGGCAGAAAGGAAAGGCAGTGGGGAACCAGAGTGTGGTGATGGACAGGTCATGTGGGCGGGGGAGGGGATGAGAAGGGCTTCCAGAATGGGTAATGAGGAATATAACTAAAAAAGGGAGATGGGGGAGTGGCTTTCCTTTGAGTTTCCTCCCACAAAGACGTTCGGGTGAGGGTGAGTAAGTTGTGGGCATGCGATGTTGGTGACAGATGTGACCTCGAGCCATGGACAGACATGTCGGTGTGGAATGGGAACTATGGAAAGGAGGATACAAAAAAACCAATCATTTCATTACTTTCCACCATCTTGGGTTTCCCCCCAAAACCTGACAGCCAATGACGAAAGCTCGATGTGTGGTCACTGGGAACCACAGAAGCCAATGTGCACACACCTCAGTCACCACATGAATGGCAGCAGTTCATGGTAGTGGGACAACTCTACCTTCCTGTTAGGTCAGAACCCACATACTGAATAAGAAGAGAACACATCGGCGATTGTGGACCCAAATGATTTCAGTGACCTCTATTTCCCTTTGCTCTGATTGGTCAGAAACACACTCGGGGAACCTCCTGTATCAAATAAAGTGACCACTGAGTGTATGTTCATCGTCTCCTGCTGCTGTAGCCCATACACACAAGCTTTTACGTGTCGTGCATTCAGAGATGCTCTTCCCCAAGCCACAGTTGTAATCTGCTGCTTCCTGTCAGTTTGAACCGGTCTAACCATTCTCCTCTGACTTCTCTCATTAACAAGATATTTTACCCACAGAACGGCCACTCACTGGATTTGTTGTTTTGTTTTTCACACCTTCTCTGTAAACTCTACAGACTGTTGTATCTGAATATCCCAAGAAAAGAGCTATTTCTGGGATATCAAACTACCTCACTGAAATCACATTTCTTCCTCATTCTGATGTTTGGACTGAACAACAACTGAATCTCTTGACAGTATCAGCATGTTTTATGCATTAAGTTCCTGCACATGTGTGCTTGATAAGATATCTTCATTAATAAGCAGTGTTCAGGTGTATTCAATAAAGTTTCCACTGAGTGTTGTTTACAACTAGAGAGCTGTGATCTCACAGACTGTATTCTTTACTGTGATCTCACAGACTGTATTCCTTACTGTGATCTCACAGACTGTATTCTTTACTGTGATCTCACAGACTGTATTCTTTACTGCGATCTCACAGTCTGTATTCTTTACTGTGATCTCACAGACTGTATTCTTTACTGCGATCTCACAGACTGTATTCTTTACTGTGATCTCACAGTCTGTATTCTTTATTGTGATCTCACAGTTTGTATTCTTTACTGTGATCTCACAGACTGTATTCTTTACTGTGATCTCACAGACTGTATTCTTTACTGCGATCTCACAGACTGTATTCTTTACTGTGATCTCACAGTCTGTATTCTTTATTGTGATCTCACAGTTTGTATTCTTTACTGTGATCTCACAGACTGTATTCTTTACTGCGATCTCACAGACTGTATTCTTTACTGTGATATCACAGACTGTATTCTTTACTGTGATCTCACGGACTGTATTCTTTACTGCGATCTCACGGACTGTATTCTTTACTGCGATCTCACAGATGGTATTCTTTACTGTGATCTCACAGACTGTATTCTTTACTGCGATCTCACAGACTGTATTCTTTACTGCGATCTCACAGACGGTATTCTTTACTGTGATCTCACAGACTGTATTCTGTACTGCGATCTCACAGACTGTGTTCTTTACTGTGATCTCACAGATTGTATTCTTTACTGTGATCTCACAGACTGTATTCTTTGGAGAAAGTAAGAAAATTAGCAAGTCCCAGTCAACCCATACAAAATTTCTCGATGCACCTGAGAAACCATTCTAATGGATGCATCACGGCTTGGAATGGCAACGGTGTGGCCCAGGATCACAAGAAACTGCCAGGAGTTGTGGGACATAGCTCAGCACTTCCCCAAAACTAGCTTTCCCTCCATCGACTCTGCCTACACTTCCCACTGTCTCAGTAAAGCACCCAGCATACTCAAGGATCCCACTCTCCATGGACATTATCTCTTATACCCCCTTCCATTGGGGAGGAGAGATGAAAGCCTTAAACAGGGACAGTATCACCAGGTTCAAGGACAGATTCTATCTCATGTTTATAACAGGACAGAATTGTTCCCCAGTACAACAGGTTGGACTCATGACATCACAATCGACAGGAGCTCATTATGATGCTGCGCTTTACCGTTCACCTGCACTGCACTTTCTCGGTAATGGTTACACTTTATTCTGAATTGTTATTGTTTTACCTTGTTCTACCTCAGTGCACTGTGTAATAATTTAATATTTTTGAACAGTACTCAAGACAAGCTTTTCCCTGTATCTCGGCACATGTGACAATAGTAAACCAATACCAATACACGAGGATCCCATTCTATTCTCCCACTTTCCCAACGACTACCCCCACCCTCACACACACTCTGTCCAATCCCAATTGCAACTCCACAGTGAACCGAGCAGTCCATTCGTACACAGAGCAAGAGCAGACAATATTCAGATACCAGAGACGGCAGACGCTGCGATATGGAGGACTCACCATCTGCTGGAGAATTTAACGAGTCCAGCAACATGTGTGATGGGGAAGGAATGGTCAACGTCTCACGTCCAGACACTGTATCAGAACTCAGAGTGGACGGAGAGAGAGTACTCAGGGTGAATGGGGTGGTCGAGTCCAGAGGTGGTTAAGAAGATTGTCTTTATTTGTCAAATGTACATTGAAACATGCAGTGAAATGCGTCATTCCCGTCAATGAGTAACACCGTCCGAGGATGTACTGGGGCAGCCCGCAAGAGTCGCCATGCTTCTACCGTCAGCATAAAATGCCCACAACTTACAAACCCGAACTCGTGAGTCACAGGAATGTTGGAGAAAAACTGGAGCACACGGACGAAGCCCACACGGTTACGGGGAGAACATAAAAATTACTTTACACAGCAGAAATTGCACCCCCCACCATAGGTGATTGGGAGGGAGGTGGTGAGAGAGTGGTTTGATGATAGTGGAAGTGAGACTGGTAGCGGAAGTGGCAGGTAGATTCTCTACAAAAGAAATGCTCAGAATTTCACATCTGAATTCCACCTGTCTCATCCGCAACTCCAATTGAATGAATAATTAGATTTTCCATTTTGAGATAAGCCCACTCCCCTTCCGACACAACTCCAGTCTGTCTATTTTTGCTCTCTTCCCTGTCCACCAGGCAGTCAGCCCAGGCAGAACTTCCAATGTATGTCTCCAAGACTCATGGATAGGTACCTCAGCCAACTCAGGAGGAGATTAACGAGGACCTGGAGGCAATTTGATGCGGTAGAACAGAGGTGATGTGAGTGGAGGTGCGGCAGAGTGGAAGTGGTGGGACCCAGGCCCGAACCCAAGCGTGTATCAAAGCAGCAGGATTCGGGTCCGAGAGCGAGGAACGACCCAAAGTTTGTCAATTTAAGTGCAGGGACAGACTGAAAAGGTGAGGGTGTCAGAGCGGGAGACAAGGTTCAGCTCACTGTTCCCCGACATATCTCAAGATTGTATATATTCTACATACTCCGATAATAAATGTACTTTGAACTTTGAACTGTGGGAGCTAATTGTTGATGTGTGATATTGAGAAACTAACCAGCCGAGTTCTGAGAACTGCCCAACACCCGTGGTTTCACACATTTCCACCATCATCAAGACTGAACCAACACTGTTGAGTTGTCACTGACTATTCTTATCGAGCCAGTGATGTCTCTGTGAAGCTGTTCACCAATCAGCCGGGCTCTCGCCCCACTTCCCCACACGTTCCATCCCCGAATGATCCAATTCCCACCGGTTAATCTTGTTAAAGCTGCTTCCACTACCCTGATGAGAGACTGAGTTACAGAGAGAGGTTGAACTGGTTGAGACATTCTTCATCGGAGTGTATCATACAGGGTGATCATTTTGAGGTGTATAAAATCATAACGGACAGAGACAGCGTAAAAGTTCACAGTCTTTTTCCCAGAGTTGGGAAATCAAGACCACAGAGGTACAGGTTTAAGGTTATGCAGGAGAGATTTAATGGGGACTCGAGGAGCAATTTCTTCTCTCAGGAAGTGAACGATATATAAAGCCATAAAACCATAAGACACAGAAGTAGAATAAGGCCATTCAGTCCATCGATTTGTTTGTTGGTGATAGTCTCTCTTCATTTGAACATCTGTCAGTTAAGTACAGTCTACCGAGAACTCACTTTTTTCGATATTTACAAATTAGAGATTTTTTGCATTCTCAAGTACATACATTTCCTAAAAGTCCAGATAAAAATTTACTTGATACAATTTTTAATATGAAACCCTTCCATAATGCATCTCTATCTAATATTTATGGTATGATTTTGGGAATGAGAAATATTCCTTTAGATAAAATTAAAAATCTTTGGGAACAACGTTTACAGATTTCAATTTCTGAGAAACACTTGGAATGAAATTATTAAGTTGGTTAATACCTCATCGTATGTGCCAGTCATTCCCTTCTACAATTTAAAGTGGTTCATAGAGCCCATATGTCTAAAGATAAACAGCCTCGTTTTTATTTGGATATATCTCCCTATTGTGATTGATGTAATATGGAGAAGCGTCACTAATCCGTATGTTTTGGACTAATCCATATGTTCCGAGTTTTGAAAAATATTGGAAGGAGGTATTTCAAACTTCTTTGGTGCATTTTAAAGTAAAAATTAAACCTAATCCTTTGATTGCCTTATTTGGTATTGTTGGAGGAAATGATATTATTTTGGAGACACACGATTTGGTTATTTTGGCCTTTATTTCTCTTATAGCCAAAAGGGCAATGTTGCTTAAGTGGAAGGATGCCACTCCACCTACTCATACTCATTGGTTACACGATGTAATGTCTTGCTTAAATTTAGAGAAGATTCGCTTTTCAATTTCTGAACTTCGACAAGATTTTTTAACATTTTGGGGACTTTTTTGAATTACTTGCAAAATCTTTGATTTGCTATTAAGCACAGATGTTGGCTAGTAATATGTTTTACTATATGTTAAGGATTTTTTCCTTTTCAGTTTTTTTAACCAGACAGTTATTTTTTCTGTTTGTTTGTTTCTGGTAGCAGGTTTAGATTTTTTGTATAAAAATTATTTCTTTTCAATTTTATGTTTAAATTTAATCTATATGGGATAATTACACCTCATCTGTGATTTCAATATTTTGTAATCGATATATCTTATATATTTTATATATTATATTTCTTACGGTACCCTGTATTCTTTTATGTGAGAAATTAATAAAAATATTGAAAAAGAAAGAAACATGCAGTGAAATGCGTCATTTGCGTCAACGAGTAACACCGGCCGAGGATGTACTGGGGCAGCCCGCAAGAGTCACCATGCTTCTACCGTCAGCATAAAATGCCCACAACTTACAAACCCGAACTCGTGAGTCACTGGAATATTAGAGCAAAACTGGAGCACACGGAGGAAGCCCACACGGTTACGGCGAGAACATAAAAATTACTTTCAGCGGAGGAAATTGAACCCCCCCCCCCCAATAGGTGATTGGGAGGGAGGTGGAGAGAGAGTGGTTTGATGATGGGAAGTGAGAATGGTTGCGGAAGTGACAGGTAGATTCTGTACAAATCAAACGCTAAGAATTTCACGTCTGAATCTGCCTGTCTCATCTGCAAATCCAATTGAATGAATAATTAAATTTTTCATTTTCAGATAAACTCACTCCCCTTCCGATCCAAGCCCAGTCTGTCTATTTTTGCTCTCTTCCCTCTCCACCAGGTCTGACCAGCCTGGTCAGAACCTTCACTGTACGTCTCCAAGACTCATACCTTAGTACCTTAGCCAACCTCGGGAGCAGATTAACGAGGACATTCTCCTTCCTTCCCACTCCCCTCTTTATTGGATGAACAAAGATAATGAGGGTGGGGTTAAAATGCGACCAGAAAGCGCAAAAGAGCTCCCGCAGATGTTTGACTAGAGGCTGCAGCCTCGCACAGTCCCTGTTTATAAAGTACACGGTCTCTTCCAGCCCGCGGAATGGACGGGTGGCTGGGAGATCCGTGTAGAAAGTGATGAACTTGTTGCAGGGCACAGCTCTGTGCAGTACCCTGCACCCCAGGTCCCTGATGTACACGGGAAGGAGACACTCGTAAACTGACTTCCACTGGGAACATGGCCACTCACCACATCCGACTCCCAGGTGGAAAAACTGACCGCGCTGCGTGTCAGGCCGCCGCATTTTATTTTTGTTTTATAAAAATGTGTTTATTAGAAATTACACTCTACAGTACGACAACAAGCACAACAACTAACACTGATTAAATTAAACACGCATTCTACAAATTACATACTACGTTACTACGATAAATACGGTAACTAACAAACATTACCACAGACTAAATTAAACTAAAATATTCCCATCCTGATCTCAAGTCAAGTCAAGTCACTTTTATTGTCATTTTGACCATAACTGCTGGTACAGTACATAGTAAAAATGAGACAACGTTTTTCAGGGCCATGGTGTTACATGACACAGTACAAAAACTAGACGGAACTACGTAATTAAAAACAACACAGAGAAAGCTGCACTAGACCACAGACCTACACAGGACTGAGTAAAGTGCACAAAACAGTGCTGGCATTACAATAAATAATAAACAGGACAGTAGGGCAAGGTGTCAGTCCAGACTTCGGGTATTGAGGAGTCTGATAGCTTGGGGGAAGAAACTGTTACATAGTCTGGTCGTGAGAGCCCGAATGCTTCGGAGCCTTTTCCCAGACGGCAGGAGGGAGAAGAGATTGTATGAGGGGTGCGTGGGGTCCTTCATAATGCTGCTTCATTTGTGGATGCAGCGTGTAGTGATGGCAGGAAGAGGACCCCGATGATCTTCTCAGCTGACCTCACTATCCGCTGCAAGGTCTTGCGATCCGAGATGGTGCAATTTCCGAACCGGGCAGTGATACAGCTGCTCAGGATGCTCTCAATACAACCCCTGTAGAATGTGATGAGGATGGGGGTGGGGGGTGGGAGATGGACTTTCCTCAGCCTTCGCAAAAAGTAGAGACGCTGCTGGGCTTTCTTTGCTATGGAGCTGGTGTTGAAGGACCCAGGTGAGATTCTCCGTTCGGTGAACACCAAGAAATTTGGTGCTCTTTACGATCTCTACCGAGGAGCCATCTAGGATGACATTTATCCCCTGCAGTTCCCAAAGGGTCCGGAACACCCCAGTAGTACCTGTGGACACCACGTGTTATCTCTCCACGGTTACCCGGGCGCGGACATACCTCCCGGAGTATCGCCAGGCAGTCAGCCCGGGCAGGACCCTCCACTGCCCACCGCTGGGACACGCAGATAGCAATATTTAGCAGCCCCAGGAACTAGTTTCCCAGTACCCTCCACTGCCCACCGCTGGGACACGCAGATAGCAATATTTAGCAGCCCCAGGAACTAGTTTATCAGTACATTCTCCAACCTCCTTTCCCCCAACCCCACCATCCTCCCGCCCCCACAGATGCCCGCATAAGAAAGGGGTGGGGCTGCAATGCAACGCGAGAGGAGCAGCCTCTTCAGATATCCGGATAGGGGCTGCAGCCTCGCACACTCCATGTACATGTGATACTCGGTCTCTTCCCGTCCGCAGAAGCGGGAGGCGGCTGGGAGATCCCCGTACAAACTGATGAAATTATTACAGAGAACACACACACACACACACACACACACACACACACACACACACACACACACACACACACACACACACACACACACACACACACACACACACACACACACACACACACACACACACACACACACACACACACACACTGCTACAGGAACTCAACAGGACTGGCAGCAACGATGAAAACAGTTACAGTCGATATCGCCCTGTTGAGTTCCTCGAGCATTTTGTGTGCGTTGCTTGTATTTCCAGCATCTGCAGATTTTCTCTTGTTTGTGAACTTAATCACAGGACACCGGTCTATGCAGCACCCTCTACTCTCGGTCGCCGATGTACACGGGAAGGACACCCTCGTAAAAGGACGTCCCCTGAAGAGAATCTCCTCTTTCCCCGGCAGAAATTCTGACCGCCAGTGCGTGCCGGGACACCGCAAGGGCTCCTTAATTTTTGCAAAAAAAGACATTTGTTATAAATTCAAACCATAACAGTCCCATTGCAAACAGAGATCAGACAAATAACCATATAACCATATAACCATATAACAATCACAGCACGGAAACAGGCCATTCCGGCCCTCCTAGTCCGTGCCGAACTCTTAATCTCACCTAGTCCCACCTACCCGCACTCAGCCCATAACCCTCCACTCCTTTCCTATCCATATACCTATCCAATTTTACCTTAAATGACACAACTGAACTGGCCTCTACTACTTCTACAGGAAGCTCATTCCACACAGCTATCACTCTCTGAGTAAAGAAATACCCCCTCGTGTTTCCCTTAAACTTTTGCCCCCTAACTCTCAAATCATGTCCTCTCGTTTGAATCTCC
Source organism: Hemitrygon akajei (assembly GCF_048418815.1). NCBI lineage: Eukaryota > Metazoa > Chordata > Chondrichthyes > Myliobatiformes > Dasyatidae > Hemitrygon > Hemitrygon akajei. The sequence goes on along the minus strand of NC_133124.1, from coordinate 172,884,053 downwards.
CCTACTCTCAATGGAAACAGCCTATTCACGTCAACTCTATCTATCCCTCTCAACATTTTAAATACCTCGATCAAATCCCCCCTCAACCTTCTACGCTCCAATGAATAGAGACCTAACTTGTTCAACCTTTCTCTGTAACTTAAGTGCTGAAACCCAGGTAACATCCTAGTAAATCGTCTCTGCACTCTCTCTAATTTATTGATATCTTTCCTATAATTCGGTGACCAGAACTGTACACAATATTCCAAATTTGGCCTTACCAATGCCTTGTACAATTTTAACATTACATCCCAACTTCTGTACTCAATGCTCTGATTTATAAAGGCCAGCGTTCCAAAAGCCTTCTTCACCACCCTATCTACATGAGACTCCACCTTCAGGGAACTATGCACTGTTATTCCTAGATCTCTCTGTTCCACTGCATTCCTCAATGCCCTACCATTTACCCTGTATGTTCTATTTGGATTATTCCTGCCAAAATGTAGAACCTCACACTTCTCAGCATTAAACTCCATCTGCCAACGTTCAGCCCATTCTTCTAACCGGCATAAATCTCCCTGCAAGCTTTGAAAACCCACCTCATTATCCACAACACCTCCTACCTTAGTATCATCAGCATACTTACTAATCCAATTTACCACCCCATCATCCAGATCATTTATGTATATTACAAACAACATTGGGCCCAAAACAGATCCCTGAGGCACCCCGCTAGTCACCGGCCTCCATCCCGATAAACAATTATCCACCACTACTCTCTGGCATCTCCCATCTAGCCACTGTTGAATCCATTTTATTACTCCAGCATTAATACCTAACGACTGAACCTTCTTAACTAACCTTCCATGTGGAACTTTGTCAAAGGCCTTGCTGAAGTCCATATAGACTACATCCACTGCCTTACCCTCGTCAACATTCCTCGTAACTACTTCAAAAAATTCAATAAGGTTTGTCAAACATGACCTTCCACGCACAAATCCATGCTGGCTACTCCTAATCAGATCCTGTCTATCCAGATAATTATAAATACTATCTCTAAGAATACTTTCCATTAATTTACCCACCACTGATGTCAAACTGACAGGTCTATAATTGCCAGGCTTACTTCTAGAACCCTTTTAAAACAATGGAACCACATGAGCAATACGCCAATCCTCCGGCACAATCCCCGTTTCTAATGACATCTGAAAGATCTCCGTCAGAGCTCCTGCTATCTCTACACAAACTTCCCTCAAGGTCCTGGGGAATATCCGGTCAGGACCCGGAGATTTATCCACCTTTAAATTTCTTAAAAGCGCCAGTACTTCCACCTCTTTAATTGTCATAGGTTCCATAACTTCCTTACTTGTTTCCCACACCTTACACCATTCAATATCCTTCTCCTTAGTGAATACCGAAGAGAAGAAATCGTTCAAAATCTCTCCCATCTCCCTCGGCTCCACACATAGCTGACCACCCTGATTCTCTAAGGGACCAATTTTATCCCTCACTATCCTCTTGCTTTTAATATAACTGTAGAAGCCTTTCGGATTTACTTCCACCTTATTTGCCAAACCAAACTCGTAACTTCTTTTAGCTTTTCTAATCTCTTTCTTAAGTTTCCTTTTACATTCTTTATATTCCTCGAGCAATTCCTTTACTCCATGCTGCCTATATCTATTGTAGACATCCCTCTTTTTTCGAACCAAGTTTCTAATATCCCTTGATATAACTAATAACTCATAACTAATTCCCCATCCTCATCGAGGGAAGCAGTTTCTCGTGCATTGTCCTGGCGGGACAGAAGAGGCAGAAGCTCTGCCCATTGACAGTGGTTGGGATTTGAATCCACGCCTCCCCGGTCACTGAACCCTTAACCCAGCGATTTTGAGCACAATTCCACCCAGCTCGGTACAACTGTTTGCTGTCAAGCGCTGGGCTGCACTTTCGGGTGAAGTAGAGGTTGTGCCGCATGGGGGGGGGGGGGGGCGGGAGGGAGGGGGAACCACAGCCGCTGGATTCAGACACAAGCAAACCCAAGTCTCTCTGCAGAGCAGCATACTGCATTTTATTACCGTTTAAATAATAGTCTGCTCTTCCATTTTCCCTTCCAAATTTGATGAGCTCGCAGTTACCATCTGCCAGACCCTCACCCACCCATTTAACCCTTCGATATCTCTCTGCAGACTCTCCGTATCTTCTGCACAATTTACTTTTCAACTCAATTTACTATCATCGGCAAACTTAAATACACTACACTCGGTCCTCCCTTAGAGATTCACGATGTAGTACAGACCCTGTAACTTACTTCTTGTCTCCATTATTTTATCCATGTGTATGTCTGAGAGTCTTTTAAATGTCGCTCATGTATCTGCCTCTACTACCGCCCCTGGCAGTGCGTCCCACGCACCTAACACCCTCTGTGTAAAATAAACTACCTGTGACATTTACTAAATATTTCTCCAATATAATTAAAATTATGCACCCCCGTATCAGCCAAATACCAGAAAATAGAAAAACAAGTATAACCGGTGTTCGTTGTATCTTAGGGGAGCGGTGACCCTATTGTGACGGGAACAACCGCCGAGTGACCGTCCGATGTTCGGAGACCTCTGTTGCGCAGCAGCCTGCTCCCCCTAACCCACCACCGCCCCGCCTCGCTCCCGAAGCAGCTCGGAAGGCGGCTCCGACACGGAGATGCCACGCTCCAGCCTGGCGCCCGTGCTAATCCTACTCGCCGTATTGCCGAACCGGGGACGCGCCTGTGTGACCTGTGACCGGAGGCTGTGGTCCAAGTTTCGGGAGATGATGGACCACTGCCTGGTGGTAGCGAACGAGCAAGAATGTTCTTCACGGCTGAATCCTCTCGTCAGCTACACCAGGAACTTCAAGATGGGTAAACACAAGAGATTGTGGAGACGCTGGAATTCATGAGCAACACACGGAAAACGCTGGAGAAACTCAGCAGGTCAGGCAGCATCTATGGAAATGAATAAACAGTCGACGTTTCGGGCCGAGACCCTTCTTCAAAGCTGGAACGGAATGGGGGTAGAAGCCTCCTGGCACTAACCCTGCAAGCATGACTTGCTACACCTCCACCCTCACCACCCTCCAGGGTCCCAAATAGTCCTTCCAGGTGAGGCAACACTTCACCTGGAGTCTGTTAGTGCCGTCCTCTGTATCCGATGCTCCTGGTGTGACCTCCTCCACATCGGTGAGTCTCGACACAAAACTGGAGACCGCTATGTCCGCTGCAAATGGCATGATTTCCCGGTGGCCCCCATTTCAATTCTGTTTCCCATTCACAAATGAGTGGTTGCCCATGGCTTCCTCTGCTGACACGACGAGTCTAAACTAGGGTTGAAAAAACAACACCCCATTTTCCATTGGTTAGCCTCCAACACAATGGCATGAATATCGATTTCTCTAACATCCAGTAAATTCTCTCCCCCGCCCCCTTTCATTTTCTATTCCACATTCTGGTTATCATCTCACCTTTTCTCCTCCCCTACCCACGAACACCCTCTGGTTCTCCTCCTTCTCATTATTACACGGTCTAGTCTCCTCCCCCTTTTAGATTCCTTCTTCAACTATCACCTCCCAGCTTCTCACTTCATCTCCCTCCCCCCTTCACTCACCACCTTTTCCTTCACCTGATTTCCCCTATTATCTGCCAGCTTGTACTCCACCTGCCCCCCCCCCCCCCACCCAGCTACCTTCCTATTCTGGTATCTGGCCTCTTCCTTTCCTGTCCTGGCGAAGGGTCTCCAATCGAAAGGTCGAATGTTTATTTCTCTCCAGAGATGTTGCTTTACACGCTAAATACTTCCAGCAGTTTCTGTCTCCAAGATGGGTAAAAGATTCCAGCGTGGAGATGGGACAGTGGCAATGGGGGAAGGATGAAGGCGAGAAGAGGGGCGGTTTAACGGGTCAACTCCACAACTCGAGAGCTACTGTGGTCATCATCCGGCCAGATATCTCCCAAGTGATAGTGAGACCGGGGCAACATGCTGTGATATAGAGGGTGCGGATTGGGCACTGAAGGAGGGATAGTGATGACGGTGTATTGGGGGAGAGGGTGAGGAGGGAGCGCCGTGGGAGAGGCGGTGAGCAGTAAGTGCTGTGGGTAGGTCGGTTTTGGGAGACCTGTGGGAGGGTCGGTGAAGATGGACCAGTGTGGGAGGGTCTGGTGAGATGGGAGCACTGTGGGAGGGATGGTGAGATATGAGTCCTGTGGGACGGGCGGTGAGGAGGGGACGCTGAGCTATTAAAGTTCAGTTAGGGTCGGTGTGTGTGCCTGAGTACAGCACACTGAGTATGTGCCCTGGCAAGAGTCAGGCTGTCCTGGAGGAAGGTTAAACCGGTGTTCGGTTGAGATACAGTAGTCACTGCTCTGGAATTAATCTCACCACAGCTATGACCCAATCTGTCTCTTCCTCCCGTTAGTGTACACAGAGACAATGATTTATTCATTCCTGGAGCTGATGGATTTGATTTATCCTTTCATGTTTACCTTGGGTAAGTTGTGGTTCTAGATATAGTGCTCGGTCTTGTTGAGGAAAGGGGGTACACGCCTGGTAATCAGCTCCATATGACTGTAAAGTAGAATTGTTCGCTCGCACAGAGTCTCCATATCTCTGGTTAGACCCACACTGGGAGCACCGTGTACAGTTCCAGTCTCCGTATCCCTGGGTCAGACCCACACCGGGAGCACAGTGTACATTTCCAGTCTCATATCCCTGGGTCAGACCCACACCGGGAGCACCGTGCACAGTTCCAGTCTCCGTATCCCTGAGTCAGACCCACACCGGGAGCACCATGCACGGTTCCAGTCTCATATCCCTGGGTCAGACCCACACCGGGAGCACCGTGCACAGTTCCAGTCTCTGTATCCCTGAGTCAGACCACACTGGAAAGTCCCCCCGAGCAAGTGGACCACTACAGTGAGGAGGGAGCACCGCGCTGCAGGAGGGGAAGAGGAGAAAGCGCCACATTGCGGAAGGGAACTCCGAGACGTTCCTCACTCTTCCGTTCCCACTCAGAGACAGATAGTGAACATCGACACAGACAGCGAAATGCGTCACTTGCGTCATCGTTTGCGATGTCCTGGGGCAGCTCACGAGCGCCGCTACGCGCCCGGTGCCAGCATAACATTCACACAATTTACTCATTTCAATCTTCCCATCCAGGGAATATGGGGAAACTAGATGAAACCCCCGGTTTGTAGCTACAAACTCCTTGCAGTCAGCGGCAGGAATCGAACCTCGGTGAAGTCTGTTGTCATTCAACCAGATAAATGTTTACTGCGGAACGAGCCATGGTTCTGCTTCATCGGATCTGATCCCCGGGACTCCCTCCACCCCTGATCCCCGGGACACCCTGCACCCCTGTTCCCCGGGACTCCCTCCACCCCTGTTCCCCGGGACTCCCTCCACCCCTGATCCCCAAGCGGACTGCCGAGGAACGGTAGTGTAGGCCTGTCCATTGAGCGGCAGACCCAACACTGTACATTGGGGTCTTGTTGTTCTGTCCTCTTGGAGTTCTATATGTACTGATGTTTGTTCGCAGAGAGATGTATGAAAGACTGGAGTTTAACAATGTTATTCTCTCTCTGCAGACTATGAACCGTTAGATATGTCGCATGCCTTTACTCAGATGAAATTGAAGGAAGGTCAGACAGAATTCTTTTCCTGAGATCATATCAACAATTCCTGTAAATTAGTGTTTTAATTCCCCGTGAAAATTGAAATTCGTCTATGGATGATCTGACCCAGTTAGGAGGAAAGTGTTGGGGGGGATACTGGGCTGTGGGAGGGATGATGCTGTCCATTACCTCCTCCCTCACCTCCATTCAGAGCCCCAAACACTCCTTCAAGGCGAGGCAACACTTCACCTGTGAATTTGCTGGGGGTGTCTATTATGTCCTCTGCTCCCGATGCCCCCTCCTCTATATTGATGGTACCCATTGTAAATTAGGGGGAAGATTCACTGAGCACCTTCGCTGTATCCACCACAAGCATAACTTCCCAGTGACCCAGCATTTTAATTCCAATTCCCATTCCCGTTCCAACATGTCGGTCCATGGTCTCCTCTTGCGCCGCGATAAGCCACATTCAGCGTGGAGGAGCAACACCTTATATAGCGTGTAGCCTCTAATCTAATGGCATAAATGACGATTTTTTTTTACACAGTAAGAAGATCTTTCCTTCCCTTCTTCTATTTTTCTCCAGCCTTCTACCTCTTCTCACCAGTCTATCACCTCCCGCTGTGCCCCTTCTACTTCCCTTGCTCCTCTGGTTCAATCTCCTCTCCTATCCGATTCCTTCCTCTCCAGCCCTTCACCTTTCCCACCCACCTGTCTTCACCTATCACGTTCTAGTTAGCATCCTTCCCTTCCCCCCACCGTTTTAATTTGGTGACTTCCCTCTTCTTTTCCACTCCTGACGAAGGGTTTGGACCGGAAACGTCGCCTTTGTTCATTTCCATAGATGCTGCCTGACCTGCAGTGTTCCTCCGGCATTTTGTGTCTGTTGTTTTCGATTTCCCGCATCTGCAGAGATTCTTGTGTTTATACCCTGCTAATCGCACACTTTTGGAATGTGGGGGAGAACCGGAGGACCGGAAAGAAACCCACTTGATCACGAGGAAATCGTACAAACACCTCACCCACAGTGTTGGAATTGAACCAGGTCGCTGGCGCTGTAATAGTGTTCCGTTAACTGTTACACTGCCGTGCTGCCCACTGAATCGCTGAGTGTAGATGTTCGGGTTCCTATAACTCCTCCCCGATGGTTTTAATGAGAAGCGGACATGCCCTGGGTGGTGAGGGTCCTAGTGATGGGTGCTACCTTCTTGAGGCACCGCTTCTTGAAGACGTCCTCGATTATGGGAACGGTTGTGGCCGTGATGGAGCTGGTGGAGTCTATAACACTCTGCAGCCCCTTTCCATTCTGCAGAATGCTCTGCACCGTACAGCTGTAGGGATTTGCAAGTGTTTGGCGACATTTAAATTCTCGACAAGCTCCCAACGAAGTGGAGTCACCGGATAAATGGTTCGGAAGGTGAGAGTGGACATTGACACCCGAACAGAATGCTCCTGTTTCCCCACTTAGTGTATAAGAATATAGACTTGCAGGTCCTGTCATCCACTGATCGTCTTCTCCTTCTCCTTCCCAACCCCAGATGTGTGTGGCGACGACTGCAGTGAGTATCAGATATTTTTAAACCAAATTCCAAATCAACAGTTGTTTTCAAACGTGTGTTGTGCGGGAGATATTAATCCTCCCCGTCTCTGTGAGCCCCTCCGTCCCCTACATCCCTCCTTGTCTCTGTGACTCCTTCTGGTCCATACAACCCTCCCAATCTCGGTGACACCGTCTAATTCCTTCCCCCTTCCTGTCTCTGTGATTCCCTCGGTTTCCTATACCCCTCCCCGTATCTGAGCATATCCGTCCCCTACACAGCTTCCCGTCTGTGACCCCCTCTAGTCCCTACCCTACACACTGTCTCTGTGACACTCTCCTGGTCCCTAAAACCCTTCTCGTGACTACGATTCCACACACCGCCTCCCCCCCCCCCCCCCGCATCCCTTCACCTGTCCCTGTCTCTGTGCTCCCCACTGGTCACTATGTTCCTTTCCGCCTGCTACACTCCTCAGTATTTCGGTATACCTCCCGTCCCCTACATCCCTCCCCGTCTCTGTGACTCCCTACAAATCTTCCTCAGTCTCTTACTTCCTCTAATTCTTTCATCATCAAGGACCCCCACCATCCAGGCCATGCTCTCATGTCGCTGCTGACATCCAGAATGAGGTACAGGAGCCTCGGGACTCACACCAGCAAGTTCAGAAACAGCTATTAGCCCTCAAACATCGGGCTCTTGAACTAGAGGGGAGAACTTCATTCGCCCGTCACTGAACAGTTTCCACAATCTATGGACTCAAGGACTCTTCATCTGATCTTCTCCATATCTATCGCTTATTTACTTATCTATTATTTCTTTCTCAGCTCAAGCTGGTAAAGCCTGAGGTACGGACATAGCCAAACACACTCATTTCTCAATAGCCAGGAACTTTCTGACTATACTAGTGATGTTTGGTATTGTGGCTTTCTGGATACATACATCAATACTGCGGTGTCGGCCTCATTGTTTAATGTTATTGTGTAGTGACTTTGGGATGATACCAGTTATAGATATTACTATTGGGATAATGTATACCTTGTTTACATTCCATAGTCTTTCAAATTCTTGTTTTAGTTTAGCATATTTCTGTCTTCACGTACTAATTTATGCGGGTTGTGTGTTTGGAATGGCTATATCTATTAAGTAAGTTGTTCTTGCTTGTTTACCCTGTAATATCGGCCGGTTATTATGGATTGTACTATCTGTCATAACAGATCGGTAGTAATATCATTTGTGGTATTCTGACTCTTAAACCGAATCAGGCTTGTGTTTATAACAACGAATTGTGTCTTCTATGAACTTGTATTTTTAATCAATATTTTAGTGAATGGTGATTGTTCCCGTGTAAGTAATCAGATTGAGTTAAACTGCAGCAGGATACTGTAATGTGCTGGATTGTTTCTCGTTTCTCGTGACATTTTCTGCACTTATTGTCTTGAGTTTGCTAGCTTTTTACTGTGTAATTTTGATGCGTTCTGTTTGGTCCACTTGGTCCTGTATTGCCATAAAGAACTCCTCTGTGTCTGGGAAGAGGTCTCCAACTCTGAGCCAGGCATTCGACACTTCCTTGTCGACATCTAGACTGCTCAGACCGTGGGGATGTCTTCCATAGACAGTCGTGCTCTGCTATCGGTTAACTTTTTCCTTTATGGTGATAATTTCATTTTTCTGCGTTGTACTTTCTGTGGCGAATTGCTCAGCTTGCATGGACTGCTGAACCATGTTTTAACGATGAAAATATATCCTTAGACATTTTATCCGGTTGTTGTGTAATTTTATGTTTGTTTTCCTTCTTCTTCATTCTGTCCCAGGTCGTGTTAATCTTCGCGTCTTTCCGAAAATTTGTCATTTCAGTTCTAATTTTTCCTTGCAAGTTTTCCAGATCGGTTTCAGACCGATATATTATACCAAAAAAAACACGTTAATATGGGAGAGTGAAAATATTTATTGGCTTCGTTATTCTTTTACTATTTGTTCTGTTTAGGAAATTTTCTTCCGCCTTGAAGTAAATTCTGTCGAGAGTTTTCCCTTTATCCCAAATGCAGATATGTTTCATCGGTTGTATGGTATCCCGCTTCTCTGTTTTATATTCGATTAGCTCTGTTATTAGTGTTATTATTTCATTATTTATTTTTATCTTTGCATAGTTTGTTGTCTTTTGCACAAGGATTGCTCTTTAGTCCTGCTGGGTGCGGGATTTCATTAATTTTATTGTTTCTCTTATATTTACTCCGAATGCCCGCAATAAAATGAATCTCAGGCTGGCTATGCTGACGTAAATGTAATTTGATAATAAATTTACTTTGGACTTCGAATTTTAGCTTCTTCACCCTCCTCCAGTCCCCATTGCTCCACCATTGAGCGCGCCCCGAGTTCCGGAGTTCCTTCCCTGACACTCCTGCCTCTCCCTCTTCTTCTACCCTCTACCCTTTCATCACCCTCCCCTCCTTCTCTCGCTCCGGATATTTTGTAACCACTTCCCCCAAAATCTCTTTTTCCCTAAGTATCTTGCGGCGTTTACTTGTGTTAAAGTGGCCGTGTAAACCTTTAGTGCGATTGGATTCTGATACTTGCTGCAGCCGTTAGGCCCCTCTTCTCCCTGTTGCACGGTGAGGGAAGCCGTTACACAAACCCCTCTTCCCACCTACACCCCCCCCCCACCAAACACACACAGTCCTCCCCAACCTCCTTAATAAAATTTCTCTCGGTCCGGATCCGAAACTGCCCCGGGTGGGAAATGTCAGAACTCCTCTCGCACCCTCCCCGTCGAGATTTCGCGACTTTAGCTCCGGGATCCGGCAGCTGGGAATATTCCGACTCCCGAGCACCTTCCCCGATCCCCCAACCTTCGGGAATTGCCTCTCTTCCATCCCAAATTCCCGGTCCACACCACCATTTGTGGGGACCTCGCCCCTCCCCACCCCCGAGACTGACCCTCGGATACCTGCGGCGGTGACGCGGGGTGTGATCGGTGGGTTGAGGGTTGGAGGTGAAGAGCGGGTCAGAATCAGAAGCGTATTTCGTGAAATTTGTTGATTTGCGACAGCAGTACATTCCTATACATAATTAAAAAATGAAATACAATAAGAAATTAAAATAAAGAAATAGTGCAAAAAGAGAAGAAAATAGTAAGGCGGTGTAGGTTGGTACATTGTCCGTTCAGAAATCCGATGGTGAAAAGGAAGAGGCAGTTTCTGAAATGTCTTCAGGCTTCTGTACCGCGGTAGCAATGAGAAGAGGGCATGTCCTGGGTGATGGGGACATTTAATGTTGGATGCCACCTTTTTGAGGCATCGCCTCCTGAAGGTGCCCTACTGAGGCGGCGCCAATTGCACTGACACTCCGCCTTGTCCGTGTGCTTTAGGTAATGATTTCCCCGTCCCGGTCCTGTTCTGCAGCAACTGCTCGGTAAACCCGCTGCCCTGTCACTGGCCGCACATCTGCGGAGGCGGGAGGCGGCGCAGAGCGCGGGGTCTGGCCGCCCGATCCCGAAGAGGTACGACGTCAATGCTGGGAGGTGTGGCTGATACTAACCTTTCCTCACCTCCTCTTACCCCATCCACCTCGCCTTCCCGTCCCTCCCTCGGGCTCGGTGTGGAGTGGGGAGTGGGGGGGATGGTGGATGTTGTACAGACGGGTTAGTGTGTGGCGTGGAGAGGGGTCGGTGTGGGTGGCAGAGAGTAGGGTGGGGACGGATCAGTATAAGGAAAGAGGTCGGTGTAGGTCGTGGGCGGACCGGTCGGTGTGAGAGGAGGGGTCGGTTTGAGGAGATAGGTCAGTGTATGGGGACAGAGGAGTGTAGGAGTAGGGGGCTGTGAGGGGTCTGGTGGGAGGGATAAGTATGATGTGTGGATGAGAGGGGTCTGTGTGGGCTTGGATCGGAGGGAGTCAGTGTGGTTCCAGTCTCGTCACTGAGACCCGCCCTCCATTCCAGTTCCCAGGCTTCAGCCGAAGACGAGGAGGGATCTCGTAGGCCTCGAGTCCCTGCAAGCCCAGAGATGGAAGATAGCCGAGATGATCATAATTCCCACCATCGCCGTCCTCTTCATCGGCATGTGAGTGCGCCCCAGGGTTAATGACCTGTTAATTGTCAGAAGCACAAGTCCATGGGTGTCAGGGCCAATACAGCAGAGAACAGTGCGGCCCTTGGGACTGAGGAACGAGAGGATGGGGGGAGCTAGAGAGGGAGAGGGAGCGTGAGGAAGAGAAATAACTAATAAACAAAGAGAAACCACTCTGTAAAACAAAACTATCTCTGACATCTCTCGCTTCCCCTCCCTATACTGTTCCAGTTTCTCGCTTCCTCTTTCTGTTTCTCTCCCTCCATCCTCTCGTTCCTCAGTCCCTGACGGCCCAGGTCGAAGAGCCAGTACAGTGCTGTACTGTTCTGAGGTCTATTGTCCCGTGCATACTCGGACCTGTCTGCTTGATCTTTGCCTTTTTTCAGTTTCTACGCCGCTATCAAGTCAGAGGTAACGCAGAATCACAGAATTATCGCATCAGATGAGGAAGAACATGGTCATGAGCCCTGCGGCTTGCCGTAGAGCATTGAGCTTCCCGGGTGTTTGAGCACCTGTATTCGCGAATCGATATTTTAACCGGAATGGATAGGCCCTTGTGTTTTCGGTTTAATCTTGTCAAGTTAATTGTGACCGGCGCATGTTTCCCACATGCTGTGATTATAGAGGACTCTCATTCAGGGGCTCAGTGGGGTCATTGTGTGGGAGAGGATGAATTCTCCTGGTGCCGCTCATTCGCACTTCGGGGGTTCTGATTCCGACGTTTAATCTCTTGTTTCCGTCTATTCCCGGGGATCCCGCCGTTCCTCGGCGCCTGGGTCCAATCTCCGTGAGCGCACCGTGACAAACATAACTTAGGTGCAATTTTACACCGAAGAGCACGGATTCAGAGAGAAGTCAATTTTAGAGGCAAAGGGTCAAAGTGAACAAGTTGTTACCCGACTAAGATTGTGCCGGTTGGTTCAACAACGTCCCCGCCCCCTCCCCAACCCCCTTCTCTCTCCCACACTCCCTCACAGATACCCTTTCTCATCCATTCACTCACTCACTATCCACCGTCCAGCCTCTGAACTCCACCGATTTGTGTGACATCATTCGGCCCCTGCACCCTTCCCTGCCTCTGTGACGCACGTCCCCATTGACTCCTACATCCCACTCCGTCTGTCAGCCTCTTTGACGCCTACTCCCCTCCCTATCTCTAACCCTCCGCCACCACGACCCCCGTATCCCTCTCCATTTCTGTGACCCTCTCTGACCCCTGTGTCCCCTCCAGACCCGACAACCCGCCACGTCTCTGTAACCCTCTTCAGGCCGCTACACCCTTCCGCGTCTCTGTGACCCCTCCGTCAACTACACGCCTCCCTTTCTCTGTGATCTCCTCCGACACGAATACCACTCCCCCGTATCTGTCACCCCATTTGCAGCCGCTGTCAACTCGCCAGGAAGCCATTTCGCTCCAAATCCCGGAGCAAACGTGGTTCCCTCACTAACATCGGGACCACGTCCCTCTTCCTTTATCGTCGTGATCTTCGTTCGGTGTAGGAGCCGGAGCATCTGTTGAGACGTCTCGACCTCTCACGGCCTGGGAGTTCTTTAGAAGCGGCCGAGCCTTTCCTGGCGTTGGAATATGTGGCGCCGAGGCAGCACGGAACTTTCCAGTACAAACTTTTCCGTCCAGTTACTCTACTTGCTCCAGGACTTTATAACCGGCACCGCAGTATGTTTCTCGATTCGGACCTAGTGCCAGCATGAAGGACCGGTCTGCACGGAGTCGCAGGCTTTCGGGGAGTTGTGCAAAGGCGGCTGCCTCTCCAGCCTCGGACAAATCCCTGTTTCGGTCGGTGGAAGAGGAATGCGCTGTGCAATGTATTTTGTGTCCTGGAATTGCTCTGGAAAAGTGTGCGGAGGCCATGGAGGACTTGGTTGAGAAAAGTGGTATTTTGGCCACCGAGGAAGAGTTCGGGAAGGCAGTGTTTTATCTGGAGAATGATGAGTTAGTGCACAGAGCTCTTGGTAGGGGGATCACGGTGGAAGACATCTTTTTCCAGATGGAGCTGGTGAAAATCGTCCTCCGTCACGTCAAGCCTTTCACCCCCAACGAGATCCTGCTCCTCCTCCCACCCTGTCCCCCTCACCAGCATTCAGGGCCCCAGACAGTCCTTCCAGGTGAGGCGACACTTCACCTGTGAGTCGGCTGGTGTGGTATACTGCGTCCGGTGCTCCCGGAGTGGCCTTTTATATATTGGTGAGACCCGACGCAGACCGGGAGACCGTTTCGCTGAACACCTACGCTCTGTCCGCCAGAGAAAGCAGGATCTCCCAGTGGCCACACATTTTAATTCCACGTCCCATTTCCATTCTGATCTGTCTATCCATGGCCTCCTCTACTGTCAAGATGAAGCCACACTCAGGTTGGAGGAACAACTTATATTCCGTCTGGGTAGCCTCCAACCTGATGGCATGATCATTGATTTCTCTAACTTCTATTAATACCCCTCCTCCCCTTCTTACCCATCCCTTATTTATTTATTTGTTTGTTTGTTTGTTTGTTTATTTATTTTTCAATCTATCTATTTATTATTTTCCCTTTTTTCTTCTTTTCGCTCTCTCTCTTTTTCTCTCTGTCCCTCTCACAATCACTCCTTGCCTGCTCTCCATCTCTCTCTGGTGCTCCCCTTCCCCTTTCTGTCGCCCTAGGCCCCCCCCCCCCGTCACATGATCCTCTCCCTTCTCCAGCTGTGTAACCCTTTTGCCAATCAACTTCATTTCGGATCTCCTCCCTCTCTCAAATCTATTACTATCTTTTCTTTCAGTTAGTCCTGACAAAGGGTCTCAGCCCGAAACGTCGACATTACTTCTTCAGGTGTTGCCTGGTCTGCTGCATTCCACCAGCATTTTGTGTGTGTTCCTGTCTCCCCCACTAGCCCGCTTGGGACAAATAAGGTCAGGGATAACTGCCAGAAGACACATATTTAAGAAACGTACCCTCCACAACGTAATCACTTTCCGGCGTCCGGTGTTCATGCAGCTGGGACGGGAGGACGACGTTGAAGGCTGGTTTACTATTCGGCACAAGTGGGTAGACATGAGGTGTACTGGAGCTCTGAGCGCCCAGGGTGCCATGCGTGCAGGGATGTGACGCACTTCCGGAGGGACTGTCCTAACACCCGAAACCTTAGGGAGTCCACTTCGGGCAACAGTGCCCCAGCTACCTGTGCCCCTGATCCTATTCGTGCGCCTGCCCCTGCTTCTACCCCTGACCCTGTCCCTATTCCTACGCCTGCTTCATTCCCTGCTCCTGCCCCTGTGGTTCGGGTGGGAAATCGTGAGGCTGTGTGCAGGGAGGTTCCGGCAGGGGACGGGGTGGAGCCTGTGCGGGGCAAGAAAGCGAAGAAGAAATACAAACACTCTAAGAAGTCGGCCCCCGAGAACGCAGAGCTCACGCCCATCTGCCCTGAAGTGGAGCGGGAGGCTCGGGGAAGTGCACAGGTGGACCGGGTGATGGAAGCGGAGAGTGCCGGCCCATCAGGGAATCCTGCACCAGTGTGCTACTCCGGCTTGAAGAGGAGAAGGGGATGTTCCCCCAAGCGGACAGGGAATGTAGATACGGGGGAGTCCCAGGAAGAGGTGGGAATCCGGGTGCGGGTTGGTTCTAATACTGAATCGCCAGATGTAGCCACCAGTCCTGTGGTAGGTGGAGTGTTTGTGCAGAAAGCTAGTGTTAGCCCTATTTACGCAATTGAACAGCCCTAGAGCCCTCCACCCAGGACTTAGTAGTTAGTGCCTCCCTGGTGGCATGTGTATCAAATAATGCAAGCGGAAAGGAGACCAAGCCCTTTCACTCTCAGCATCAGGCTGCCGGTGGATCCCTAGGACCAGAGATGCTGGAGTCCTCCTCGGGGAGGGTGATATACTCCGCATGCCGACCCCATCAACTAATAGCCCGTAGGGAGTCCCTGGGGATTATTCCTCCATTGTTGTAACTGTGGATATGATTGATGTGACTGTGGAGCGGGCAGGTATGAGTGAGGTACCCGCTGCGCAGTGTGGATTACAAGTGCAGCCATCTATTAGAATACAGGGGGAGGAAAATGGGAAATGAGGGGTTGGAGGGAGAGTCCTTTGATAGCGAGACAATGGACTTCCACACTCCTCCTGAGAAATCCCAGTTGATACCTGTGGAGGAAATCAGAGAGTTCATTCTCACCTCTGAGGGTGCAAAGCATCGGCCGAAACTAGCTTCCCTCTTCTGGTCTGGCATGCTGAGACTGGTTAAGTCCTTGCGAGTCATCCTCAGACGGAAGGGGAAGGGGAAAGAGGAATGCCGTGTTGGGGAATGATAGGCGACAGCTGAAATCCCTCCTGGATGACCTGGTGAGGGATATCAGAGTGGGAGGCAGTCTCACTCCTTCGGGAGATGGTGGGTTAGAAGGTGGAGTTGGCACCACTCGGGCCCGGAAAGAAAAGAGTACTCTTGCTGTTTTTCGGGAAATGTGGTTAAGAGCACCCCCTGGTGTTCTCCCGACATGAAGCTCAACGCAGTTAGACTAAATGTAAATGGTAATAGGCGTTCTATCCGCAGATTTGGCAATCTCTCAGTCCTCAGGGATGGGAGATATCCGGTGAGTTTCCTGCAGGAAACCCATACCATCCTGGGGGACGAGTCCGATTGGCTGCTGGACTGGCAGTGAGAGGTCTATATGAGCCACCTCAGCTCCAGCTCTAGTGGGGTGGCGATCCTGCTGGAAGGTTCCTGGCTCCAACCTTCCAGCCGGAAATTCCAAGAGTCCAAGATGTCGTGCCCGGCCGTCTGCTCCACCTGGCCTTGTGCCTGGATGGTGTACCTCTGCATTTAATCAATGTGTATACTCCAAGGCGCGGGGTGATGCAGACCTGCCTATTCTATCAGCTGTCCACTCTGCTGAGTTCCATTGATCCCGGGAACTGCGTCATCCTCGGGGGAGACTTCAACTGTACCCTCGAGGTGGAGGACCGCTCTGGCCTCCAGCGCGACCCAGCATCGGCAAAAAAAGTTAAAGGAGCTAGTCGGCTCCTTTGACTTGGTGGACAGCTGGCGGAATCTTCACCCCGACTCCAGAGCCTTCTCGAGAGGAGGGTTCCCGGATAGACCGCCTGTATATCTCTGGGGCGTACATCTCCCGCGTGTCGGCGTTCTCCATGCGGCCGGTGTCGTGCTCGGATCATCACCTTGTGTGGATGGAATTTACTCCTCTGCACCCTCGGGTGCGATCTGGGTATTGGCATTTTAACAACCAGCTGCTGGAGGACCCCCGATTCCGGGATTCGTTCCGAGCGTTCTGGGTCACCTGGAGAGAGAGAGAGAGACGGAGAGGGTTCTGCTCCCTACGGCTGTGGTGGGAAGTGGGCAAAGCCCAACAGGTTTTTTTGTCGGGAGTACACTAGGGGGTCGACAAAGAGGCTGGGCTCTGAGATTGAGCGGCTTGAGAGAGCGTTGCTTCACCTAGAGACCCGTCTTGGTCCGACCGCTGGGGACCAACTTCAATGGCAGGAATAGCAGGAGAAGAAGGACTCACTAAGGAATCTGCAGCTCAAGCAGACCCGAGAATGCTGCCGGATTCTGACCGTGGCTCACCCTTCTTCTGCTGTTGGAGAAGTGGCTGGGAGTTCAAAAGCAGCTAGTGGAGTTACCGGCTGCTGATGGCTCCTCCATCACGGATCCTGACGAAATCAATATAGAAGTCCGCTCATTCTGTCGGTCCTTATTCTCACCAGAACCGTCAAATGCAGAGGCGTGCACTGAGGTCTGGGAAGATTTGCCTAAGGTCAGCCCAGAGGACGCAGCGCGTCTGGACGCTCCCCTAACTCGGAAGGAGCTGTCTATTGCCCTTCGACAACTCCGCAGGGGTAAATCCCCTGGCTTAGATGGACTGTATGTGGAGTTTTATCTGGCTTTTTGGGATGTCCTGGGGGATGATTACAGCATTGTTCTAGAGGAGAGCCTAGCCAGCGGGGAAATGCCCCTCTCATGGCGAAGAGCTGTTGTGGTCCCACTGCCCAAGAAGGGAGACCTCCGCCTGCTAAAGAACCGGCGCCCGGTCTCCCTCTTGTGCGCGGACTACAAGATCTTCACCCGGGCAATAGCCAACAGTCTTGGTTGGGTATTGAGATAAATGATCCATCCTGAGCAATCTTACACAGTCCCCACGCTGCTCTATCCAGGACAATGTCCATCTAGTACGGGACCTGATCCACCTGCTCCAGGAAACCGGGTCCCCGGCAACGTTTCCCTCTCTCTTGACCAGGAGAAGGCATTTGACCGGGTAGACCACAGTTTTCTGGTGGCCACTCTGCAGGCTTTTGGGCTCGGACCATACTTTGTGGCCCGAGTTCGGCTCCTATACTCTGCCGCTGAGTCCCTTGTTAAGGTCAATGGATCACTGGCAATGCCCATTCCCTTCAGAAGAGGAGTTCGTCAGCGGTGTCCATGTCCGGTCAATTGTACGCGATCTGTATCGAGCCATTCCTGAGCCTTCTTCGGCGAAGGCTGACAGGTCTGGTTCTGTGTGAACCGGACATGAGGTCATCCTCTCTGCCTAGCCGATTATGTACTCCTCATGATGACAGTTCCCAATGACCCGAGGTTCCAGTGACCACACAACTTGAGCCGTCACTCCTCGACACCCACAATCCCATTCAGGGATACAAGTAGGAGGTACCTGTATGGGTTGCTGCTCCACACCCTCCACTTCCTAGCCCTTGTCCACCGTCCCGACACGCCATGGCGGGCCGACTTTCCACCTGGAGGTGAGGGGAGTCCCGAATGGAAGTCCCTTTACGAGGGAGTTCTTCCCATGAAGAACATGGGCTGGAGGCTGCTGCATAGAGCAGTGCCCTGTAATAAGTTATTTAGTTTGTACACGGATCTCCCAGCCGCAAGGAGGAGACCTTGTACCAAATGTAACTGGAGTGTGCGAGGCTGCAGCCCCTTTTTGCGTCTCTGCGTGGGCTGCTTCTCGCCGTCTGGATACACTTTAGCCCCACCCTATTTATATATGGTCATCCAGTAAGGAGGGGACATGGAGGGATGAGGATGTCCTTGTCAACTTGCTCCTGGGGCTGGCGAGATCAGCCATCCGTTGGTCTAAGAAACGAGTGGCGGAGGGTTCCGCCTGGGCAAACTGTCTGGCAATGTTTAGAGGGTACATTCGTGCCCCGGTAGGTATTCAGAAGGAGCACGCGCTGTCGGCAGCGACCTTAGGGGCGTTCCGGGATCGTGGGCTTCTCGTGGGGGGAAGGGGGGGGGGAGAAGGTGGAGGTTTAGTACTGTCATTTTCAGAGATGGAAACATATTAGTTTACTGTGTATTCTCTATTTGTAGAGTATTAATTGTGTTAGCTACAGGTCTGTGTATATTGTAGCACTGAATTTTAGAAAGATATTTTGTGAAATACAGGGGTCAGATACAGAGTGAAACTTCCTCCACACAGTCCTGTGGTCAGACATAGAGTGAAACTCCCCCCACACAGTCCTGGGGTCAGACACAGATTGAAACTCCCCCCACACAGTCCTGGGGTCAGACACAGAGCGAAACTCCCTCCACACAGTCCTGTGGTCAGACACAGAGTGAAGCTCCCTCGACACCGACCCATCACACACTCACATGGTCAGACACAGTGAAACCCCCTCTACACAGTCCTGGGGTCAGACACAGAGTGAAACCCCCTCCACACAGTCCTGGGGTCAGACACAGAGTGAAACCCCCTCCACACAGTCCTGGGGTCAGACACAGAGTGTAAGATTCAAAATTAAGATGTGCGTTTCTGAAAGAGGTCTGGATTAAAGTCAAAGGACAAATGTGATTTAATTATGTCTAGGGACAAATGTGATTTAATTATGTCTGCAGAAGCCCTGACAAGATTAACTGTTTGTGGAATCATTGAAGTCCTGAGATATGGACTATTGTTTTACAGAAACGTGTAAAAAAACAACTCCAAATATGGAATGGGAAAACACTGTGTACCTCCTGAGTCAGGGAGGGGGGTGGTAAGGAAGAAGGATAAAACCTGCTGCCCTGTAAGGTTCAGGGTTCCCTTCTCTGAGGGGGCCCAGCTCTGCAGAACTGTTAATAAACTTTGTTTCCTTGAATTTGTCTTGAAGCCATTATTCGGGAGCGTGACTCGTTTCTGACAACTTGGGGTGCTCGTCCGGGATCCACACTCCAGCCGTGAGGGGGGCAAGCAAGGACATCGGAGAAGGTGCACCCTGCCGAGTTCGGCAGTCCCTGATTCCTTGCTCGTCGCCCCGCGCGGCTTGAGCGAGTGATATCCGGCGGACTCAAGGAAACAAAGAGGGGTTGTCGAGGCAGTTGAGACAGTGAGCGATCGAGTAATTTCTGTGCACAGGACCCAGGTAAGAAATTAAATTCCTGTAGAGACGTAGTACACGAGAATCGTGGAACTGCGGGGTTCCTGCAGGTGATTTCTCCTGTAGAGACGTAGTACACGAGAATTGTGGAACTGCGGGGTGCCTGCAGGTGAATTCCTGGGCGATCGCGGGAATACAGGTTCCGGAATTGGACAGGAGTGACCGAGCTAGGTGGGTCACATTCAAATTAAATTCCTGCAGAGACGTAGTGCACGAGAATTCTGGAATTACGGGGTGCCTGCGGGTGGATTGGAACTGGGCAAGTCCTCGAGATGGGGAATAAGGGGTCTAAGAGAGACAAGGGTAAAGGAAATCCAGGCGCCAATGATGAAAAATACCCCGGGGTACCCCCTGATAGTCCATTGGGACGGATGCTAGAAAATTGGGATTACGGGAGGCGAAAAGGGAAGTCAATGAGAAGGATGATACAGTACTGTGAATTCTGGTCCCGCCAGCCGATCCAAGGGTCGGCTGTGTGGTGGCCTAAGTTCGGGTCTAGCGAGGATTGGGTACAACAAGCCCTTAATCTGTACGTGAATTCAAAACCTAACGTTAAACCCGAAGAAAGTGATTACGTCCTATGCTGGTTACCAACGACAAATAGTTATAAATTGAAAATGATAAATGAAGGGGGACAGAAAAAGAATACATGCGAGGTGCTCGACCACCTGCCGCCCCATATGTGCCCCCTACCGCTCCGCAAATTGAAGACCCTGAGACGGAGGTTGGCCAACAGCTGATTCGTGTTGAATTTGTATCGAAAGCATGGCCAGATAAAAAAAAACTGGAAAAACTAGAAGATTGGAATACTAAACCCTTAAGTGAACTACTTAGGGAGGCACAGAAAGTGTTTGTAAGAAGGGACGAAGAGAAACAAAAGAAGACGGCAAGGATAATGGTCCAGACAGTGCGACAAGTAACCGCAGATAGTAGAGAGAGACAGGGACCATGGTTGGATCGAGGTAGTAGCCAGGAGCAAGGAGGAGGGCTAAGGAAGGCTTTAAGATGTTTTCACTGCAACGAAGAGGGACACTTCAGGCGCGAGTGCCCCAGATACCGACGGGAAGTGCGCTCGTATGCCATGATGGAAGATGAAGACTAGGGATGTCGTGGGTTCCACCCCTTGGGGATGAATTATCGGCAGGAACCCCTGGTAAATTTAAAGGTAGGTCCCCAAGGGTCAGATACAACCTTTATGGTAGATTCAGGTGCCGAAAGATCTAGCGTAATCCAGATACCTCCCGGTGCCCGAACTGGAACAAAGGTAATGGGAGTATCCGGTATTGGAGGCAAAATAATACAAGTACCTGTTATAGAAAACGTGAAAATTGAACATGAGGATAGGGTAACGGGACAGGACCTACTTTTGTTACCCTCTGCGAGATTCAACCTGCTCGGGCGGGATCTGCAAGTCAGGCTAGGCATCAGGACTGTGCCCAGGAACGGGAAGATAATGGTACAGCTGTTTGCCCTCAGGGAAGAAGACGATAGGAAAATAAGCCCGGAGGTATGGTACCAGGAAGGGAACCGGGGGGGTTTGAACGTTCCCCCTTGCAAATCTCACTATTACCTAACAGTTCGCCAGTACGGAGAAAACAGTACCCTATTTCAATGGAAGGAAGAAAAGGGCTGCAGCCGGTGATTGAAGGACTGATCGCTGACGGACTACTGGAGGAATGTATGTCACCATAAAATACCCCAATGCTCCCGGTGCGAAAGCCAGATGGGACTTATCGGATGGTACAAGACCTGCCGGGCCTAAATGCAGTAGTCCAAACCCGATACCCGGTAGTGCCCAACCCTTACACACTGATGAGTAAGATCTCCCCTGACCATGAATGGTTCAGTGTAATAGATCTAAAAGACGCCTTCTGGAGTTGCCCGCTAGAAGAGAGCAGTCGTGACATGTTTGCGTTCAAATGGGAAAATCCTACGACGGGGCGGAAAAGACAACTCCGTTAGACGGTCCTGCCACAGGGGTTCACCGAATCACCTAACCTATTTGGGCAGGCCTTGGAGCAAGTACTAGCGGAATTCCAATGTGCTCCAGAGAGCCAACTGCTACAGTATGTGGACGATCTATTACTATCCGGGCCAACACAGGAAGGGGTGCAGGAAGACACCATCAGACTACTGAACTTCCTGGGGAAGCAGGGGCTACGGGTCTCAAAGAAAAAGTTACAATTTGTAGAAAAGGAAGTAAGGTATCTGGGACACCGGGTCAGTAAAGGACAGCGATGCATTACCCCAGAAAGGATAGCTGGAATAACGGGAATGTCACTACCACGTACCAAGAAGGAGATACGCACCAGTTAATTTGTGATGCACTGAGTATCCAATGGAAATACCATACCCCATGGCATCCCCAGAGTTCGGGACGAGTAGAAAGAATGAACAGCACCCTAAAGGCACAACTGACCAAGTTGATGTTAGAAACCAAACTACCATGGACTAAGTGTCTCCCTATTGCCCTTTTAAGAATACGAACAGTGCCCCGCAAGGACATAGGAATATCCCCATATGAGATGTTGTTCGGACTCCCGTATTGGAATAAGGTGGAAGGGTACCCCACGCAACAAGGGGGTGATATCTTTGTAAGGGACTATTTACTGGCACTATCTCGTTCCTTTGCAGAACTGCGGAAAAAGGGTCTCTTGGCCCAGACTCCGCCGCTCGACTTTGCTTTACATCAGATCGTGCCTGGAGATTGGGTTCTGGTAAGGACCTGGAAGCCGGAGAAGTTACAGCCACAGTGGGAAGGCCCTTTCCAGGTCCTGCTAACAACAGAGGCGGCTGTACGGACAAAAGAAAAAGGGTGGACACACGCATCCAGGGTAAAAGGACCGGTGAAGCCCGAAAGCCGCACTGAGTGGACCTGTGTTCCCGGTGAAGAACCGTTGGTAGTGAGGCTAAAAAGGCAGCAAAAATGAACTCTATGTGGACTGTAACATTATTGACTGTAATATATTTGATTCTATATGTCGGGGAAATTGAAGGGAAATGTGACAAGTGCAGAACCGTGGTACGAGTGGGGCAGAGGGTGTTCCCAGGATAATTTGTGTCCCACTCGCATGTGAATGATCGATGCTATGATCTAAGCAAGAGAGAAACATGTTGGGAGAATAGTAAACCTTATTACCAAGTCTATAATAAAGGATACATGGGACAGGGGGGGACCATGAGAAGTCTCAGCTGTCCCAGGAAAGACCGGTGGTTGTGTATAAACAAGGAAGGCGGCAGTGGTCTCCACGGACCCGTCTATATATCAGGAGATAGAGAAAGATATAGTCCTCCCCGATGTTAAAGAGAACCTCTTTATAAACTTAGCGACTCGGATTGCCACGAGCCTAAATGTGAGTGGTTGTTGGGTCTGTGGAGGACCACACATGAGTGAACAGTGGCCGTGGACGGGTGAGAGCTTGAGTGTGTGGGAATTGCTTGCGCACAATTGGACAAATGTCCCAGACCGGAAGAAGCAAAGGTGGAAATTGACCAATTACCCGGAGGGACAAGTATGTGTTGAAAGGAAAGGGAAAGTAAAGGTGGGAGAAAGTCCCTGTCGAAGCATTAAATTAGCAAAGAGGGAAGGTAATGTTACCTGGTGGCCAGAGGAGCCAGCATGGTACATAACCAGAGAACCGAATGGCAGTTGCGAGGCCGTAGGAAACGGCTCTAAATTCTGGAAGTGCAGCGGAACGAATCCGTACGAAGGGGTCCCCAGGGTCAGGGAAGTATGGAAGGAAGCAAAGAAAGGAGGATTTGCCCAAGAGGGGTTATTCTGGATCTGCGGTAATCAGGCGTATACCAAACTACCGTGGGATTGGGTGGGTGTTTGCTTCCTGGGTCTCATAAGACCAGAGTTCTTCCTCCTGCCTCAGGAGGGTGACCGGAAGCTGGGAATTAAGCTGTTTGATTCATTAAGGAGAGAAACACGGGAGGTAAAGGTGGGCAAGTGGGGTGATGAGTGGCCACCGGCTCGCATCATTGAATACTATGGGCCAGCGACCTGGGCCCAGGATGGGTCGTGGGGGTATCGCACTCCTGTCTACATGTTAAACCGAATTATTAGACTGCAGGCGGTGGTGGAAGTGATAACCAATCAAACGGCACTGGCATTGGAGCTGTTGGCAAAACAGCAGAGCCAGATGCGAACAGCAATATACCAGAACAGGCTGGCTGTGGATTACCTATTGGCCTCTGAAGGCGGGGTATGTGGGAAGTTCAATCTTACAAACTGTTGCCTTAAGATAGACGACAGTGGAAAGGCTGTGTTAAAAATATCTGACAAAATTCGGAAGCTGGCCCACATGCCAGTACAAACCTGGAGATCCCTGGGGAACATGAGTTGGCTAGATGGGCTACTAGGAGGGAGCTGGTGGCGTACCGCTTTCCTCGTAGCAGGCGGGGGTCTAATGATTCTCTTGATCCTGCCGTGCTTGATTCCTTGTATACAGGCACTGGTCAGGCGTAACGTGTCCCAGCTCCAGGCAGTAGCGACATCCCAACATGGGACGAATGAGCTAAAGATTATGCTATGAAAGAAGAAAGTTGACCCTCACGGGGGGGGGGGCAGAGGAAGGGTGGTGGGCCCCCTGGGGGTGAGAGAAATGCTAGTTGAAACGCACATCTTAAAAAGAAAAACAGGGTGGAATTGTAAGATTCAAAATTAAGATGTGCGTTTCTGAAAGAGGTCTGGATTAAAGTCAAAGGACAAATGTGATTTAATTATGTCTAGGGACAAATGTGATTTAATTATGTCTGGGTTAAAGTCTGTAAACAAATGTGATTTAATTATGAATGCAGAAGCCCTGACAAGATTAACTGTTTGTGGAATCATTGAAGTCCTGAGATATGGACTATTGTTTTACAGAAACGTGTAAAAAAACAACTCCAAATATGGAATGGGATAACACTGTGTACCTCCCGAGTCAGGGAGGGGGGTGGTAAGGAAGAAGGATAAAACCTGCTGCCCTGTAAGGTTCAGGGTTCCCTTCTCTGAGGGGCCCAGCTCTGCAGAACTGTTAATAAACTTTGTTTCCTTGAATTTGTCTTGAAGCCATTATTCGGGAGCGTGGCTCGTTTCTGACACAGAGTGAAACCCCCTCCACACAGTCCTGGGGTCAGACACAGAGTGAAACCCCCTCCACACAGTCCTGGGGTCAGACACAGAGTGAAACTCCCTCCACACAGTCCTGGGGTCAGACACAGAGTGAAACTCCCTCATCGTTGTCCCATCACACCCTCTCGGGACAGGGAAATCACAGTTTATTGATTCTGTCTCCCTCGAGTTAAGCTAAGAAGGTTCGGGCTTTGGAAAGAAATGTGGACACACATGCAGCGTGTAAATACAGGTCAGCGGGGAGGCTGCTGAGAGGTTTCTGTGATGTTAATTAGTCTGTCTATTAATACCTCGGCTTTGAGGACTGATTTGCATCTGCTGAGGATTAAACCCCTGTGATGCAGACACGGTGACACACTCTCCCCCAAACCCAGCACCCCGGCATGGCAGGCTTCAGGACTGAACCCGTTCAATGAACATCTACGGGTTCTGATCGAGCAGCCGTCCCCGAGCTCCCAGAGGCAGAGAGAAGAGATGATAATGAGCCGATGATGAATATTTTCCATCCCTCAGACGCCAAGGACTGGGTTACCCTGGAAACTGGGTTGCAGAGAGGTTGTAATCAGCTCATGAGAGAGGCAGAGAGGAGAAGGTGGGAGAGAGAAGAAAACAGTTTGCGATCAGTGTGAGAGAGAGGGCAGAGAGAGAAAGAAAGAGTGAGAGAGGGGGCAGAGGTGGAGAAATAGTGATAGAGATAGCGAGGAAAGCATATTGAGTTTGCTGAGAGATTGTAATCATTTTGTGTGAGAGGCAGAGAGAGAGGGAGTGGGAGGCAGTGTAAGTGGCAGAGAGTGAGAGAAAGAGAGAGACAACGAGTGTGTGAGATGGGGAGAGCAAACACCATAGTTATTGAGAAGTTGTAATCAGTTTGTGATCGATAGAGAGACGGAGTGAGTGAGAGAGAGAGGGAGAGAGAAAGAGAAGGCAGAAGGAAGGGAGGGAGAGAGAGGAAGGGGAGGGTGGGAGAGAGAGAGAGAAAGAAGGCAGAGGGAGGAAGAGCAGAAGAGACTCGGAGATCCCAGCTTTGTATTGGATTTCCGCGAGGGTTGTTCTGGAGCACGGTTCTCTGAGACACTATGGGATCTGCCCCTTCCGCAGCCCTGTCCAAGCTCATTCACCTGGAGGTGGATGGAAGGATTCAAAAGGTAGGATTATTGTCCAATGGTTTCTCACTTCATCCCTCATTATCAGTGCCCAGAAACAGCTCATCCTTTGAAGGAATAGCGTACGCCCTTATCCAGAACTGGGTTCGCGGGATAGGAATCCTACCATAACATGGATATGTATGGTGGGACGGTATGGAGGAAAATTCACTCTGCGTCTGACTCCGGGAGTGTGTGATGGGACAGTGTGGAGGGACCTTCACTCCGTGTCTAACCTCGAGAGTGTGTGATCGATTGGTGTGGAGGGAGCTTTGCTCTGTTTCTGACCACAGGAGTGTGAGTTGGGACGGTATGGAGGGAGCTTCATTCTGTATCTCATCCTAGAAATCTGTGATGGTGTGGTGGAAGTTCCACTTGGTGTCTGACCTCGGGAACGTGTGATGGGATATTTGAAACATTGATCTCTAGTGGTGGTCCTAGACTGGGAAGAAGATTGGTAATTTCCTTGAAACCCAGGAGGTGGCCATAAGGCCCATCCTAACTGTGACGGTGCACGGAGCAGTCCCATTCCGACACGGAATTTACACGTAACCGGTTTTCCTCGCAGTCACAGTCTGAGAGCTGGGTCAGTAACTGAGACAAAGGCTCCCCTGTCTTGTCAAAATGTTCTGGCAGCTCGTCATTTGCGCTGCCGGGGTGACTGATCCCACTCCACGCCGAGGGTCCCTCCTGATCCCGGGAAACCTCTCCAGCCTGTTCTGTCTCTCCCATCGCCAGCCAGTAGTGAGGCCATTCGGCCCGTCCCTCTCATTCCAGCCTTTGAAATAGCCTTTCCAATCAGACTCCCATCTCCTTCTCCCGATGTTTATTCTCCATTGGGAATCTCCCACCCGATCTGTTTCCGTTGCACTTCCCCCTCCTTTCAGACAGAACATTATCTTACTTTCACCTCTCCACTGTAAATGTTCTACCCCCGCAGATACTCCACCATTTTGTTTTTGCTCCGATCACATCATCGTCCCCAGGAGTGGATATTTCCCATTGCTAAACCCGGGAATCCAGGAAGGAGGCGCTTCAGCCGGCTCAGAGTCCGTGCTAGCTCTTTATCAATCCCATCATTCCCACCTTCTGTTCCTGAACCAGTCATCAAATGGAACAACCTTCTTCCACACATCCAATCCCAATGGGCCGTGGGTTTGCTCATCTCCGAAGGTGAATTGTGACATGAATAATTCGTGTCCCAGAATTTATTCCGGGCATGTGTGAAATGATCCACTTCGGGAGATCAATATGTGGAATACTGTGTTGACAGGGTTGTTAAGGAGATGCTTGGTGTTTTGGCATTCATTAGTCACGGGATTGAGCTCTGGAGCCGCCAGGTGATATTGCAGCTCGATAAAACTCTGATTAAAACACACTGGAGTATTGTGTTCACTTCTGGTCGCCTCAATTTAGGAAGGATGTGGAAGCCAAGGGAATTTACCAGGATGCTGCCTGGATTAGACAGCATGTCTTCTGATGATAGATTGAGTGAACTAGGGCTTTTCTCTTTGGAGCAAAGGGGAATGAGACTTCACAGAGGGGTACGATATGATAAGTGGTATGTATGGAGTGGACAGCAGTGACTTTGTCTCGAATGTGCCGCCTGGTGGAGGCAGATACGACAGAGGTGGTTAATAGTCAATTAGACAGGTGCAGGAATGTGCAGACAATGGAGAGATGTGGGGAGAAGGAGTTGGGTGACATCAGTTTTAATAGTTTGGCACAATATGGTGGGTGGAAGAACCTTTTCCAGTGTGGTACTGTTATCCTTGGCTCCAAGGGGATATTTTCAATCACCTCTGGTCTCCCTGCCAGAGTCAAACACTCTCGTCCCGGGAAACATTCCGGTAAACCACTCCTGTATCCTCTCACAAGCTCCCAGAGTGTATTTCCCTGAATTGCACCAAGTCATTTCAGGCTGGTATAACTAAGCCCAATGTGCTTATGCCTGGGGAGGGGGGTGTGCTGGGTCGGGACTTAGAAAAACCAGTGCGGCCCCTCTCCAGCCTGTTAGAAGACAGCAGCAGCGGAGGGAGAGGAGAGGGAGATCGTTCAGCCGAATGACCCTGACACAGAAGCAGAGGAAGCGGCGATTTGGCTCCATGACCCAATGAACACTCGGCAGAGGTCCAAAAGCAGTTCCAGGGGCTCTGCCCTATCCATGCATCCACCTCCCCAGGACTGAACCCTAGAACACTTGCCCCATGTGTGATGAGGCAGACCAGCACAGAGATGACTGTCGTGACTGCCTCTTCCCTCCTCCTCTCCCCCTCTCCCCTTCCCCTCCTCCCCCTCTCCCCTGCTCCTCTCCCCTCTTTTCCTACCTCTCCTCCATTCTTCCACTTTCCCTCCTCTCTCTTCCTCACCCTCCTCCCTTCCTTACTCTCTCCCCTCATTCCCCTCTCCATCCCCCCTCCTCTTCCTCCCCTCCCCATCCTCACCTCTCCCTCTCCCCCATCTTCTTCTGTTCTGCCCTTCCTCCCTCCCCCTCCCTCTATTCCAGGTGATCTTCAGCCGCTTATCCAGTCTGTCCGACGTCCGGGATCTCTTGTGTGCCGCTGCTGGGCTTCTCAGGTCAGTCGGGCCGCTTGGCGCAGCGACTAACTCCCCGCTCCTCAGTCAGAGGGTGGCACGTTCGAATCCGTACGTCTTAGCACCGAGGTCTGTGCTGGGGGAGGAGTAGTGAGGGGGGGGAGCGCTACGGGAAGCGGGGTGTGGAGGGAGCACTGTGGGACTGACCGCTAAGAGGGAGTACTGTGGGAGGGAGTTTTATGGAAAGCTGAGGCGGAGTCTGCTCTGATTCTCAGATCTTCTCTTCCTATCCAGAGGGGGCACGCTGTCCTTGTTTGACCACAAGGGGTCGCCGGTGACCATTGATCCTGAGATGCCAGCCAATCCCAAGAGGTAGGATTCGACGGTCAAGGGCATCGGGATGTTTGGGAATATCCTTGGAATGAGGAGATGACTGAGTTTACAATGGACAGGTTTAGTCGAGATTTAATCCCAGAGGCCTGGGTTCGATCCGGCCCCTCACGCAACGTTCCCTCCCTCCTCACTATCTGTATGGAGTTTGTCAGTGGACTGTGGCTGGAGATTCATTTTGGGGAGAGTGTCTGTGGGCTGTGGGAGGGCATTCAGTGGGTGAGGGGGGAATTGGTGATGGGGAGTGCGGAGTGTCTGTGGGAGGAGATTCAGACGGTGGGGGCAGTGTTCAGCAAAGTGACGGATATTAATTATGAAATATTTGTTTTATAGTTCACCATATAAGGTTGTTGTTACATCATCAGGGCCCTCAGGTAAACAATTTTTAAATGTTAAATTCTTCCCTGTATCAGGCCCTCACTGGCCCAGACCAGCGTTTTGCCCATCACTCTATCCCCGTCGCTTCTCGGGCCGTAGCATCAGGGCTCGATACGGCAACTGCTCTGCCCGTGACCGCAAGGAACTACAGAGAGTTGGACACAGCTGAGTACATCGCAGGCACCAACTTCCCTTCCAAGGACTCTGTTTACATTTCCCTCTGCCTTGGTGAAGCAGCCAGCGTGATCAATGACCCATCCATCCCCAGACATTCTGTCTCCTCCCCTCTCCCATCGGGCAGAAGATACAAAAGCCTGAAAGCATGTACCACCGGGCTCAAAGACAACTTCTACCTCACTGTCATAAGATTATTGAACAGTCCCCTAGTGCAATAAGATGGACACTTGACCTCACAATCTACCTTGTACCTTGCCGTCTGCCTGACTGCGCTTCCTGGGCAATTGTAACTGATACTGTTTTACCCTTGCACTATGTCGATGCACTGATGTGAGGAAACGATCTGTGTAGACAGAATGTAACATCACTGTACCTCGGCACTTGTGACAATAACAAGCTGATTTATTGATTTCACTCACAGACAGAGAGGTCCTCCTACAGAAATTCTGCACTGATGTCACCGTCCAGCTCTCCAGGTACTGGATTGAGAACAGCGGAAAGCGGGAACGTGATTACCGGCGCTCTCTGTCCCCTTCATCGCTGACGGTCCCCGTTGCCTCTGGTGGCCAGGCCCACAAGACCACAAGACAGAGAATTCTGCTCCGCTATCCCATCATGGCTGATTTATTTTCCCTCTCAACTCCATGGACATCAGGAGACTGGAGAGACCAGATAGTCTGAGACTGTTTACCCTGGAGCAGTGGAAGCTGAGGGGTGACCTAGCAGAGGTCTATAGGATTTGTGGGAAACATGTAGGGGAGACAGTTTTACCTTGTTAATGGATCCCCAAGCATGATAAAATGGACTCCTGACCTCACAATCTACCTCGTTGTAGCCCTTGTCTTCCTGCACTGCACTTTCTCCGTGACTGTAACACTTTATTCTGCATTTTGTTATTGTTTTTCATTTTTAATGCTTTTTTCATGTATGGGTATCAAAACCAAGGGGGCAGAGGGTGGAAGGGTAAAGTCCATCTGAGGGGTAATTGCTTTCACACAGGACATTAAAATCATTCTTACACAGAGAGGGGTTGTTTATCTGGAACGGGCTGTCAGAGAACATCTTCTGTTCCGTGTGTTCTCCCTGAACCTCCCCTCATCCCTCACCATATCTTCAGGCCGTGTAGGTCTTTGATGCAAAATGACATCTTTCACCGTGCATATCAATGATTTGTTGTTACATGTGACAAATAAAGCCAATCTTTAATCTTAATCTTTTTGCACTCCCCCCCTTGATTTCTTGGAAAATTCCCTCTATACCCTCTCTCCTCACTGCCTCCCTCCCTTCCCCTCTGCAGGTACCTGAGGGTGGACGAAATCGAGAGCGAGATTCGGAATAAGCTGGCTGTCTTGGAGAGACGGGTGGAGGGTGAGTGATGTTTGTGCACCCCTGCACATCCGACCATGGTCTCCATCCCCCTCCTCAGTGACTGGGGGAGGGGGGGAACATGACATTTCCACAGTAACATCATGCAGCTACCCCCTCCTCTTTCATACTGTCCCTCACTACTTATCCTCCTCACCCTTGTTCTGCCTCCCTACCTCGTTCGTGTCCCTGTCCTTCTTTGAGAGACGCTTGAGCTCTCTCAACCTTTCCTCATAAGACATGCTCTCTAATCCAGGCAACATCCTGATAAATCCCCTCTGCATCCTCTCTGAAGTTTCCACATTCTTCCTATAAAGAAGTGACCAGAACTGAACACAGTTCTCCAAGTGGGGTCTAACCAGAGTTTTATAGAGCAGCAACATCACCCTGCAACTCTTGAACCCAACTCAATCCCCCCACTGATGAAGGCCAACACACCACAAGCCTTCTTAAAAACCACTCGGATGTTCCTATTAAATCTCGCCCCTTTCACCCCAAACATCTGGTCCAGTGGTTCCAAACCTGGGGTCCATGGAGCCTCGGCTAAGGGTAGGGGTCCATAGCATAAAAAAGGTTGGGAACCGCAGCTGTAGTTCTTGGTTCTCTAACCCTGGCAAAAAGTTTCATCGTAATTACACACCTCATGATTTTCTACACCTCTATAATTTCACCCTACAGTCTCCTACGCTCAAAGGAATGACTTCCTAATCTGCCAGGAGTGTTCCTATCACTCAAGGCCTTGAGTCCCGGCAATATTCCCATAGACGTCTGCCTTCTTTCTAGCTTAACGGTAGTTTTTCTATAACGGGATGACTAAAACGGTACACAATATTCAAAGCGGAGCCTTAACAACGTTTGGTGCATCTGTAACATTACGTCCGACTCCAGTACTCAGTGCCCTAACTGATGAAGGCCGGTGTTTAGAAGGACGATGGGTGAACTCACTGAACCTTCTCAGATCCTGAGGGGACAGGGAAGGGGAGATAGTTTCCCCAGTGGGAATGTCTCTCGATTGAGGGGACAGAGTTATCAGAACTGGGGCGGGGGGAATCATTTAATACTGTGATGGGTAGGGGCCAGCAAATCTCAAAGATGGCTAAAATGTCATAATTCCCCGTGCTGACCCATGCCTTAAGCTCGGCCGCCTTTCCTACAACACTCCTTGCACTGAAACACGCGCAGCTCAGAACACCAGTCCCACCACGCTCAACCTTTTGATTCGTGACTTTGTAACATCTTTCTTCACAACATTTGCGATTAGTAATTTCGTGATTAGTAAGGGTGTTAAAGGTTACGGGGAGAAGGCGAGAGAACGGGATAGAGAGGGATAGTAAATCAGCCGTGTCCGAATGGCGGATCGGGTCAGCCCACACGCCGACGCTCCGGTTCGATCGCTCCCCGTGATCGTTGCCCTCCTCCGTGGGCGTCCTCAGCACAGGCTGATCCCAGGATCCCACCGACCCGGAAGACGAGGCGGTTAATCGGGAATGGCTTGGATTGTGTTGCAGTGGAGAGCGGGAGGAGAGCCGAGATCGCCAAGTGTCGGGGGGAGATCGAGAGGCTGCGGGAAGAGCTTGCCAAGAGGTAGGAGGTACACAAGAGGCCAGCCTCCGTCCGATCCATGTCCTCAGGCTGAATTCTTCCCTCTCATTGGGCCGGATCAGCATTTATCGGCTCCCTCTCGCCTCCCTCAAAGGTGGGGCTGAGTCGCCCCTTCGAACCGCCGCAGTCCACGGTACTGTGGGGGAGAGAGGGAGTCCCAGGGTTCAGACCCGGCGACGGTGAAGGAATGACACACAGATTTCCGAGTGGGAGTAGAGGAGGGGGCAAACTGTCCCCACAGACATAAAGCTGCCCTCATCCTTCTGGGTAGTAAGAGGTGCGGTTGTAGATACTGTCCGAGTAGCCCGGGCGGCTAACAGCAGAGTGTTCTGTAGACGCTGCACACTGCAGCCGTGGTGGGCCAGTGGCAGAGGGTGAGGGTGAGGTGTTTAGGGTGGGTAGGTGCGGTGCTGATTGACCGGCCTACCCTGTTCTGGGCGGTATTGAGCTCCTCGAGAGGTGATGGACAACCGTGGGTCACCAGCGTCCGAAAAAATAACCTCGACAGAATTTTCTCAGCAATTCCGAGAACATCCTGGAAATGTGGGGCGAGGTCGCCAGTGTTGGACAGAGGGAAGGGGACACACGGAGGGAGGGACTGAGGCTCAGGGTGAGTGGACACTAGTCGACGAGTAACATTGTGAAGGGTCGTGGGATTGGGGTGAGGAATGAATGTTGAAAGCTGATCTGTCTCTCTCTCCCTCAGATCCCTCTGGATTTGTGACTCCCCGTGTCCCCCTGCCAGCAGGAGGCTCACCCCTCGCCGTGACGTTCCCTCATATCCCAAGGTAAGAACGCCCTCTCCCAATGTCTTCAGTCACTCCTCCTAGTCTCTGTGACCTTCTCCAGCACATAGAACCTTCCTTGTCTATGTAAACTCCTCCTACCCCTCCACCCCTCCCCATCTCTATACCCCTTCCAGCCCCCGCACACCTCCCAGTCTTTGTAACCCCTCCAGCTCCTATACCCCTCTCTGTTTCTGTGAACTGCTCTTCCTGCCAGCCCGCCCCTCACTGAGTGGGGAGCGCAACACTGTGGGAGGGGGGGCTGTGAGGAGGGAGCGTGGGCTGTGGGAGGGGTGGTTAGGAGGGTGCAACGCGCTGCAGGAGGGGCACTGAGGAGGAAAGCTCACACTTTCTCCAGATGAGACGTTAATCCAAGGCCCGGTCTGTGCATGTTAAAGTCCCACAGTCACAAATGGGGAGTCTGGGATGGGTGGGGGAGTGTTTCTCTCTGGGGTCCCAGAATGCTGTTTATGAGATCTTACTGAGCGGTGTTTCCGTCTGCATAGACATAGGTATGTGCTTCTGTGAAGAGGCGCCAGGCCAGGGGTGGGGTGTGTGGTTTGGTGGGGCGGAGGTTTAAGACACGCATGTGGCTTTGACGTGGAGATGTTGCTCTCATACACTGACCTCCTGTTCCTCCTTGTGCCTCTCCCTCCCAGTACACCCTCTCTCCAGAGACCATCGAGGCACTGAAGAAGCCAACCTTCGACATCTGGCAGTGGGCTCCCAACGAGGTAGGCATCGGGAATTTCAGAGGCGGAGCTTGTGAGCACAGCAAGAGTCCATCACCGGGCCATGAGGTGCAGTTCCTCATCGAGTCCCACTCCATGGGGGATTCCCTGTTTGAACACAATGTTATTGTACTTGGCCAACTCTGCTTGGAATTTTTATTGGCTTGTTATTGTCACGTGCACTGAGATACAGTGAAAAGCTCGTGTTGCATACTGTTCATACAGATCAGATCACTACACAGTGCATTGAGCTGGATCAAGGCAAAACAATAACAACGCAGAATAAAGTGTAGAAGCTACCAAACGAGTGCAGTGCAGGAATACGATAAAGTGCAAGATCATAACGAGGGAGATTGTGAGCTCAAAAATCCACCTTATCACATAAAAGGTCCACTCTAGAGTCTGAAAATCGTAAGATAGAAATTGTCCTTGAGCTTGGTGGTGTATGCTTTCAGGGTTTTGTACCATCTGCCCGATGGAAGAGGAAATGTCCTGGATGGGTGTGGTCTTTGATTCTGCTGTCACCTCTCCCTGTCCCAATCTATGAAATGTACATAACCTGTCACCTCTCTTCCCCAGTCTCTCAAATGTACAAAACCTGTCACCTCTCTTCCCCAGTCTCTCAACACAACCCATGTCACTACCCCCCTAGTCCGTCAAATGTACACAACCTCTCTCCCCAGTCACTCAATCCTGTCTTTCTCTCACCCATCTCCCCAATCACTCGTTTTCATCAGTTTCTCTTTACCCCTTCTCTTTCTCTTTTAATTCTGTTGTGCTCTCTATCTCCCTCCCCTCCCCAATTCCCTCACTCACTGCAGCTCTCTCTCCCTTCCCTCCCACCCTCTCTCCATCTATTGCTTCATTCACATGATCACTTTCTCCCAAATATTCATCACTCTCTCATTATTTCCTGTCTCTCTCTTTCTTGTCATTTCAATTTCTTAAATCTCTCTCCATTCTCTCATTCCCTGCATCTCATTCTCTACAATTTCTCAGCTTTGCTGCATTCTCTCTTTCTGTCTGTCTGTCTGTCTGTCTGTCTCTCTCTCTCTCTCTCTCTCACTCTCTCTCTCACTCTCACTCTCTCTCTCTGTCTCTCTCTCACTCTCTCTCTGTCTCTCTCTCACTGACTCACTCTCTCTCTCACTCTCTCTCTCTCACTCTCACTCTCTCTCTCTCTCTCTCACTCCTCTCTCTCTCTCGTTTGCATCCTCAGATCTGCTCTCACACCATTTCTCCCCACCCCCTTTCAAGCAGAGAGTCCCAGACCACAACAGCTTCCCCCAGGAAATGTCGGCTCCAGCCCCGGTGGGTTATGTTGGGGATGAGGAGGACTGGGGAGAAGAGGGAAGATTGGGGGTGGGATGGGGGTCTGGATCTGGATGTGTTTCTGCTCTCCCCACAGATGCTGAGTTGTATCGAGTACATGTTCCACAGACTGGGCCTGGTCAACCAGTTTAACATCAATGCCATCACTCTGAAGCGATGGCTGGTAGGTATCCTCTCCTCATCCACCCCTCCCAGGAACCATTCATCCACAAGATCCCCATCCCAAACCCTTCCTGTCCAGCTGGCTAATGCCCCTCCCTCTGTCTGCTACACCTCCCTCATCTCACTCCTCATGTTTCTCCTGATTCATCTCTCTCTCCCTCTCTCCTTTTCCCATCCATCTCTCTGTGAAAGAGTTGGGGGAGTGGGGCAGGGCTCTCAATTATTATATATTTCTGTATTCTTCTCTGATCTCTCTTAATTTTTCCCTCTAATGCCTCTCCCTCTATTTTCTCTCTTTCTTCTTCCCTATCTCTTCATCTGCATCCTTCCCCTTACCCTTCCAGACGTACTGAGATGGGATGGCGATGCGTGCCGGAGGGGGTCACAGAGATGGTAAGGGGTGCAGAGGCCGGCGGGGGTGACAGAGATGCAGGGGCTAATGGGGTTGAAGGGGGTTACAGGGACAGGAGATGGGGAGGGGTTAATTGGTTCTGTTTGATGAGGTTGAACCCAGTGATGGAACAGAGGGATCCTCCCCTGATCCCACCACAAACCGCTCCCATCCCGATCCCACTGGGGGCTCGTTGATGTTGGACAGAGGGAGGGTAGTTAGGGGCCGAGGAGGGGAGGGTACACAGCCCCTGATGGAGGGATTGGACAAGTATGAGGCCGGAGCACCAGCAGGAACCTGATGGACCGAAGGGTCTGTAACAGTCTGCACCCTCTCTCTGTGCCACAGCTGAGCGTCCAGGAGAACTACAGGGAGAATCCGTTCCACAACTTCCGCCACTCCTTCTGCGTCACCCAGACGATGCATGGCATGATCCAACTGTGTGAGCTGCAGGTGGGTGTATGGGAGCACGTTCCGACCATCCTGTCTGTACTAGCCCTCTGTAACGATCACTTCGGTCAAGTTCACTCCTACAGAGTAGCACTCCTTCCCCACTGCACCCTCCTCATTGCCCCTTCCTCCTCACCACCCCTCCACCACACTCCCTCCTCACTGTCCCTCCCACAGCACTCCCTCCTCACACTCCCCCCTGATTTGGAGGTGTTGGAGAGATGTTGGGGGCAGAGAGCCCCAGTTGGGTGACGTGTTGTGGTGGGAAAGGGGGAGGTGTGAGCCCAGACGTACACTGACCCCGTCCTTCTCCCTCGTCATCTCAGGCCCGGCTGAAACCCATTGAGATCTTGATCCTGATGACCTCCGCTGTCTGCCACGACCTGGATCACCCCGGGCTTAACAACACGTGAGTCTGAGTGCCCAGCCCCAGGGGTCACTCCGAGCTGGTATTTCCAGTCCAACGCCAGCCTTGATCCCGATTCCCCCGTCTCCCAACAACAGCTCCAGTGAGTACACCAAATGCTCCTCAAACATCAACCTTTTCATTCTCAGAATCATTCTCATAAACCTCCTCTGGAACCTCTCCAGTGGCAGCTTATCCTTCCGTAGCTAAAGGGCACAAAACTGCTCACAGTGCTCCAAGTGCGGTCTGGCCAATGTTTTATAAAACCTCAGCATTACCTCATTGCTTTTATAGTCTAGTTCGCTGAAAATGAATGCTAATATTCCGATTGCCTTCCTTACTTCCGACTCCACCTGCAAGTTAACCTTCACAGAACCCTCACAAGGATTCCCAAGTCCCTTTGCACCTCCAATTGCTGAATTCACTCCCAATTTCGAAATTTGTCTACGCCTTTATTTCTTCTACCAGAATATATGGCTGTACACAATGCTACACTCTTCCATCTGGCATTTCTTTGCCCATTCTCCTAATCTGTCTAAGTCCTTCTGCAGACAGCCTGCTTCCTCAACAATACGTGCTCCTCCACCTATCTTCGTTCAGTCTGCAAACGTGGCCACAAAGCCAACAATTCCATCATCCCAATAATTGACACTTAACGTGATGCCGAGCTCGCTGCAGAGGAGAGATGCCGCTGATGACTGTCCCCACTCTCAGTCTAAGGGTTGGACTCTTGCCCCCCCCCACCCCACACCACCCCCAAATAGATACCAGGTCAATGCTCAGACCGATCTGGCACGTCGCTACGGCAACCACTCCCCCCTGGAACAGCATCACTGCACCGTGGCCTTCCAGATACTCTCAGAGCCCAACTGTGACATCTTCGCTGGGACAGAGTCGGGAGTCTCGGAGGAGATCCGGAAGGTGAGACATTCTGCAGGGGTTGGCGGGGTAGGGGAGGAGAGGTGGCGACACCGACAAAGGGAAATGCAGGAGGGGGCCGCAGGAAGTGGGAAAAAGCTCACTTCGAAGATTACGGGGTGGGTAGCTCTCGGGAGGGGGATGGGAGGGGGTAAGGATGATCCAACGTCTTCCAGATTTCCACAGACATCGCAGGATATTTCAGGGAGTGACTGATCCTTCAAAGATACTGAAATAGTCCAAACACTGAAAACCAACAAGGAAGAACCAGACAAGGCTCGCTACAAAAATTGGTCTGACAAGGTAGCAATGGGACAGGAGATGGGACATTATGTTACAGCTGTAGAAGTCATTGGGGAGACCACACTTGGAGTTTTGAGTGTATTTCTGGTCGCCCAGCTATAGGAAGGATATCATGAAGCTGGAGAAGGTGGAGGAAAGTTCTGCTCGAGAACATCTTCCCGACAACACGGTAACCAACACTGTACCCAACACTCTAAAGGTGGCCTCACCAAACTCAGAATCAGGGTTATTGTCACTGAAATGTCATGAAATTTACTTTCTGTACACACAACACATAAAATGACTATAAATAACAAATAAAGAATGCAAATGAGGTCGTGTTTGTAGACTGATGACAGAGGGGATGACGATGTTTCTGAATTGAAAAGTGTGGGACTTCAGGTACCTGTACTTGCTCTCTGATAGCAGAAATGGGAAGATGGCATGTCCTGGCTGGCGAGGGTCCTCAATGATGGATGTGTCTTCTTGAGGCATTGCATTATGAAGATGTCCGTGACGGTGGGGAGGGTTGTGTCGGTGATGGTGGGGTGGGTTGAGTCCGTGACGAAGGGGGTGGGGGTTGTCTCTGTGACGGTGGGGAGGGTTGTGTCGGTGACGGTGGGGAGGGTCGTGTCGGTGACGGTGGGGAGGGTCGTGTCGGTGATGGTGGTGGGGAGGGTCGTGTCCGTGATGGATCTGACTGTGTCTACGACCCTCTGCAGCCTCTTGTGATCCATGTGTTGGAGCCTCCACACCGGGTGGCAATGCAACCAGTCCGAATGCTCTGTTACAGGGAGAGTTGGTGGGTGAGCCACGTGTTTGTATACGGGAGGGGCTCTGACCTTCTCCCTTCCCCCCAGGGGATGACGGAGCTGATCTTGGCCACAGACATGGCGAGGCACGGGGACATCATGGATGCGTTCGACGACCAGAACCAGGAACACGTCCGGCTGGTCAGTACCGAGACCCCAGGGCACTCTGGACAGCTGAAGGCAGAGAGGAGGGGGGCACAAAGACAGCGAGGGGTGTAGGGGTCAGAGGGGTTAATAAAGATGGGATGGGTAGAGGAACTGGAGGGTGGAAGGAGTGGCAGAGATGGAAAGGTGTGTAGGGGTTAGAGGGCTCACAGAGACGGGGAGTGTGTTGGAACTGGAAGGAATCACAGAGACAGGGAGGGGTGTAAGGGAGGGAGTGAGCCA
Source organism: Hemitrygon akajei (assembly GCF_048418815.1). Lineage (NCBI taxonomy): Eukaryota > Metazoa > Chordata > Chondrichthyes > Myliobatiformes > Dasyatidae > Hemitrygon > Hemitrygon akajei. The sequence goes on along the minus strand of NC_133124.1, from coordinate 172,845,103 downwards.
CAGAGACGGGGAGGGGTGTAAGGGAGGGAGTGGGTCACAGAGACAGGGAGGGGTGTAAGGGAGGTAATGAACCACAGAGACAGGGAGGGGTGTAAGGGAGGGAGTGGGCCACAGAGACGGGGAGGGGTGTAAGGGAGGGAGTGGGCCACAGAGACGGGGAGGGGTGTAAGGGAGGGAGTGGGCCACAGAGACGGGGAGGAGTGTAAGGGAGGGAGTGGGCCACAGAGACGGGGAGGGGTGTAAGGGAGGGAGTGGGCCACAGAGACGGGGAGGTGTGTAAGGGAGGGAGTGGGCCACAGAGACGGGGAGGGGTGTAAGGGAGGGAGTGGGCCACAGAGACGGGGAGGGTTGTAGAATCCAGCGGCAGGGAGGGAGGTGACATGGAGACTGGGAATGTTGGGGCCATAGGCGGTGATAGAGATGGGGATACACACTCAATGTTCTTGCTAATTGGAATTGGTTTATTATTGTCACATACAGAGATACAGTGAATCGCACACTTCATACAGATCAGATCATTACACAGTGCATTCAGCTGGAATAAGGTCAGACAATAACCGATTGCAGAACAGAGTGTAACAGCTACAAGGAGAGTGCCGTGCAGGTAGACAATGAGGTGCACGGCCTTGACCTGGATTGTGAGGTCGAGTCCATTCATCGTACGAGAGGTCTACTCAAGAGTCTGATAACTGAAGGGTGGAATCTGTTTGAGCCTGGTGGGACGTGTCTTCCGAGGAAGCTTTACCTTCCCCAGGGGTGTGGCGGGAAGGTTTGACGATGAGGGACTGTCTGGGGCCAGGCATCACTGTGTTAACAAGTTGGGTAGAGGGGTGGGAATGGGCTACCCGCGACTTGTCGACGTCCTCCTTCTCCGCAGCTCACTAACACCCTCGTCCTCCCTGTCGACAGCTGGAACAAGTACTGATCAAATGCTGTGACACCTCCAACGAGGTGCGGCCCACCCAGGTCTCTGAGCCCTGGCTCGACTGTTTGTTACAGGAGTACTTCATGCAGGTGGATGGTGGTGGGAAGGAGTGAGGCAGGAGCACCTCGCTGTGGGGAGGGAGTGTCGCACTCAGTAAGGGGCAGTGGGGAGGAGAGTGTCATGGGGGGGGGCAGAGGGATGGGAGAGTTGTGGTCAGGAGGAAGCATCAGAATAGTGGTGGTGAGGAGGGAGCGTTATGGGAGGGGAATGAGGAGGAAGTGCTGTGGGAGAGGCAGTGAGCAGGGACTGCTCTGGGAGGAGCCGTAAGCAGGGAGCACTATGGGAGGGGCAATGAGGAGGGAATGCTGTGGGAGGGGCATTGAGGAGGGAGCGCTGTGGGAGGAGCGGTGAGGAGGGAGTGCTGTGGGAGGAGCGGTGAGGAGGGAGTGCTGTGGGAGGAGTGGTGAGGAGGGAGTGCTGTGGGAGGAGCGGTGAGGAGGGAGTGCTGTGGGAGGAGCGATGAGGAGGGAGTGCTGTGGGAGGAGTGGTGAGGAGGGAGCGTTGTGGGAGGAGCGGTGAGGAGGTAATGCTGTGGGAGGAGTGGTGAGGAGGGAGTGCTGTGGGAGGAGCGGTGAGGAGGGAGTGCTGTGGGAGGAGCGGTGAGGAGGGAGCGTTGTGGGAGGAGCGGTGAGGAGGTAATGCTGTGGGAGGAGTGGTGAGGAGGGAGTGCTGTGGGAGGAGTGGTGAGGAGGGAGTGCTGTGGGAGGATGGGTGAGGAGGGAGTGCTGTGGGAAGAGCAGTGAGGAGGGAGTGTTGTGGGAGGGATGGTGAGGAGGGAGTGTTGTGGGAGGAGTGGTGAGGAGGGAGTGCTGTGAGAGGAGCGGTGAGGAGGGAGTGTTGTGGGAGGAGCGGTGAGGAGGGAGTGTTTTGGGAGGAGTGATGAGGAGGGAGTGCTGTGGGAGGAGTGGTGAGGAGGCAGTGCTGTGAGAGGAGCGGTGAGGAGGGAGTGCTGTGAGGAGGGAGTGTTGTGGGAGGAACGGTGAGGAGGGAGCGCTGTGGGAGGAGTGGTGAGGAGGGAGTGCTGTGGGAGGAGTGGTGAGGAGGGAGTGCTGTGAGGAGCGGTGAGGAGGGAGTGTTGTGGGAGGGACGGTGAGGAGGGAGTGCTGTGGGAGGAGTGGTGAGGAGGGAGTGCTGTGGGAGGAGTGGTGAGGAGGGAGTGCTGTGGGAGGGACGGTGAGGAGGGAGTGCTGTGGGAGGAGCGGTGAGGAGGGAGTGTTGTGGGAGGGACGGTGAGGAGGGAGTGCTGTGGGAGGAGTGGTGAGGAGGGAGTGCTGTGGGAGGGACGGTGAGGAGGGAGTGTTGTGGGAGGGACGGTGAGGAGGGAGTGCTGTGGGAGGAGTGGTGAGGAGGGAGTGTTGTGGGAGGAGTGGTGAGGAGGGAGTGCTGTGAGGAGCGGTGAGGAGGGAGTGTTGTGGGAGGGACAGTGAGGAGGGAGTGCTGTGGGAGGAGCGGTGAGGAGGGAGTGTTGTGGGAGGGACGGTGAGGAGGGAGTGCTGTGGGAGGAGTGGTGAGGAGGGAGTGCTGTGGGAGGAACGGTGAGGAGGGAGCGCTGTGGGAGGAGTGGTGAGGAGGGAGTGCTGTGGGAGGAGCGGTGAGGAGGGAGTGCTGTGGGAGGAGCGGTGAGGAGGGAGTGCTGTGGGAGGAACGGTGAGGAGGGAGTGCTGTGGGAGGGGCGGTGAGGAGGGAGTGCTGTGGGAGGGGCGGTGAGGAGGGAGTGCTGTGGGAGGAGCGGTGAGGAGGTAATGCTGTGGGAGGAACGGTGAGGAGGGAGTGCTGTGGGAGGAGCGGTGAGGAGGGAGTGCTGTGGGTGGGCAATGAGGAGGGAGTGCTGTGGGAGGAGCGGTGAGGAGGTAATGCTGTGGGAGGAACGGTGAGGAGGGAGTGCTGTGGGAGGAGTGGTGAGGAGGGAGTGCTGTGGGAGGAGCGGTGAGGAGGGAGTGCTGTGGGTGGGCAATGAGGAGGGAGTGCTGTGGGAGGAGCGGTGAGGAGGGAGTGCTGTGGGAGGAGTGGTGAGGAGGGAGTGCTGTGGGAGGAGCGGTGAGGAGGTAATGCTGTGGGAGGAACGGTGAGGAGGGAGTGCTGTGGGAGGAGTGGTGAGGAGGGAGTGCTGTGGGAGCGGCGGTGAGGAGGTAGTGCTGTGGGAGGAGCGGTGAGGAGGGAGTGCTGTGGGAGGAGTGGTGAGGAGGGAGTGCTGTGGGAGGAGCGGTGAGGAGGGAGTGTTGTGGGAGGAGTGGTGAGGATGGAGCGCTGTGGGAGGGGCGGTGAGGAGGGAAGGGATGCCTCGCTGTCAGGGGAGGTTCGGTCTCTATCACTGCTGATGCAGTTGGACCTGTTCCAGGGAGACCGGGAGAAGTCGGAGGGTTTACCAGTGTCGCCCTTCATGGACCGGGACCGAGTGTGGAAATCTCACACACAGAGCGCATTCATCACTTCCACCCTCATGCCCATGTTCGAGTCCTTGACCAAGGTAACGGGGGTGAGAGTGGTGGGGGGGTGAATTCACTAGGGGAGCGGGAATCAGGCTCATACTGAATGCGGAGGGGGAAGGGAGCAGGTCTTCACCCTCTCTGCATCCCATCCCCTGCCGCTCCTACCCTGCCCTCTTGAGGCTCAATCTCTTGACGATGTACTCAGTGGAGGGGACAGTTCTGCCATGGTGGAGTGGAGCTGGCTGAGGTTACAGTCCTCTGCTGCCTCTTGTGATCCACCATAACAGGTAGTGATGCAGCCAGTCAGAATGTTCTCCACCATACATCTATTAAAAAAACTGTTGAGTATTTGGTGAGATACCAAATCTCTTCAAAATATAAACAGTGGTATTGTCTTTGAGATAAGAATATAGACCCCTCTGCCCCAACACCCCTCTGTATCTCTGTGACACCCCTCTAACTCCTACATCCCTCCTCGTCTCCATGATCCCCCTCTCGCCCCTCCCCCCCTCCCCATCTCCGAAACCCCGAGCTTGAATTCCTGGGAATATTATCAGGAGATACCTTGTGATTGTGATAGGATGACCGGGAATGCCAACAGAGGGGAACGTGAGTCCGAATCTGCTCCCAGGATGTGACGGGACGTTGTCTCCTCTCTTCCAGCTCTTCCCCCAGCTGGAGGAGGTGATGCTGCAACCCCTCAGGCTGGCGAGGGATCGTTACCAGCAGCTCGGAGAGGGGGAGATGGCGAGACTGGAGGTGCCCTCGGAGCCCACCGTGGCATCAGTCTCCATCTGACGGGACAGTGGCATTTTCCTCTCTTGGGGGTGGGGGTGGGTTGGAGGTTTGGCTAAGGGGGATGGTATAGAATGGGCAGAGCACTCACTCTCTCACAAACACTCTCACTCTCACTCACACCCCCAGTCACTCACACTCCCAGGGCACAGCGTTGTGCAGACTAACTCTTTCCAGATCCTTTTGAACATCAACACTAACCAATCTCCCACAATTTAACAAATACTTTGCTCTCTGTTCTGTGCTTTAGTGGATGTCTCCAAACATCTCCACATTATAATCTCTCCTCTGTGTTCTCACCCACTCTCAGCACGCCCTCTCCTGAAGCTCTGAATATCCTCCCTTCCCCCTCCCTCCCCCAATGGCACTGGAGCGTAGTGTTGAGCACGAGGCTTTACAGTACCAGTGACCTGGGTTCAATTCCCAGAGCTGTCTCTGAGGAGTTTGCATGTTCTCCCCATGAACGTGTGGGTTTCCTCCCACAAGCCAAAGCCCTACCAGGTAGATGAATTGCTGGTTGTAAGTTGTCCTGTGATCAGTCGAGGGTTAAATTGGGGGTGCTGGGTGGTGTGGCTTTAAGGGGCAGAAGGGCCTATTCCGCGCTGTGCCTCAATAAGTCAATAAAAACTCCCGATCTCAGCCAGTCTAATCAGGTCAGCGACCTGTCAGCAGTCCTTATCATGAATTATCGTAAATATCCTGGAAAAACTTGCCCAAGATACTGAAAATATTGTGTGAACACACATAATGCTCCTCAGACAGGATGAAGAGGTCAATACTCCCCAATGCCATTAGGCTTTACAATTCAACTGCCAGGACTTAAGAACTTTTTTTTTTTTAAAGCTATTATTAATGCTTTTTGAGTTAGTGATTTAGATGCATATCATATTATTACTGAGTTAAGTATTGTATGTAAGGAGTTTTTGCTACAACAAGTGTATGGGACATTGGAAAAATGTTGAATTTCCCCATGGGGATGAATAAAGTATCTATCTATCTATCTATCTATCTATAACCCAGTATAATAAATATCAGTGAGAAGCCTCACTGGCTCCCGTATTGTTAATCAGCCTCAGATACGGGAAATGTTGCAAACCAGTCCCTCTGAAAACTGCAAACACTGAACCAGCCCCTCTGAATACCGTAAATATTGTAAACCAAAGTCCGAAGTTGCGGGTGAATTTATTAACGTGCTGTACGTTACCACAGAGCACCTTGAGATCCATTTCTTTGCAGGCATTTACGGAAAAAGAAATACCACAGAATTTAGGAAATGCTGTATGTGGAGACTGCAAACAACCAAGGTGCAAAAGAAGAAAAAACTGTACAAATAAAAAATAATCCTGACTAAAGGGGTTGTAAAGAGTCATTGAAAGTGAGTCTGTAGCTCATAGAATCAGCTGAGTGTGGAGGGGAGTGAAGTTATCCACGCTGGTTCAGGAGTTGATGGTTGCAGGGGATTAACTGTTCCTGAACTTGGTGTTGTGGGATCTAACCAGTCTCACTGTCAAAATATTATGGACCTTCTGCACCAGCTACTGTGAAGATTGTGAACACAACACATTGAGCACATGCGATATGAAATGTAAATATTGGAAGAGAAATGCCCTGAACCGTAAATATTGTGAGCAAGCTGCAGTGATAAAGGGTTTAAGCTAGTGCTGGTGAACACAGCAACAACTTGCGAGCTACAAAGAAAACTACTAATTATTTTATTAATCACACTTTTTCTCTAAACCGATCACTGTGATCAGTCGCCTATAACTTCCCTTTCACAGCTGAGCATCTGAACTCCCCGTGCGACTTGGCATTTTTGTGGTGTGAACTGAGATTAGACGGTGCAGCACACCTGTGACGTGGTGTATATGGGCTGAATTGAGATGGCAGGGCCCAGGCCCAGGCCCAAGAGGGGAGACCATGTTCATGTTCACTGATTTAAGCACTGGGCCAGATGGGAAAGGTCAGGTACGGGCCAGAGGGGAAAGGTCGGGTACGGTCAGATAGTAAAGTTTGGATACGGGCCGTATTGAGGCAATGGGATCTGAGCATATGAAAGCAGCATGGCCCGGGTCAAAGAGCGAAACATGACCCACTGTTAGGCCGATTTAAACTCTGGGCCAGATTGAACGCTAAAGGTGTTGGGTGAGTGTTCAGCTCGCTGCTCGGTGAGATTCACTTGTCTCTGCGGTGAACTGAGATTGCAACCTGCAACTAACGGCCTGGATCGACTGTGACCGGCTTCGTGGCTGTGGACTCACTTCTGTAACTTCAGTTCTGGATGACATTTCCTTACTTTTATAGTTTGCATAATTAGTGAAGTCACTTTTTATTGTCATTTCGACTGAAACTGCTGGTACAGTACATAGTAAAAACGAGACAACATTTTTCAGGACCATGGTGTTACATGACACAGTACAAAAACTAGACTGAACTACATAACAACAACACAGGAAAAAAAAACTACACTAGACTAAAGGCCTACCCAGGACTGCATAAAGTGCACAAAACAGTGCAGGTATTACAATAAATAATAAACAGGACAATAGGACAATAAGGTGTCAGTCCAGGCTTTGGGTATAGAGGAGTCTGATATCTTGGGGGAAGAAACTGTTACATAGTCTGGTAGTGAGAGCCCGAATGCTTTGGTGCCTTTTCCCAGACGGCAGGAGGGAGAAGAGATTGTATGAGGGGTGCGTGGGGTCCTTCATAATGCTGTTTACTTTGTGGATGCAGCGTGTAGTGTAAATGTCCGTAATGGCGGGAAGAGAGACTCCGATCATCTTCTCAGCTGACCTCACTATCCGCTGCAGGGTCTTGCGATCCGAGATGGTGCAATTTCCGAACCAGGCAGTGATGCAGCTGCTCAGGATGCTCTCAATACAACCGCTGTAGAATGTGATGAGGATGGGGGTGGGGGGGGGGGGGGTGGGAGATGGACTTTCCTCAGCCTTCACAGAAAGTAGAGACGCTGCTGGGCTTTCTTTGCTATGGAGCTGGTGTTGAGGCACCAGGTGAGATTCTCCGTCAGGTGAACAGCAAGAAATTTGGTGCTCTTAACGATCTCTACCGAGGAGCCGTCGATGTTCAGTGGGGAGTGGTCGCTCCATGCCCTCCTGAAATCAACAACTATCTCTTTTGTTTCGTTTCCATTCAGAGACAGGTTGTTGGCACTGCACCAGTCCATTAGCCACTACACCTCCTCTCTGTAAGCTGAATCGTCATTCTTGCTGATAAGACCCACCACGGTCGTGTCATTGGTGAACTTGATGATGTGGTTCGAGCTGTGTGTTGCAGCACAGTCGTGGGTCAGCAGAGTTCAGAAATTAGTGCTTTTGTCCCCCACACTGGGTGTTTGACGATCTTTTTCTAATGGGTCCCATTGAGATTTTTTGTTTTGTTGCTGCCTGTAAGGAGAGAAATCTCAAGGTTCTATATAATGTACATACTTTGTTAATAAACCTACTTTGAACTGTAACCTGCAAATAACGTGATGACAGAGCACCAAGCAACATAAATATTATGAACACACTCTGCCAGATACACAAATAGTTTGCATCAATACCATAAATACTGTGAATACCAGTATCATAATGTATACTCACTGGCCACTTTATTAGGTACCCCTGTACAACTGCTCATTAATGCAAATATCTAACCAGCCAATCATGTGTCAGCAACTCAGTGCATAAAAGCATGTAGACATGGTCAAGAGGTTCAGATGTCACCCAGAACAAATCTCAGAATGGGAAAGAAATGTGATATAAGTGATTTTGACAGATTGTTGGTGCCAGAAGGGGTGGTTTGAGTATCTCAGAAGCTGCTCATCTCCTCAGATTTACATGCACAACAGTCTCTGGAGTTTACAGAGAATGGAGCGAAAAGCAAAACAGAAAAATATCATCCAGCGAGTGGCATTTCTGTGGGTGAAATGAGAGAGGTCACAGGAGAATGGCCAGGCTGCTTCAAGCTGACGTGAAGGTGACAGTCACTCAGATAAACGTGTGTTGTAACAGTGGTGTGCAGAAGAGCATCCCTGAACACACAGCACCAGCAGACCACGAAAGGACACCCAGTCACCACTTCATTATGCAAAGGAGGAACCGAATAAAGTGGTCTCTGAGTGTTTATACCATAATTATGGTACTGGTGTCATACTAAATATCATAATGGTGAGCCAGCTTACCGAATACCATAAATATTGCGACCTCACTGCATGAAGTACCATAAAGACTGGGAAGTAACCTCACAATATACTGTAAATACTCTAAACACACAGTAATACACCACGAATATTGCAACGAGCCACACCGTGTCCTCTCACACTGAATTCTGCAAATATTGTGGACACAGAGCCCTGTTGGTTGTAAATATCATAATTGAGGAGCAGTAAATAGCGGAAACACTGATGATGTCACACCAAACGCTATAAATATTATGAACCGGGTCCCATAAACATTGTGAAAATGGTGCCGTTCACAAGTTAGAGTGGCTACCGTAAATATTAGGGACACGGGGCAACAAAAGCCGTAAATATTGACCGGGTCAATCTCAGTGCTACTGTAACGTGAGCGCCAATACCGTAAACATTATAAACAGCCCGCGCTAAAGATGATCACTATTGGGACGGCACAATGGCTACGTGAAATTGTACCGTGGTTAAACTGGAATGAGTACAGAGAAGATTTATCGAGACATTGCCGGGACTGGAGCGGCTGAGTTACAGGGGGAGGTTGGACAGGCTGGGTTTTCATTCCTTGGAACGGAGGAGATGGAGGGCGAATTTATAGAAGTGATGATAGGCATCGATAAGGTGGGCGGTAACTGGGTAGGACGATCGAAAGCTAAAGGGCACGGGTTTAGGGTAAGAGAGGAAACATTTAAAGGGGAACTACGGGACAAATGCTTCACACAGAGAATGGTGAGTAACTGGAACGAGCTGCCAGAGGAAGTGGTTGAGGCAGGAACATTAGTATCATTTTCAACGCGCTTGGATCGATATGTAGAGGGGCAGGGGTTGGGGAATATGCGCCGAATGGAGGAAATCGTGATTAGCTGCTGGGCACTGTGGTCGGCATGTATTGGTGGGAGCGAAGGTCCTGTAGCCGGGCTGTATCGATGTGACTCCTCGCTGACCCTGTCCAATCCTATCTCTCTTTTAACACCGCTATACAACCCCACCCTTCGTTTCAGATTCCTACATCTGCCCACTCACGCAACCTGTCCAACTCACCCTGCATTCTCCTAACATCCTCCTCATATCTCACACTGCCACTCAGCTGCATTTGCAGTTTAATGTGAATAAATGTGAGGTTATCCATTTTGGTGGCAAGAACAGGAAGGCAGATTACTATCTGAATGGTGTCAAGTTACGAAAAGGGGAAGTACAACGAGATCTAGGTGTTCCTGTACATCAGTCAATGAAAGCAAGCATGCAGGTACAGCAGGCAGTGAAGAAAGCTAATGGCATGCTGGCTTTTATAACAAGAGGAATTGAGTATAGGAGTAAAGAGGTCCTTCTGCAGTTGTGCAGGGCCCTGGCGAGACCACACCTGGAGTATTGTGTTCAGTTTTGGTCTCCAAATTTGAGGAAGGACATTCTTGCTATTGAGGGAGTGCCGCGTAGGTTCACGAGATTGATTCCCGGGATGGCGGGACTGTCATATGTTGAAATATTGGAGCGACTGGGCTTGTATACACTGGAATTTAGAAGGATGAAAGGGGATCTGATTGAAACATAAGTTTATTAAGGGATTAGACATGTTAGAGGCAGGAAACATGTTCCCGATGTTGGGGGAGTTCAGAACCAGAGGCCACAGTTTAAGAATAAGGGGTAGGCCATTTAGAACAGAGTTCAGGAAAATCTTTTTTCACCCAGAGAGTTGTGGATCTATGGAATGCTCTGCCTCAGAAGGCAGTAGAGGTCAATTCGCTGGATGCTTTCAAGTAAGACTGTATCCTTTACTGTGTTACGTATTCAGGCAACAATAAATATATATGAGTTAGGCAAGGGTTTTTATAACAAATAACACATTTATTAAACACTGAAAACAAACCCCCCAAAAGTAAACAAACACTAACGTAACCGGAAAACAGCTGCTGTGCAGCAGCTTCACAGTTCTTAAAGCGATGCAGCAAAAACAGTTCTTAAAGCGATGTTGAAAAAAACAGTTCTTTAAAGCGGTATGCCGAAAGTTCAAAATGCTCACAGTCCATTTAAAAGGAGAGACTTTTTAAGGCGATTTAAAATTCTCTTCCACGTCGTTGCCCTTCGATCCCCGGCGTCGAACTCTTCCCACGTAGAATTTTATGAAACGTAACGGTTTAAAGGCACTGACCTCTTCTTCCACACTATTCTCAATCTCCTGCTATCCCGCAGAGATTAACACGAGAACAGTCAACGAAATCCTTCCGAATGAGGATCACACAAGGTCGAACCCAATCCACCGTCGAAAATCCATTCTCCTCGATCTTTAACTTCCGAACTTTTATCTTCACTCTCCACAGTAAAGAAACTGCTGGCTATGACCTTTTAAACTTTAGGCAATAGATAAGACTTCATTTTCTAACTAAACTGCGTCATCACATTAAATCACGCAGTGGCATGAAGTCAACTTGGCAAATCCAGCCACGAACTGCCCCTCCCCACAGGGTGGGTCTTCCTTTTATAACCTGTAAAAAAAAACCTGTCACATGATCTCTACTGGCGGGAAAATGACGTCACTCCACCATCACAAGACCATTACCTCAAGTCCAGTATAACTTCAACCCCAGTCACGTGACAAGGGTACGTAACACTATGTACATTGGAACACATTGCAAAGGCAGAAACAGGATTAATTGCAGAAGTCATTCCGGTGATTAACACATGAAATCTTGTGTTCTCATGCTTAACTTTTTATCTGTCTTTATTAGATGCCCCACAGAACCTCTCAATCACTTCTCCCAACAACGTGAACAATTCCTGGGTGAATATGAAGGAAGGGATTCCTACATCGATCCTCTGCTCCGTCCAGAGTTTCCCAGTGTCTAATCTAATGTGGAGACATCTCGGTGTCACACTGAACACAAGTTCCAGCAATGAACTGTGGCTGGAGTTTCCTCAGGTGACCCCCCAGCAGGCTGGAGTCTATCAGTGTGTGGCGGAGAATGAACACGGGACAGCGGAGAGGGCCATCATCCTCAGTGTGGAGTGTAAGTGGATGCATTGCTACATCTCCAAGTGCAAATGCAAAGTCAGTGAATTATTTATCCTTCGATACACAATACACACTCAGTGGCCACTTTATTAAGTACCTGTACACCTGCTCGTTAATGCAAATATCTAATCAGCGAATCATGTGTCAGCAACTCAATGCATAAAAGCATACAGACATGGTTAAGAGATTCTGTTGTTATTCAGAGCAACTATTGGAATGGGGAGGAAATATGATCTAAGTGACTTTAGCCATTCTCTGCAGGCTTGCTGACCTTAGGTGTGGGTGAGGGAGAGGAGGATGTGATCACCTTCTGTACAGTCTGAAACCAGCATGGAGAGGCCATGTTTGCAGTGTCCCTGTGGATGAAAGGTGAGGATATCTCTGAGGAGTATTCTCCACTCAGCAGAGTGCAGCCCTAACCTCAGCAATTCCCTCCATCCTCAAGTCAAGCTTCATCTGAGCAAAGTCCACCTTCCCTCTCAACAGAATGGGGAAGATCCCATCGCCAGAGGGGATTTCATTCCAGAGTCCTGGTGGCAATAACGGCCACATTTCATGTGCTGGTTGTGGGATCTTGCTGTGTACAGACTGGCTGCCCTGATTCCCTTGGGACCGGATGACAACCATCATCACAAGCTGAGGAACACATTGGGACGATGAAATGTGCCGGTGAGATGTGAATCGCACTCTCCACTCTCCTTCAAGACCCCACTGCCTTGATCCAAGGATTTAGCCATTTCCCTCAACGTGCTGAGAACAAACCCGAGTAAAATCGGGAAGGAACACATGGATCTCTCTCTCCCCTTGACCGTCCACAGGTCTCCAAAGACAAATCTCCATTTAACTAATTATGTGACTTCTAAAACCAATTGGCTGCACCAGTGATGATTTGCTGTGCCATGTTAAAGAGGAGTGAATGTTTATGCAATCAATTATTTTGTGTTTTGAATTTGCAATTAATTTAGATCACTTTATTGAGATCTGTTTTCACTTTGACACAAAATAGACTTCTTCTGTTGATCAGTGTCAAAAAAGCCAAATTAACTCCACAGTGATTCGGTTGTAAAGCAATAAAACATGGATATTTTTATAGGCACTATACATACGTTACAAAAATAAAATTAAATTAAATAAGTTGCACAAAAAGAGAGCAAAAACATGAAAAGAATCGTGAGGCAGTGGAAGTGCCTCGTTGTAGCGGCCATCTGTAAAAGCCCATACTGTAATAGGGATGGATGGTTTGGAGTTTGTAAAATGTGTGCAGGGTAGTTTTTTTGCAGCAATACATAGAGGTACCAACTAGAGAAGGGGCAGTGTTGGATCTTCTGTTAGGGAATGAGATAGGTCAGGTGACGGAGGTATGTGTTGGGGAGCACTTTGGATCCAGTGATCACAATGCCATTAGTTTCAATATAATTATGGAGAAGGATAGGACTGGACCCAGGGTTGAGATTTTTGATTGGAGAAAGGCTAACTTTGAGGAGATGTGAAAGGATTTAGAAGGAGTGGATTGGGACAATTTGCTTTATGGGAAGGATGTAATAGAGAAATGGCAGTCATTTAAAGGTGAAATTTTGGGGGTACAGAATCTTTATGTTCCTGTTAGGTTGAAAGGAAAGGTTAAAAGTTTGAGAGAGCCATGGTTTTCAAGGGATATTGGAAACTTGGTTAAGAAAAGGAGAGATATCTACAATAAATATAGGCAGCATGGAGTAAATGAGGTGCTCAAGGAATATAAAGAATGTAAGAAGAACCTTAAGAAAGAAATTAGAAAAGCTAAAAGAAGATATGAGGTTGCTTTGGCAAGTATGGTGAAAATAAATCCGAAGGGTTTCTACAGATATATTAATAGCAAAAGGATAGTGAGGGATAAAATTGGTCCCTTAGAGAATCAGAGTGGACAGCTATGTGTGGAGCTGAAAGAGATGGGGGAGATTTTGAACAATTTCTTTTCTTCGGTATTCACTAAGGAGAAGGATATTGAATTGTGTAAGGTAAGGGAAACAAGTAAGGAAGTTATGGAAACTATGACGATTAAAGAGGAGGAATTACTGGCAATTTTAAGGAATATAAAAGTGGATAAATCTCCGGATCCTGACAGGATATTCCCTAGGACCTTGAGGGAGGTTAGTGTAGAAATAGCAGGGGCTCTGACAGAAATATTTCAAATGTCATTAGAAACAGGGATGGTGCCGGAGGATTGCTCATGTGGTTCCATTGTTTAAAAAGGTTTCGAAGAGTAAACCTAGCAATTATAGGCCTGTCAGTTTGACGTCAGTGATGGGTAAATTAATGGAAAGTATTCTTAGAGATGGCATATATAATTATCTGGATGACAGGGTCTGATTAGGAATAGTCAACATGGATTTGTGTGTGGAAGGTCATGTGTGACAAATCTTATTGAGTTCTTTGAAGAGGTTACAAGGAAAGTTGACGAGGGTAAAGCAGTGGATTTTGTCTATATGGACTTCAGTAAGGCCTTTGACAAGGTTCCGCATGGAAGGTTAGTTAGGAAGGTTCAATCGTTAGGTATCAATATTGAAGTAGTAAAATGGATTCAACAGTGGCTGGATGGGAGATTCCAGAGAGTAGTGGTGGATAACTGTTTGTCAGGTTGGAGGCCGGTGACTAGTAGTGTGCCTCAGGGATCTGTACTGGGTCCAATGTTATTTGTCATATACATTAATAATCTGGATGATGGGGTGCTAAATTGGATTAGTAAGTATGCAGATGATACTAAGATAAGTGGTGTTGTGGATAATGAAGTAGGTTTTCAAAGTTTGCAGAGAGATTTAGGCCAGTTAGAAGATTGGGCTGAACGATGGCAGATAGAGTTTAATGCTGATAAATGTGAGGTGCTACTTTTTGGTAGGAATAATCCAAATAGGACATACATGGTAAATGGTAGGGCATTGAAGAATGCAGTAGAACAGAGTGATCTAGCAATAATGGTGCATAGTTCCCTAAAAGTGGAATCTCATGTGGATAGGGTGGTAAAGAAAGCTTTTGGTATGTTGGCCTTTATAAATCAGAGCATTGAGTATAGGAGTTGGGATGTAATGTTAAAATTGTACAAGGCATTGTTAAGGCCGAATTTGGAGTATTGTGTACAGTTCTGGTCACCGAATTATAGGAAAGATGTCAACAAAATAGAGAGAGTACAGAGAAGATTTACTAGAATGTTACCTGGGTTTCAGCACCTAAGTTACAGGGAAAGGTTGAACAAGTTAGGTTTTTATTCTTTGGAGTGTAGAAGGTTGAGGGGGGACTTGACAGAGGTATTTAAAATTATGAGGGGGATTGATAGAGTTGACGTGGATAGGCTTTTTCCATTGAGAGTAGGGGAGATTCAAACAAGAGGACATGAGTTGAGAGTTAGGGGGCAAAGGTTTAAGGGTAACATGAGGGGGAATTTCTTTACTCAGAGAATGGTAGCTGTGTGGAATGAGCTTCCAGTAGAAGTGGGAGAGGCAGGTTCAGTATTGTCACTTAAAGTAAAATTGAATAGGTATATGGACAGGAAAGGAATGGAGGGTTATTGGCTGAGTGCAGGTCAGTGGGACTAGGTGAGAGTAAGCGTTTGGCACAGACTAGAAGGGCCGAGTTGGCCTGTTTCCTTGCTGTAATTGTTATATGGCTATATGGTTATAAGTGAGGATAAATCTGTTCCTCACATATGAGTGCATGTCTTCAGGATGTACATCCTTCTTGATGGTAGCCATGCGAAGAAGGCATATCCTGGGTGGTGCGGTCTATAATGATGCCTTTTTGAGGCTTCAACTTTTGAAGATGATTTGGATACTAAAGAGGCAGCTGACTATGAAGCTGCTGAGTTTGCAACATCTTGCAGCTTTTTTTGGATTCTGTGCAGTAGTCTGTCCATAATGAGAAAGGGTTTGACTTGTACAGTGGACTATTCTCAAGCTGTCCTGTTGCTTGATGTTACAGGTGGGGTCTCTGCTGTTTGGATCACAGTGTTACTCATGAGCAATGTCATTCTCAGTATGCTACTGGCTGGATTCTTCATCTACAAGTACATCCAGAAGTAAGTCCAGATGAACATTCAAGTTCAGTTTTATTGTCATTTCAATTGTATACATTTATACCACGAAACAAAACAACGTTCCCTGGACACAGGTACAAAACACAGTGCATACAACACACACAGCACATAAAGCAGCATTACCACAAAAAAATTAACAAATTACAAAATATATTCCATAAGATTGACGTCTATCATAAGCTGCACTGACGAGACAAATGGTATTACACCATTTCATCTTCATCAGTGATGAGACCTGCATGTTGTCAGAGAGTTCAGTAATGGGGAAGAAGCTGTCCCATCCTAACAGTCCTTCTCATAATGCTACGGTTCCTCCTGCCTGATGTTGCGGTTTGGAGGGGACAAAGATGGTCAAAGAGATTGTGAGCCAGATGGGAGGGATCCTCGACAAACTTAAGGGTTCTGGTTAACATCTTGGATGGGTGGAAGAAATACCGCGACTATCATCTCAGCAGCCCTTGTCATCCTTTGTTGGGTCTTGTGGTCAGATGCTTTTCAATTGCCGATCAGACGGTGATGCAGCTGGTCCGGATACTCTCGATGGTGCTCCTGTTAATAATTGATTGGTATAGAGGGAGGAGGTAGCCTCTCATGCCTCAGTCTCTTTAGGAAATGGAGATTTTGCTGTGCTTTCTTGACTAAAGAGATGGTGTTGTGTTGCTAGGTGAAATTGTAGGTGAGGGATGTTCAGCTTCTGTTCAAATCCTACCCTCTGCGGTCTGCCTGTGGGTGATTGCTTTGATCAGGTCTGCATCTGTTCCTGTCTCTGTCTCCCCGACTGACTATCAACCAACAAACATTCAAGTTCATTGTTACATTATACACACCCAGGGTCAGATACAGAGTGAAGCTCCCTCAACACCATCCCATCACACACTCCCGGGGTCAGACACAAAGTGAAGCTCCCTCCACACTGTCCCATCACACACTCCCGGGGTCAGACACAGAGTGAAGCTCCCTCCACCAAGCTGTTGGTATAAGTGTTACAACAGACAAGATGTCGCCAGTCCGTGCTGCCAGCTGAGAGCAGAACACCAGAGCTTTCTGAAGTACCAGAATGCTGGAGATACTCAGAGAGTTCACAGTGCAGGCCGATGATCTTCGGCCAGAGTCTGAAAGAAAGACCAGTTGTCTGTGGACATTCATGATCCATGTCCTCCAGATGTTATTTAAATGTTCTTTACCTCACACCTTTCCTTCTCTCTGCACAGATAAGTTCATAACCAGCGGTAATGTATACCTATAAAAAGTATTCACCCCTCCTTGGAAATTTCATGTTTTATTGTTTTACAACATTGATTCACAGTAGATTTAATCTGGCTTTATTTGACACTGATCAATAGAAACCGACTCTTAATGTGTCAAAGTGAAAACAGACCTCTACTAAGTGATCTAATTTAATTACAAATGTAAAACACAAAATAAGTGATTGCATAAGTATTCACCCTCTTCAAGTCAATATTTAGCCGATGCACCTTTGACAGCAATTACAGCCTTGAGGCGAGGTTTCTTTCATCTTTGCACATCTGGAATCTGCAATGTTTCCACATTCTTCTTTTAAAAAAACTGCTCAAGTTCTGTCAGATTGCATGGGGAGCTTGAGTGAACATCTTCTTCTAGTCCAGCCACAAACTCTCAAGTGGACTGATGGCTGGACTCTGACTTGGCCATCCCAGGACATACATTACATTTTCAGTTTTTAAGCCATTCCTGTGTAGCTTTGGCTTTATGTTTGGGGTCATTGTCTTCCTGGAAAACATATCTTCTCCCAAGTCTCAGATCTCTTGCAAAATCAGGATTTATCAGGAAATTTATTATCAAAGTGCATATATGTCACCACATTCTATCCAGAGAGTCATTTTCCTGTGGGTATTCACGATAAAAACTAAGAAACACAATAGAATCAATTAAAACTCCACACATCATTCACGCAAACAGATAATGAGCAAAAGATAACAATCTGCAAATACAAAATAAAAAGTAACAATAAACAAATAAGTAATAAATATTGAGAACCTGAGCTGTAAAGTCCTTGGAAGTAAATCCAGAGGTTGTGGAATTAGTTTTGTGATGGGGAGTGAGCAGTTCAAAGGTGTTTGATGAAGAATTGAGATTTGCTTTTATTTCTGCCCCAGGACACGGACAGGCAGAGGACGAGACAGATCCTACAGGAAGTTTCACCAGTAATGCCCGTTGTAGAGGGGAAGGAGTGTAGCCCGGTGTATGCCAGCCTGCAGGAACTGCCCGGCGGTGGGGATCCTGTTCACAGGGGGGAGATGATCACATAGTCAGAGCTGCACTTCCAATCAATCGGGCCAGCCTGAGGGGTCACAGCGCTTCTGGGTGGGTGGGGGGGGGGGGGGAGAGCGCCTTATGGTTTTCTGGGAGATGGTCAATGATGCAGGGAGCATTGCAGCCAACTACATAGTAAGATCCCACAGAGCACTGGGTCCCACAGACCCAGGTTACCAACTATTTACTAATCTTTGTCTCCTCAGGGAGAGTGAGGAGGTGATAGAGAGGAGCTATGACAGGTAGTCATACTGGGGCCTCAGGAGACAGATAAGTGGGTAACAGTCAGGAGAGGGAAGGGCAAGAGTCAGATACTAGACAGTACCCTTGTGGCTGTCCCCCTTAAGAATAAGTACTCCTGTTTGAGCACTGGTGGGGGGAACGGACTACCTCGGGGAAGCAACAGTGGCCGCACCTCTGGCACAGAGTCTGACCCTTTGGCTCAGAAGTGTAGGGAAATGGAGAAGGCAGCAGTGATAGGGGACTCTGTAGTTAGGGGTCAGACAGGCAATTCTGTGGACGCAGGAAAGAAACACAGGTGGTAGTTTGCCTCCCAGTGCCAGGGTCTGGGATGTTTCTGATCATGTCCACGATATCCTAACATGTGAAGGTGAACAGCCAGAGGCCGTGGTATATATTGGTACCAACGACATAGGTAGGAAAGGGATGAGGTCCTGAAAACAGACTACAGGGAGTTAGGAAGGAAGTTGAGAAGCAGGACCACAAAGGTAGTGATCTCAGGATTACTGCCTGTGTCATGTGACAGTGAGTACAGGAATAGAATGAGGTGGAGGATAAATCCGTAGCTGAAGAATCGGAGCTGGTGCAGGGATTCAGATTTCTGGATCATTGGGACCTCTTTTGGGGCAGGTGTGACCTATACAAAAAGGATGGGTTGCACTTGAATCCCAGGGGAACCAATATCTTGGCAGGGAGTTTGCAAAAGCTACTGGGGAGAGTTTAAACTAGAATTGCTGAGGGTTGGGAACCATACTGAAGAGACTGAGGAAGACGCAGTTGGCGCACAAATAGAGAAAGCTTGGAATCAGTGTGAGAAGGAAGATAGGCTGGTGATAGAGAAAGGACACACACAGACCGACGGTTTGAGATGCGTCTATTTTAATACAATGAATATAATGAACAAAGTGGATGAGCTTAGATCGTGTACCCGTATTTGGAGCTATGTTGTTGTGGCCATTACAGAGACTTGGATGGCTCAGGGACAGGAATGGCTACTTAGAGTATCAGGCTTTAGATGTTTCAGAAAGGACAGGGAAGGAGGAAAAAGAGGTGGGGGTGTGGCACTGCTAATCAGAGATAGAGTCACAGCTGCAGAAAAGGAGGAAGTCATGGTGGGGTTGTCTACAGAGTCTCTGTGGGTGGAAGTTAGGGACAGGAAGGGGTTAACAACCTAGTGGGTGTTTTTTGTAGACATGCAATAGTAACAGGGAGATCGAGGAGCAGATAGGGAGGCGGATTCTGGAAAGATGTTGTC
The DNA here is from genome assembly GCF_048418815.1 of Hemitrygon akajei. NCBI lineage: Eukaryota > Metazoa > Chordata > Chondrichthyes > Myliobatiformes > Dasyatidae > Hemitrygon > Hemitrygon akajei. Next base: position 172,825,848 of record NC_133124.1, on the reverse strand, counting down.
ATGGTGGGAGATTTTAATTTCCCAAGGATTGTTTGGAATCTTCCTAGAGCAAGTGGTTTCGATGGGGTGGAGTTTGTTAGGTGTGTTCAGGAAGGTTTCTTGACACAATATGTAGATGAGCCTACAAGAGGAGAGGCTGTACTTGATCTGGTATTGGGAAATGAACCTGGTCAGGTGTCAGGTCTCTCAGTGGGAGTGCATTTTGGAGATAGTGATCACAATTCTATTTCCTTTACATAGCATTGGAGAGAGATAGGAACAGACAAGTTAGGAAAGCATTTAATTGGAGTAAAGCAAAATATAAGGCTATCATGCAGAAACTTGGAAGCATAAATTGGGAACAGATTTTCTCAGGAAATGTACAGAAGTAATGTGGCAATGTTCAGGGTTTATTTGTGTGGAGTTCTGCATAGGTACATTCCAGTGAGACAGGGAAAGGATGGTAGGGTACAGGAACCGTGGTGTACAAAGGCTGTAGTAAATCCAGTCAAGAGGAACAGAAGAGCTTATGAAAGGATGCAAGAATGAGGTAATGATAGAGATCTAGAGGATTATCAGGCTGGCAGGAAGGAGCATTAGAATGAAATTAGGAGAGCCAGAAGGGACCATGAGAAGGCCTTGGCGGGCAGGATTAAGGAAAACCCTGAGACATTCTATAAGTACAGTATCTCAAGAGCAAGATTATAAGATGTGAGAGAATAGGACCAATCAAGTGTGACAGTGCAAAAGTGAGTATGGAACCGGAGGAGATAGCAGAGGTACTCAATGAGTAATTTGCTTCAGTATTCCTACAGAAAAAGGGGATTGTAGGGATGACTTAAAGCGGACTGAAAAGTTTAAGTATGTAGATATTAAGAAAGAGGGTGTGCTGGAGCTTTTGGAAAGTATCAAGTTCAATAAGTCACCAGGAGAAGATGAGACATATTCCAGGCTACTGTGACAGATGAGGGAGGAGGTTACTGAGCCTCTGGTGATGATCTTTGCATCATCAGTGGGGACGGGTGAGGCTCTGGAGGATTGGAGGCTTATGGCTGTTCCGAAATTCAAGAAAGGGAGTAGATATTGCCCAGGAAGTTATAGACCAGTGAGTCTTACTTCAGTGGTTGGTGAGTTGATGGAGAAGATCCTGAGAGGCAGGATTTATGAATGTTTGGAGAGGTATAATATGATAAGAAATAGTCAGCATGGCTTTGTCAAAGGCAGGTCATGCCTTACGAGTCTGATTGAATTTTTTGAGGATGTGACTAAACTTATTGATGAAGATAGAGCCGTATATGTAGCGTATATGGATTTTAGCAAGGCACTTGATAAGGTACCTTATGCAAGGCTTATTGAGAAAGTAAGGAGGCATGAGATCCAAGGGGACATTGCTTTGTGGATCCAGAACTGGTTTGCCCACAGAAGGCAAAGAATGGTTGTAGATGGGTCATATTCTGCATGGAGGCCAGTGACCAGTGGTGTGTCTCAGGGATCTGTTCTGGGACCCCTACAGTTTGTGATTGTTATAAGTGACTTAGATGAGGAAGTGAAGGGATGGGTTAATAAATTTGCTGATGACGCAAAGGTTGGGGGTGTTGTGGATAGTGTGGAGGGCTGTCAGAGGTTACAGCGGGACATCAATAGGATGCAAAACTGGACTGAGAAGTGGCAGATGGAATTTAACCCAAATAAATGTGAAGTGGTTTATTTTGGTAGGTCAAGTTTGATGGTGGAATATAGTATTAATGGTAAGACTCTTGGAAGTGCGGAGGCTCAGAGGGATCTTGGGGTATGAGTCCATAGGACACTCAAAGCTGCTCCATAAGTCGACTCTGAGGTTAAGAAGGCATAGACAGCATTGGCCATTCATCAATTTTGGGATTGAGTTTAGGAGCAGGGAGGAAATTTTGCAGCTATAGAGGTCCCTGTTCAGACCCCACTTAGAATACTGTACTCAGTTCTGGTCGCCTCACTACAGGAAGGATGTGGAAACCATAGAAAGGGTGCAGAGGAGATTTACAGGGATGTTGCCCGGATTGGGGAACATGCTATGAGAATAGGCTGAGAATCAGCTTTTTCTCCTTGGAACGACAGAGGATGATAGGTGACCTGATAGAGGTGTACAAGATAATGAGAGGTATTGATCGTGTGGATAGTCAGAGGCTTTTTGCCAGGTCTGAAATGGCTAGCAAAAGAGGGCACCATTCTAAGGTGCTTGAAAGTTGGTACAGAGAAGATGTCAGGTGTAAGTTATTTATGTAGAGTGGTGAGTGCATGGAATGGGCTGCCAGCGACAGTGGTGGAGGCAGATACAATAGGGTCTTTTAAGAGACTCCTGGAGCTTAGAAAAATGGAGAACTATGGTTAATTTCTAAGGCAGGGCCATGTTCAGCACAGCATTGTGGGCTGAAGAGCCTGTATTGTGCTGTAGTTTTACTATGACTCAGACAAATAAAATCGCATTGCTTCTATTTGGGGCGGTGGGGCACCTGGTGCACAGTGAGGAGACAACATGGCTCAGGGACTGCTGCTCGGGGTTGGGGGGTGTGCAGTGGGAGAGGTGGTGAAGAGGATGCGGCACGTTGTGGAAAGTATGGGAACGAGGGAGCACTGCGTTGTGGGAGGGGCGGTGATGAGGGTACATTGTGCTGTGAGAGGGACTGTGAGGAGGGAGTTCCACGTTGTGTGAGGGGCAGTGAAGAGAGAGCATTGCACTGTAGGAGGGGCGGTAGGAGGGAGAGCCGCAATATGGAAGGGGCAGTGTGGAAGGAGTGCCACGCTATGGGGTGTCAGTGCAGAGGGAGCACCCCACTGTGGGAGAGGCGGTGTGGAGGGAGCACCATACTGTGGGTCGGGCAGTAAGAAGGGAGTGGTGAGGTGTAGGTGGGCAGTGAGGAGAGAGCGCTGTGGGCGTGTGGTGTGGAGGGAGAGCTACGCTGTGGGTGGGGCAGTGTTGTGCTCAGGAAGGGGAGGTCCACTTCCAGGGGAGCTCAATATTTTCGAACAAGGCACAAACGTGGGAAGAAGGTGTGGCATTTCCTCAGGAGTCGAGCTTTGTCACCTTTATCATGTTGGAATCAAAATCTGGAAGATCTCCTTCTGACCAAGATCAATGATATTTGGCAGTATAACATCGACAAATAGCAAAGGTTTGACATCCTCAGTGAGATCCCTTACACTGAAAAGGCAACTTAACTTCCGGCTTGACTATTTTCCAATTGAATAAGCTATAGTGGCGAAGACAGTGTTGTTGCCTTTGAGGGATATGGAAAAGGAACGAGCTATTGCACTTGTAACCAAACAAGGAAAAATGGGCACTTGTAAAACACAATCTGTCAAGCTACTGTGAATGATAGGAGGACAGAGACCATGTGAGGGTGGGGAGTGAGTGCAACGTACAGAGACAGTGAGAGAGAGTGGGCCCAAAGTCTGCAACTCCAACATCATTTGGGACAATTGTCTTCCAGTTTGTCAGCAAACAACAGGAAGACAAAGATTTTTTTCTTTAAATAAAGAGGCATTTTGAATACAGACATTCTTTTACCTAGCTTTAGGGAATGAATGTTCAGTTTTTGTCGCCTTGCTGTAGGGAAGAATGAAGATGAGGTTTGCAAGGACATTGTCATGACTCGAGGGACTGAGATATGGAGAGAGGATGAACAGGTTGAGATTTGGAGTGTAGGAGAATGAGGAGTGACCTTATGGAGTTGTGTAAAAGTATGAAGGGCACAGGTAGGGTGAATGCACAGTTTAAGATGAAAGGTGAGAGATTGAATGGGAACTCAGGGGGGCATCTCTTTCACCTTGAAGCTGATTCATATATGAAACAAGCTACTGGAGGAAGTGATTGAAGCAAAGATGCCTGGAGAGGTGCATGGATAGAGGGATATGGGCTAAAGGTTGCTTGGATGGTACTCTTTGTTGGCATGGACCAGGTGGGGGGAAGGGCCGGTTTCCGACCTTGTGACTCGATGGAAGTTGTCATAGTTCACTGTGCACGGGTTGCTGATGGTTACAACGCAGGTACGCTGGGCATGTGAAGGGAAACACTGCATTGGCACTAATTGTATGGGGATCCAAGTTCAAGGGCAGAGATATCTTGCCAAAATCATACGTGCTCCTCAAACATTGACCTGTTTCTCCTTGCACATAAGGTGCCTGGATGGTTGGAATATCGCAGCCAGCTCTGGGCTCCGTGTGAAGGGGAGTCTACTCACGGGGTGGTGGGGGCTCAGACACTGCCTGTGTTCAGTGATAGTACTGATTTGTTGGATATTAATGGAATCGGTGGGCATGGGGTTAGGGGAGGGAAGTGACGATCAGGTCAATAATCAGTCATATTCATTGAATAGTGGAACAGAGACGGTCTTGTCCTGATATTATGGGTTATGTGGTTTTCTGCTGCTGTAGTTCACCCATTTCAAGGTTCGGCCTATTGTCCTCTCAGAGATGTTTTCCTGCACACCACTGTTGTAACTTGTGGTTATTTGAGCTACTGTCGCCTTCCTGTCAGCTGAATCAGTCTGCCCATTCTTCTCTGAGTCTCTCATTAACAAGGCATTTCCCCACAAAATTGCAGCTCACCAGTTTTTATTTTTTGTTTGTTTGTTTTCACACCACACGCTGTAAACTCGAGAGACCGTTGTACATGAAAATCCCAGGAGATCAGCAGGGTCTGAGATACTCAAACCACCCTGTCTGGCACCAACAATTATTCCACAGTCAGTCACTTAGATCACATTTCTTCACCACTCTGATGTTTGGTATGAACCTCTTGGCCATGTCTGGATGCTTTTAAGCATGAAGTTGCTGTCAGATGATTGGATCTCCCTAATAAAGTAATCACTGAGTGCATGTTCCACAGAGGATTTGTCTAATGTTACATTTATTAAGAGTGGGATTAAAGGTCTATCAGTTTTACATCTCTGAACTGTTTGCTTCTATTGGATTTCCTTCCTCTCCTTGACGATTCACTCCCTGTGTCCATGTTTCTAATGTCAACATGTCACACTGCCTGAGCACACTCCCACCTGGGACAACTTCTGTTGAAATGTGCTCAGTGAAGCAGAACACATGCTTCAGTCCAACGACTATGCATTTTCTCTCTCAGCCACAGCCGGGCCAATTTATGTGGCGTTTTGGGCACAGTGTGATGCCCTTAATGCCAAAGTCAAAGTCAATATTTTTATGTATCCTGGATGGCAGGGTGTCTTTGATTATGAATGTTGGTTTCTTTTGGCAGCACTCCATGTAAACGTGCCTATTGGTGTGTGATTAATCACGGCATTGAGAGATGTTGCCTCTTGCTGAGAGTTTGCAATTGCTTATTGATGGACAGACCACTCTTGTGTGTTCAGAAATGTCACAAGGCATATGGGTAATGTCTGAGGTTGCCCAGGGGCACCTTGGCTTACCTGGTGCACCCTGTCCAGTCCCATTCAAGGGGAGTGGGTGTGGCTGTATTGGTGAGGAAAAATGGGTGAGTTGCATTGATCTGGCTGTGGGTTCAGAAGCCAGGTAGATCACTTCCAAGGGAGTGGATCTTGAGCACCTGTTCCTTTCTGCATCACTTTGCTCAGTGTTATTATCTCTGGGCAGAGTTCGACAGCTACCCTGTCTCAAATTTTGCCACAAATGTCCCAACACAGCTTTGATTTCCTGTGATGAGGCATCAAAGGTTATTGCAGGAGATAAAGAGGTGCAGAAGATAACTCAGAAAGTCAAGGTGGGCTGGCTGATGGGGAGAAAGGGAAGGACTAAATAATCTGGTGAGGAGGATGTGATGAATGGTGTGCCACAAAGGGCAGTGCTGCAGCCTCGGATTTTCACATCAGAGCCAAAGCAGAAACTAAAACATTTGCAGCAAACTTCAGCCAGAGCGGCTGAGCAAGTGACCATGTCTGTACACAGCAGACCTGAGCAGACAACCTCTTCATCCTTCAGCAGTGGTCCCCAGCCCAATAGATACCAGTCTTCTGTCAGTTTGGTTGATTCCACAATAGCAATATAATTTGGCATTGGGTACAGGAAAGACTATAGTTCCTGATGACATTCTGGCAATGGTACTGATGCCCTGTGATCCAGAGCCTGCCACCTCCTTAGCCAGACTGTTCCAGTGCAGCTACATCACTGGGAACCATACAACAAACTGCCTGAGTAGATCCTATCCACATTGAACAGGACACACATCTAACCCGGCCAGTTGTTTGGCAACAATCTGATCATAGAAGTTGTTCCACTAAAGCCACTTCCTCCCCAGACTTCACCACAGCTGGGATCCAAACACAGACAAGAGAACCAAACTCCCAGGGTGAGGTGGCATTCTCTATCCTCATCATCACAACCACATTTGATCAAGTGTGGTATTAGGGGCCCTGGTTACACTGGAGTCCTCCACTGCTCAGAATCATACAAGGCCAAGGGAGAGAGAGTGGACATGCAGATGATGTTTGCAATAGTGGGAGAGTCTAGGATCAGAGGGCTCAGCCTCGGAATAGAAGGACGTCCTTTTGAACAATGACGAGGAGGAAGAATTTCTGTCATGGAATCCTCTACCGTCAATCCCCTGGGGTGGGGGGAAGGCAGCTGACAACCACATTCTCAATGACAAGTAGGACTGGAGGATTAAATTCCATTTCGGCCTGTGAAGCTCACTTCCTCTGAGTGAATAATAAATGTTATTTTTTTACAGTTTATGTCAGTGACGTGAAGGAGAGCACTGAAATTCTGGTTACTAATTTCACGATGGCACTGTGATTGTAATTGGTATCTGGTTTATTATTGTACAAGGATACAGTGAAAAACTTTGTTTACATGCCAGCCATTCACATCATTCCATACATCAGAACATCAAGGTAGTATTAAAGAAAAAACAATTACAGAATGCAGAATAAATGCTACAGCTGCTGAGAAAGTGCAGTGCAAGCAGACAATAAAGTGAAGGGCCATGGCGAGGAACATTCGGAGATCAAGAGTTCTTTGTACAAAAGGCCCATTCAGGAGAATCTGAAGGTGGATTAGAACTCACCCCATCAGTCTATAGAGAGATGAGTTGAGCTCCAAGCATCCTAGATGCTGAACCCCATTCGGGACAGGGAAGGCACCCGAGTGTTCCCCAAAACTGTCAGGTGACAAGTGGCATTTGTCCAAAGTGATGCCAGGAAATAACCACCTACAACCAGAGAGAGTCTGACCTGCTACCCCTTACCTCAGTGATGGCCCCACATTCAACGCCCCTCAGGATGTTCAAGGTGAGGTCATCATCGCTTACCGTACCCTGAACATTCTGGGGGTGATCACCAGACACTCATCTCGACCATCCACATATGGTGGGGTTGGTCTGGGACTGTTACCCTGTGGTGAGTTGCTCACTTCCTGATCCCAAAGCCACTGTCAACCGGACACAGGAGGGCAATTGAATACTCTCTGCAAGACTACATGAGAGTAGCTACAACGTTCAAGACTCTCTCCACTGGTGCTGGAATCTGATCAGTAATAAAGGTGATAATGGGAACCATTAGGGGAAGGGAGAAGGCAAATAGAATAGATCCTCTGAGATGTTGATGCCCAGGAACTTGAAGCTGCTCAGCCTTTCCACAGCTGACCCCAGGATGAGGACTGGAGTGTGTTCTCCCGACTTCCCCTTCCTGAAGTTCACAGTCAGTTCCTTGGACTTGCTGAGGCTGTAAGATTGTTGTTCTGACATCACGGAGAGGGCCACACTGTGAAATGGGAGACATACGACCACCTCTCAGAGTTCAAAGAAATCTTTGCACCACTACACACTCCTCACTTCCCCTTACACCCTCTCCACTCCCCAAATCCCCCCTCTACTTCCTACTGTGTTACTTCCTCCCACTCCCTCAGCAACAGACCACTCCCCACACAAAAAGACCCTTCACTCTCTCTTCAAACCTCCCTCTCTGCTTGGAACCCCTTCTTCCACCACCATTCCCTTCCCTTCTCCCCACTCTTACATCCCTACCTCTCCTTCCCTCTCCCATCATACTCCGACACTCCATATCCACTCTGACACCTCTTCCCTCCTCTGACATCCCCTCCCCACTTGGATCACTACCCTCTCCCCAACACATGTCGACAGACCCCTTTAGACCCCAAATCACTCCTCCTTGAATCACTTCCCCTTTCTCTCCTCACTCGGACCCCCTCATCGCTCAGTCCGGCATTGAGTGAAGGGACACCATCACTGGTGGGAGCACACTGAGCCCAGCAGGCCAAGCACTGCCACATAGAGTATTCCCTCTGCACCTGAGGCCACTGGTTATTGATCAGGTGTGGGGCTGAATTGTGTGTGGTCGATGTGGGACTCAGTGGGGTGTTTGCTTCCCTCGCTCAGAGCCGGCTTTCTGGATTCACACTCACCCGTACCCTTGTGCAGAAAATGTATTTAGATTGGCCAGGGCAGGACTGACAGTGCACTGCTCTATCAGAGGGGCCGCACTGTTCAGAGGGCAGCACAGAGGGAGTGCCACACCGTCAGTGCTGAGGGAATACTGATCATCTGGAGCAGCTGTCTGTTTTTAAGGAGACAGTTCTTACCTGGATTATTGTGGAGTTTGCACTGGTTCTTTCATCTCATTTCCTGCTGCTGTACGAGACCATTTCATACAAATCCTTTGGCCAGGCCGTTCTGCATTGTCTGTTGGACTAGGGACAGATTTGAGGACAACATTTAACTGGGACATGGTGCAATGAGAGAGGCTGGGGTCCAGGTGAGAGGGTGTAGTTGTGGAGGGGATGACTTAGACGGGGAGGAGTGCAGGAGCTGGAGAGGATAACAGAGATGGGAGAGGTGTGTTGGGACCAGAGGGCGTTACAGAGAAAGGAGGTTTCAGAAATTTTTGGGAGGTTTCCCAATACTCACTTGTCAGTTTTCCAGTAGGATTTAACTAACCAAATCACAGCCACTGATGCAAGAAGAACGAGAACCCCTCTCACAGCCAATGAGATGATTGGAATCTTGCATGACTCTCCCTCAGCTGGGATACAAAGAACAAAGAGAATTATTGTTATCAATCTCAGGCACGCTGTCGTCAGTACTCATTCCTCAGGTACTGAGTGGCAACCAGGACGTGATTACTGTGATGGTCACTGATGGCTACAGGAACTTTGATGGGGTGAGGAAGGATTGTGAAAGGCTCGATTCCACCAAGCCATCTCAGATATCCCACAGAATGTGTTTGTAAAGCAGGATGTTGGATGTTTGCCCCTGAGACAGATGGAGTTAACAATTATCCCTCAACCACTAATTAGTTCAAATCCATCTTCACTGCAAGGTGGGCATCAACAGATCTGAGGGAGGTCTGCATCGGTTGTGGGGCATATTTTGGGGCAGAACTGAAGGAATGGCCCATTGTGGGAGAGCAAATACTGAGGGAGCCCCATGTTTGAGGGGAAATGGTGCACTGTGGAACGTTCAGTGATGGGGATGCACTGGGCTATGAAGGGGTTAGCGATAAAGCAGAAGCTCAAGATGAAAGGGTCAGTGAAGAATATAAAGGGCCAGCACAACATCACAGATTGAAAACCCTGTATTGTGTTGTGCTGGCCCATTAACTCATTCCAGGATCAATCTAACTTTTCTCCCCTACAGAACCCTCTGTTTTTTCTTTCTCCATTTGCTTATTGAAGAGTTTCTTAAATGTCTCTGATGTATCTGTCTCGACCTCCACCCCTGATAGTGTGTCTCACATACCCACCATTCCCACTCAACCTACCTCTGACATCTGCCCTAAATATTCCTCCAAACAACTTCAATTTAGGTTCCCTCATAGTAACCATTTCTGTACTGGGAAAAAGGAACTGGCTGCCTCTGAAATCTATACCTCTTGTCATCTTATATACCTCTGTCAAGTCACCTCTCCTCTCTTCACTCCAAAGTGAAAAAAGCCCCAGCTTGCTCAACCTACCTTCATAAAACACGCTCTTTAATCTAGGCAGCATCCTGGTAAATCTTCTCTGCATGCTCTCGGAAGCTTGCACATCTTTCCTATCATGAGGTGCACAGAACTGAACACAACACTCAGGTGCGGTCTAATCAGCATCAATGGAAAAGAGTAAACAGTTGATGTTTCAGGCCTTCATCCGGACGGGAAAGAAATGGCAGAAGTCGGGATAAGAAGGTGGGGGGAGGAGGGGAGGAAGAAGTACAAGGTGAAAGGTGAAACCTGGAGAGGGGGAAGAGGTGGGAGAGAGCTGTGAAGTTGATTGGTGAAAGAGATAAAGGGCTGGAGAAGGGGAAATCTGAAATAGACCATGGAAGAAAGGGAAGCGGGAGGTGAACTAACACTTGGAAGAAAATTTGTTTTCCAGCAAGACAATGACCCCAAGCATAAAGCCGAAGCTACACAATGGCTTAAAAACAACAAATGTAATGTCCAGGAGTTGCCAAGTCAGAGTCCAGACCTCAAGCCACTTGAGAGTTTTTGGCTGGACAAGAAAAGGGATGTTCAGTCACCACCCCATGAAATCTGAGAGAGCTTGAGAAGTTTTGTAAAGTAGAATAGCAAAGAATCGCAGTGTCCAGTCGTGTAAAGCTGAAAGAAACCTTTTCACACAGACTCAAGGCTGTAATTGCTGCCAAAGGTGCATCTACTAAATACTGACGAAGAGGGTGAATACTTATGCAATCAATTATTTTGTGTTTAATATTTGTAATTAATTTAGATCACTTTGTAGAGATCCATTTTCACTTTGACACGAAAGAACCTTTTTTGTTGATCAGTGTCCAACAAGTGAAATTAAATCCACTGTGATTCAATGTTGTAAAACAATAAAATATGAAAACTTCCAGGAGGGCTGAATACTGTTTACAGGCACTGTATATATATTTCTTATTGTAATTTATAGATATTGTATTGTATATTGCCATTCAGATCTGCCACAAAACAACATATTTCATGGCATATGCCGGTGATGCTGGACCTGATTCTGATTCTGATTCTAATGTAATATCCAGGACATTCGGCTTTTCATTGCCAACATTTTGTAGGAGACAGAGATCCATGTGTTCCTTCCCAATTTTACTTGGGCTTTGTCCTCAGCACATTGAGAGAAAAACCTAAATTCTTGGATAAAGGCAGTGGGGTCTTAAAGGAGAGTGAACAGTGTGATTCCCATTTCACCATCCCAATGTGTTCCTCAGCTTGGGATCTGATCCCAAGGGAAGCAGGGTAGCAGTCTGTACACAGCAAGATCCCATGACTAGCAATGTGATGATGACCATTAGTGGGCTTGGGATGCTGGCGTAAATTCCCCTCTGTCTGTGCGATCTTCCCCCTCCCGCCGGAAGTGAAGGTGGACTTTGCTCACATGGAGCTAAGTGGGGGATGGAGGGAATTGTTGAGGAAGGGCTGCACTTCACAGAATGGAGAATATTTCTCAGAGATATCCTCACCTGTCATCCACAGGAAAACTGCGAACATGACCTCTCCATGTTGGTTTTGGACTATACAGAAAGCAGTCACATCCTCCTCTTCCTCGCCCACACCCAAGGTCAACCAGCCAGTCACCAGTTGCCCGTCTGCCAACTGCCACGTCTGGAAACGACCGTGTGTCTGGTTCCCGCTGAGGTTGGCGAGGGGGAGATGCCAGGTGAGCTCTCCGGGTGGGTTTGATCTGGCCGCACACACACATGTGATGACCTCGGGAGTCCGAGTGCATCCTGAGTCCCGAGAAATCTCAGGCTTATCTGGGAAGAAACAGGCAGGAGATGTTGGTAGCACTGATATATTGTAATGGTCCAGTGTTATTCTGAAGCATCAGCTGTCCTCTGTTAACCCCTTTCCATTCTCTGTAAACTGAGGCTGTCTCCATTTTGATGCGTTGGATCCCCCTCCTCCACATTCAGAGATGCTCTTCTGCATATCACTGCTGTAACGTGTGATTGTTTGAGTTACTGTCGCCTTCCTGTCAGATTGAACCAGTCTGGCTTTTCTCCTCTGACCTTTCCCATTAACAAAGTGCTTTGCCCACAGAACTGCCACTCACTGGGTTTTATTGTGTTTGTTTTTCATACCATTCTCTGTAAACTCTAAAGTCTATTGTGCGTGAAAACTCCACACGATCAGCAGTTTCTGTAATCATCAGGCTCTTGAACAGAAGCGGATAGTTACACCCATTTAAGTACTCTGTATATCGCTATTTCATGCTCGTTATTTATGAAGATTGTTTAATATCTGCATTTCCACAGTTTATTTACAGTTAACAGTTCCTGATCTTTACAATTTACAATTACTGTTCTACAGATTTCCTAAGTCTGCCTGCAGAGAAAGAATCTTAGGGTTGTATGTGGTGACGTGTATGTACTCTGATAATAAAATTTACTTTGAACTTTATACTCAAACCACCCTGTCTGGCACCAATGATCACTCCATGGTTAAAGTCACATAGATCATATTCCCTCCCCATTCCAGTGTTTGGTCTGATCAACAACAGAATCTCTTAACCATGTCTGCATGCTTTTATGCATTGAGTTGCTGCCACATGATTTGTTGATTAAATATTTGCATAAACGAGGAGGTGTACAGGTACTTAATAGTGTGGCCACTGAGTGTGTATTGTGTATCGAAGGATAAATAGTCCATTGACTTTGCATTTGTACTTAGAGATGTAGCAATGCATCTTTCATATTCACCCAGGAATTGTTCACATTGTTGGGAGAAGTGATTGAGAGATTCTGTGGGGCATCTAATAAAGACAAATAAAGAGGTAAACATGAGAACACATGGGGTAGAACAAGATTCCACGTGTCAACCACCTGAAAGATTTCTGCAGTCAATTCCATTCCACCTTTGCAATGTGTTCCAATGTACACAGAATGTGGAAAAGTACAGCTCAGGAACAGCCCCTGTGACTCATGATGTTATGGTGAGAGAATTATTCTAGAAACCAAATCTAAAACTAAGATAACCTATTCTGCCTACAACATGTCCATATCCCTCCATTCCTTACACATTCATATGCCAACCTTAGTGCCTTTGAAACACCTCTACCTTCACCTCCACACTTGACAGATCATTACAGGCTTCCTCAGCTCGCTGTATAAAAAGCAAACTCGTCCCGCGAATCCTTTTTACATTTACGCCTTCTCGCCTTCATGCATGGACTCCAATGTTGAACATTACAACCCCGGGTAAAAGATACCGACTGTCTATATTTGCTCTGAAATCTCTCTCAGTGTCTGGAGAAAACAATCTGTATGTCCAACCTTTCCATATCACACCTGCTCTGTCATCCAGACAGCATCCTCTTCTTCACCCTCTCCAAAGCCACTCCACCCTTCCCATAATGCGGTGAACAGAACTGAATGCAATAGTTCACATGGGGTCTAACTGAAACTTTATTCACCTTTAACATAACTTCTCAACTCCAGAACTTATAAAGGCAAACATGCCTTACACCTTCTTTCCCAGCCTATCAAACTGTTGGGAGCTATGCACTCAGATCCCCAGATTCCTCTGATCATCAGCATTGTTCAGCGTTCTGCCATTGACTGTTCCTGTCACTTTACACCTGATTTTCCAAACTGCAACACCTCACACTTACTTCAATTAATCTCCATCTGCCACTTCTCTGCCCCATCTGCAACTGATCTCTATCCCGCCTAATCTTTTGGCAACATTATTCACTGTCCACAACAACACCAGTTTAGGAAATGGTAAATTAAACGGACCCACAAGCCAGGATGCCCACAAGAAGAAGGAACTTTCTCCATTCTCACAACTTCTCCAAAGCTTCAGAACAACAACTCACCATAAACTCAGCATGGCGATGTGAGCACCGGAGATATAGGTGGGTGAGGGAGGTTGGATTTGTGGGATATCAAGGTCAGTTCTTGCCTTGAGGCGCATCAGGCAGCACAATTTTCCATTTCCGTAGCATATGTTTGCTCAAACCAACATGGACGGATGGAAAGCATGCAAGGAGCTGGCCGGATTCACACTCGGGACTAGTTGTTGATGCCCCTACAGCGACGTCCCGCTCAGTAGGTTAATGCTCATTGTAAATTTCCCTGTGATTAGGCTAGGATTAAACTGGGGAATTGCGGGGCGGTGTGGCTCGAAGACCTGGAGGGGGCTTTTCAGTACTGTATCTCAATAAACAAATAGATAGATTTAGAGGGAACTCTTGGCCTAAGACCACCCACTCACATTCCACGGTGAGGGCTATTTCCCTCTCCAAACACCAGCCACAGCTTGTTGCTGGAACTTGTTGTGTTCAGTGTGACCCCGAGATGTCTCCACCTCAGGTTCAGTGCTGGGAAACTCTAGACGGATCAGAGGATCGATGTAGGAATCCCTTCCTTCATGTTCACCCAGGAATTGTTCACGCTGTTGGTAGAAGTGACTGAGAAATTCTGTGGGGCATCTAAGGACAAACCAATGGTTAACAGTGGAACAGTTTTGAGGCAATAGAAGATCATAAATCAGTTTTGAAAGTGAGCTGGGCCTGTTGGGACATGTCTGCGGAGCAAGAGATCACAGAGTGAGTTGGAAATAGTTCCATGCGGATTTGCGCATATGAGGAGTGTTTGATGCTCTGGGCCAACTCACTGGAATTTACAAGCATGAGGTGGAATCTCATTGAAACATATCGAACTTTGAAAGCCTTTACTGGGACGATGTGGAGATGATGTTTCCTATAGTGTGTATGTCGAGGGCCAGAGGGAACAGCCTCTGAACAGACGGATGTCCATGTAGAATGAAGACGAGGAGGCATTTCTTTAGCCAGAGGGTGGTGAATCTGTGTAATTCATTACCACAGACGGTTGTGGAGGGTGTCATTGGGTATATTTAATAGCTTCTTGCTTAGGGTGTCAAATATTATGGAGAAGACCAGAGACTGGGTTTGAGGGGGATAACAAATCAGCCATGATGGAATTTGTGTAGCAGTGTCGATGGGCCGAGTGTTAAGTATAACATATTAAGTGTCCTGTAGCCGCCCATCCTCCTGATAATCTGGCAAATGCCTGAGCTGTTACATTTCACCAGCCTGAGTAGAGGGGGCTGGATAACTGGATTGTGCCATTCTGCTACAGCCAGAGGGTTCTCTGGAGCTGCGTCATTTATGCCGTATCTTTTTAAGGAGAGGAATGTTTTCCCTCCTCAGCAATTTACTATGGACTGGCCAGCATCGAATATAAACCCGCAGTCAGGAGATGATGGTGTCACTTGGTTTGAGGAGTATTTATTATGTTGTAACCAAGTTCTGTTCTGTTCAGCTGATTCATGTTTGGACTCTGGGACTGTTCTGTTGAGTTTGTAGATATTTTGGGTAAATAAAACCCCTTTTTTTTCACCTTTACCTACTCTGCCAGTTTTATGCTTACCCTGGTCCTTCACAGATGTGGCAGAGGTGGGGTCAGCAGTAGGAGGTGCAGGAAAGGTGTTTTGAATTTTTTTTCCAACATGAAGAAAGCAGTAGGAGGAGGGAAAACACCGACCGATCGAGAGCAGCAGCTGGAGTTGGGGAGCAGTCTGAAGCTGAAGCAGAAGGTGGGGCCAGGTCCTCAGAAATAGAGAAACCCCGGGAGCCCACTATTATCGACCTGGCCAATATTCTTCACACGTATATGGGGCAGCAGCAGGTACGAGATGCCCAGTTGGTGAGGCCAAGAGCAGCGATTTAAAGCACTGCAGCCCCAGTTCAATCTGCTCCAGTCAGAGGTGCAAGCCCACACCCCTCCAACATTTGATCAACCTTCTGGTAAGACAGATACTGTGGGGGCAGATGTTGTGGGTTCAGACACAGGCCCCCCTCCTGCCCAGGTAAACTTTGGGGTCTCCAATGAGGATGGCTCTACAGCAGTACACTTGAGATCTACTCAGGAGCCAAAGCTTCAGCAGCTGACTGCTACTGATGATATTGAACATTTTCTTGTCACTTTTGAGAGAATAGCAACAGCATGCAGATGGCCAATTGGAGATTGGGCCTTTAGGCTCATTCCATTATTGACAGGCAAAGCTAGGAATGCCTATGTTCATATGGACATTGATGATGCTGCAGACTATGAGGAAGTTAGAAGGGCTATTACAAAAAAATGATATAGATCCAGAAACCTACAGACGGAGATTTTCAGCCTTGAGGTTGAACCAGATGAAGGCCCAAAAGAACTATATGTCAGGTTAAAGAAGCTTTATAGGAAGCGGGTTGACCTGAAGGGGAAGACAGTGAATGAAATTGGAGAAGTTACTGCCCTGGAACAATATCTGAGAATGCTTTCCCCTGAGCTACAGGTCTGGATTAAGGAGCACAACCCTGCAACGGCGTAGAAGCAGCTGGCCGAGCTGATGTGTTTGTTGCTGCCAGACGGAAGAAGCAGCCGTGGAGCTTCACTGCCTGGAAGTTAACTAAGGATCACAAATGGCCAGGTGTCTCCCGGTCAGTACAAAGAGTGGATTCAGCCGGGGGTAAGGCTCCTGTAAAGGAGAAATCTACAAAGGTTAACTCATTTTCTAGATCTTTCAAGAGACTTATTGGTTACATGTGTGGTGAAGACGTTTACCATCCCTTCCAGGTTTAGTTTCAATTTCAACATTATAAAAAGGAAGTTCACTGAGAGGTTGGGTAGATTGTTTGATGTCCTTGGCTTTTGCCCAGGTAAGTGCAACTTTACAGACCTGACCTGGACGTAAAAGATCAAGACGAACAGGCAAATCCTGACCCAGCACCACCGGAAAGGGGAGATGATCAGCAACCCCTACGTTCAGGAGATAATTCTGGCCTTGCACTTTGATATGAACACCTGCTGTGGGATAAAGCTTGTCATCTCCGTGTACACAACAGATGGGCACAGTCTCAGTCATACACGCACTATGAGGAGGAATGAACTGTCTATGAACAAGGGTCTGGTCACTGCCACTGTCAATAAGTGCCTTTAAGTCACAGCCATTCACCTCCACCATGATCTCTCTCTGCGATTGTCGTGGCTCCCTCTTTGACTTCAGATCACCTCTGGGCACGTAGCACACCTGGATTGGTTTCAGAGAATTATTGGGGCAGACAAATTTAGTGTGCCCCTCTACACCACACATGTAACCAATAAGTCTCTTGGAAGATCTAGAAAATGAGTTAACCTCTGTAGATTTCACCTTTACAGGAGCCTTACCCCCCACTGAATCCACCCTTTGTACTGACCGGGAGACACCTGGCCATTTGTGATCCTTAGTTAACTTCCAGGCAGTGAAGCTCCACGGCTGCTTCTTCCGTCGGGCAGCAACAAACACATCAGCTCGGCCAGCTGCTTCTACGGCCGTTGCAGGGTTGTGCTCCTTAATCCAGACCTGTAACTCAGGGGAAAGCATTCTCAGATATTGTTCCAGGACAGTAACTTCTCCAATTTCATTCACTGTCTTCCTCTTCAGGTGAACCCACTTCCCATAAAACACCTTTCACCTGACATATAGTTCTTTTGGGCCTTCATCTGGTTCAATCTCAAGGCTGCGATATCTCTGTCTGTAGGTTTCTGGATCTATATCATTTTTTTGTAATAGCCCTTCTAACTTCCTCATAGTCTGCAGCATCATCAATGTCCATATGAACATAGGCATTCCTAGCTTTGCCTGTCAATAATGGAATGAGCCTAAAGGCCCAATCTCCAATTGGCCATCTGCATGCTGTTGCTATTCTCTCAAAAGTGACAAGAAAATGTTCAATATCATCAGTAGCAGTCAGCTGCTGAAGCTTTGGCTCCTGAGTAGATCTCAAGTGTACTGCTGTAGAGCCATCCTCATGGGAGACCCCAAAGTTTACCTGGGCAGGAGGGGGGCCTGTGTCTGAACCCACAACATCTGCCCCCACAGTATCTGTCTTACCAGAAGGTTGATCAAATGTTGGAGGGGTGTGGGCCAGCACCTCTGACTGGAGCAGATTGAACTGGGGCTGCAGTGCTTTAAATCGCTGCTCTTGGCCTCACCAACTGGGCATCTCGTACCTGCTGCTGCCCCATATACGTGTGAAGAATATTGGCCAGGTCGATAATAGTGGGCTCCCGGGGTTTCTCTATTTCTGAGGCCCCAGAATGCCCCGGAAGGCCCTACCTCCACTTCAGCTTCAGACTGCTCCCCCAACTCCAGCTGCTGCTCTCGATTGGCTCGATTGAAAAAAAAATTCAAAACACCTTTCCTGCACCTCCTACTGCTGACCCCACATCTGTGAAGGACCAGGGTAAGCATAAAACTGGCAGAGTAGGTAAAGGTGAAAAAAATAGGTTTTATTTACCCAAAATATTTACAAACTCAACAGAACTGTTCTAGGTGCCAATCTTGAATCAGCTAAACAGAACAGAACTTGGTTACAACATAATAAATACTCCTCAGACCAAGTGACACCATCATCTCCTGACTGTGGGTTTATGTTCAATGCTGGCCAGTGCATAGTAAATAGCAGGGGTGAGAAAACATAAATGAAGCAGCTCCAGAGAACCCTCTGGCTGTAGCAGAATGGCACAATTCAATTATCCAGTCCTCCCTACTTCAGCCGGTGTAATGCAACAGCTCAGTCGTTTGATCTGGAAGGTTGAACTGCTGACAACTCGGTGAATCGGGTGGTTGGGAGTGGAGGAAGGACGGCAGTTGACTAAACAACTAGATTGTGAATGGACGGAGGATGGCGGGGGAACTGATGATTTGGGAAGTGAGTTAGAGATGGAGGTTGGCGGGAAAGAGGAATGGAGTGGAAAAAGCAAGAAAAGAAAACAGAGGTATGAGATGTCAATGTCTGAGGAGTCAGGGGATGACTGAAGCAGACAATAGACAATAGGTGCAGGAGTAGGCCATTCAGCCCTTCGAGCCAGCACCGCCATTTAATGTGATCATGTCTGATCATCCACAATCAGTATCCTGTTCCTGCCTTCTCCCCGTATCCCTTGACTCCACTATCTTTAAGAGCTCTATCTAACTCTTTCTTGAAAGCATCCAGAGAATTGGCCTCCACTGCCTTCTGAGGCAGGGGATTCCATAGATCCACAACTCTCTGGGTGAAAAAGTTTTTCCTGAACTCTGTTCTAAATGGCCTACCCCTTATTCTTAAACTGTGGTCTCTGGTTCTGGACTTCCCCAACATCAGGAACATGTTTCCTGCCTCTAGCGTGTCCAATCCCTTAATAATCTTATATGTTTCAATCAGATCCCCTCTCATCCTTCTAAATTCCAGTGTATACAAGCCCAGTCGCTGCCATCTTTCAACATATGACAGTCCCGCCATCCCAGGAATCAACCTCGTAAACCTATGCTGCGCTCCCTCAATAGCAAGAATATTCCTCCTCAAATTTGGAGACCAAAACTGAACACAATACTGCAGGTGTGGTCTCACCAGGGCCCCGTACAACTGCAGAAGGACCTCTTTGCTGCTATACTCAACTCCCCTTGTTATGAAGGCCAACATGCCATTAGCTTTCTTCAATGCCTGCCATACCTGCATGCTGATTTTCAGTGACTGATGTACAAGAACACATTGTACTTCCCCTTTTCCTAACTTGACACCATTCAGATAGTAATCTGCCTTCCTGTTTTGCCACCAAAGTGGATAAGCTCACATTTATCTACATTATACTGCATCTGCCCATTCACCCAACCTGTCCGAGTCACCCTGCATTCTCCTAACATCCTCCTCATATTTCACTCTACTACCCAGCTTTGTGTCATCTGCAAATTTGCTAATTTTACTTTTAATCCCTTCATCTAAATCATTAATGTATATTGTAAATAGCTGTGGTCCCAGCACCGAGCCTTGTGGTACCCCACTAGTCACTGCCTGCCATTCTGAAAAGGACCCGTTAATCCATACTCTTTGTTTCCTCTCTGCCAACCAATTTTCTATCCGTTTTAGTACCCTACCCCCAATACCATGTGCTCTAATTTTGCCCACTAATCTCCTACATGGGACCTTATCAAAGGCTTTCTGAAGGGCCAGGTACACAACATCCACAGGCTCTCCCTTGTCAATTTTCATAGTTACATCCTCAAAAAATTCCAGAAGATTAGTCAAGCATGATTTCCCCTTTGTAAATCCATGCTGACTTGGACTGGTCCTGTTACTGCTATCCAAATGTGCCGCTATTTCATCTTTTATATTTGACTCCAGCATCTTTCCCACTACTGATGTCAGGCTAACTGGTCTATAATTCCCTGTTTTCTTTCTCCCTCCTTTCTTAAAAATTGGGATAACATTAGCTACCCTCCAATCTTCAGGAACTGATCCTGGATCTATACAGCATTGGAAAATGATTACCAGTGCATCCACGATTTCCAGAGCCACCTCCTTAAGTACCATGGGATGCAGACCATCAGGCGCTGGGGATTTATCAGCCTTCAGTCCCATCAGTCTACCCAACACCATTTTCTGCCTAATGTGAACTTCCTTCAGTTCCTCCATTACCCTAGGTCCTCTGGCCAGTATTACATCTGGGAGATTGTTTGTGTCTTCCGTAGTGAAGACAGATCCAAAGTACCTGTTCAACTCGTCTGCCATGTCCTTGTTCCCCATAATAAATTCACCCATTTCTGCCTTCAAGGGCCCAACTTTGGTCTTAACTAATTTTTTCCTCTTCACATACATAAAGAAGCTTTTACTATCCTCCTTTATATTCTTGGCTAGCTTACCTTCGTAGTTCATTTTTCTCCCCATATTGCCTTTTTAGTTATCTTCTGTTGCTCTTTAAAGGATTCCCAATCCTCTGGCTTCCCGTTCATTTTTGCTATGTTATATTTCTCTTTTATTTTTAAACTGTCCTTGACTTCCCTTGTTAGCCACGGTCACTCCCTACTCCCCTTAGAATCTTTCTTCATCTTTGGGAAGAACTGATCATGTACCTTCTGTATTATTCCCAGAAATACCTGCCATTGTTGTTCCACTGTCATCCCTGCTAGGGTATCCTTCCTGTCAACTTTGGCCAGTTCCTCCCTCATGGCTCCATAGTCCCCTTTGTTCAACTGGAATACTGACACTTCCGATTTTCCCTTCTCCCTCTCAAATTGTAGATTAAAAGTTATCATATTCTGGTCACTACCTCCTAATGCTGTAGGATAGCAAAACAATGGAAAGAAGATGAGATTAAAGCAGTTATAAAACTGAGCCTTTTGGTGAATGGAACCTGATTCATTTGATGAAGATGATCAACAAACTTACTGGCGAGGTCAAAAGAGCAAAGGTATTACGAAATGGATCGAAGTTAGTGATTTGTCGGGATAGTGCTCAGCAAGGCAAAGTGATAAGATTAAATAGAATAGACAGCAGAAAAGTACAATGTTCAATACCCAACAATAGAAAGTGGACTAGAGGAGTTATTTCAGGAATACCAACAGAGGTTACTATGGTTGAGATTAAACAGAACATAAAAGGAGCAAAAATTGAGGCCAAACGTTTGAAAGTTACAAGAAAAAGAAACAATTGTGATAGTTTATCAGATATGATTAATTTCGATGAAGAAAAATTGCCGACAAAATTTTATTTCGGGTATATGTGTTATGAGGTCAGAATACATATACCACCGCCTTTAAAATGCTTTAAATGTCAGAAATTCGGGCATATCGCGGCGGTCTGCAGAGGGAAACAAAAATGTGGGAGATGCGCTGGAGAACATGAATATGGGAAATGCGAGGCGGAAGCTAGGCTGAAATGCTGCAATTATGGCGGGGAACACGGTGCAGCTTATCGAGGGGGCATTAATAGCAAGAAGACAGCTGAGATACAATATGTTAAAGTAACAAGAGATTAGCTATACAGAGGCAGTGAAAGGAATTGCTGAAAAAGAGAAGGCTATCAAGTGAACAAAGATAGGGAATAATAAACCAGTGAACTGTGAGGGCTGTAATGTGATAAATAAGGATACACTAATAATGAGTAGAAAGGATTTCGTACTGTTCATGGTAGATGTAATTAACTGTTTAGTGTTAACGGACAAGAGAACCGAGAAAGCTAAAATTATAGTCAAGTCTGCAGAAAAATATCTTGGTATTACAGGGCTTGGGTGGGAAGTAGCTAAAGAAACGTTGAATGGAGGATCAAACAGTTCGAAGGCAGGGGAGGCGGGATCTTAATGGCAGTATATATATTTTACAACAGAATGCAAGGAGTCTTATCACAAATAGTCAAGAATTTAAGAAATATGTATCAGAGCTTAAGGAAAAAACCTCAGATTTTATGTATACAAGAAACATGGTTGAAACCACAATTAGATTTTGTTTTACAGCTATTAGGAAGGATAGAAGTAATGACAATGTTGGAGGAGTAGCAATATTTATAACCAGTGGGATGAGGTATAATATAATCAACATAGGGCAGAAATATGTATCAATAACAATCAAAATTTGGATAGGCAGAGAAAGTTTGGTAATAATAAATTATTATAATCCATGTAGAAGATTAAGCAAAGATGCAGTAAACACAGTGGGTAGTGGGATGAAAGGGAAAATAATATGGTGTGGGGATTTCAATGGACACAGTAAATTATGGGGATGTAAAAATATTGATGAAAACGGATTAGTGATACAAGAATTTATAGATGATGAAAAATTGGCATGTATAAATAATGGACAAAGTATGAGATTTAACATTTCCCAAAACACAGAATCCACAATAGACTTAACATTTGTAAGTAGAGAATTAACAGGGATCAGTACTTGGAATGTATTAAAACAAACTACATTAGGAAGTGATCACTATCCCATACTCACAAAGATTCAGATTAAAATAGAACAAAATAAAGGACCTAGAGTGTCAAGGTGGAAACTAAATAAGGCAGATTGGGAGATATTTCAAAGAAGAAGTGAAGTAAGATGAATAAAGATTTTAGATGAAAATATATTGGATATAGAAGAAATGAATGATAAATTAGTCACAGCAGCAGTTAAAAATTCAGCAGAAGAAACAATTCCAAAACTTAAAGGTAGAGGAAAGAGTTAAAGTGTTCCATGGTGGAATTGTGAATGTAGTAGAAGTATAAAAGTAAGAAAAAAAGCAGTTAAAGTGTTAAAAAGACAACATTTGGTAGAAACATTAATACAATATAAAAGAGAGCACAAGCAGAAGTTTGGAAAATAATCAGACAAGCAAAGCGAGCACACTGGAGACAATATTGTAACAAAATTGGAAAAGAAACTCAACCGTCTGAAATACGGGGCATGATAAGGAAAATGAATGGTATAAGAAGTAGCAAAGAGATTCCTGTGCTAGAAAGCAAGGACAAAATTGCAATTAACAATGTAGAAAAAGCAGAAATATTGGCGAAAACTTTTGTTAGCATACATAGCTTGGAAAATTTGACAGTTGTGGCTAGACAGCAAAGGGAGGAGAGGCTTAAGCAAAATTCAGGAATTACGGACAAAACAGCAACATCAGAAGAAGTGCTGTAGACACCTATTAGCAAAACAGAAATAGAAAGGGCTATTATGAATACGCGGCCAACTTCTCCTGGGAAGGACCAAGTCTGGAATATAATGCTGTAGCACTTATCAGGAAGTGCACTTCTAGTTCTGCAGAGACTGTTTAATGATATACGGGGAAGAGGTAAAATACCATCTGCATGGAAACATTCTGCTATTGTTCCAATATTAAAACCTGGTAAAGATTCATCAGACCCAACAAACTATAGACCAATTGCATTAACTTCACAGCTAGGTAAACTTACGGAATGAATAATAATTGATAGGCTTACATACTTTCTAGAAAAAAGAATTTTTATTTCTCCCTACCAAAGCAGTTTTCACAAAGGAAGAACTACTGTAGATTCAATACTTAGCTTGGAATCTGAAATTAGAAAGGCTCAAACAATTAAAGAAATGGTCCTGGCAGTATTCTTCAACAGAGAAAAGGCATATGATATGCTCTAGAAAGAGGGAGTGTTAATTAAATTGAAAGAATTAGGGGTGGAAGGAAAATTATATAACTGGGTTCTAGACTTACTTTTTGATCAAACAATTCAAGTCAAGGTGGAAGAAGAGTACTCCAGGACATATTCAGTTGAAAATGGAACACCACAAGGTAGTGCCTGCACTCCATTACTATTTACCATAATGATAAATGACATATTTGCGCAAGTTGAACATAGTGTGGGGAAATCCCTATGTGCAGATGCTGGGGCTTTATGGGTGAGGGGAAGAAATTTAATTCATATACAAAGGAAAATGTAAGACGCAATTAATAAAGTGGAGGAGTGGGCAAATAAATGGGGTTTCAAATTGTCTCTAAGTAAGTCGCAAGTGATATGTTTCTCAAGAAATCACGAACCAGTTTGCGTGAAATCAAATGAACAAAAATTAGAGCAGATAAAGATAATTCCATTCCTCGGTTTGTTATTTGATGAGAACCTTACATGGAAAAAGCAAATTGAGAAAATTACGAACAAATGTAACAAAATAAACAACTTATTGAGGTGTCTTGCTGGACAGGATTGGAGTACAAGCAGGATATCGTTATTAAATATTTATCAAGCTCTAATAAGGGCTACATTGGATTATGGATGTGCAGTATACATGTCAGCTGCTGAAAGTAATTTAAAAATGCTGGATGTTGAGCGAGCTCAGGCCCTCAGGATATGTAGTGGTGCATCAGCTGTATCAGCCCTTCAAGTCAAAACAGGGGAAATGCCTTTAAGACTTAGAAGAATAAAGTTAATGCTACATTACTGGGTTAACATCATGGGGCATAACTACTCACATCCAGCTAAAGCTATATTAAAAGACTGCTGGGAACATAATAATCCAAATTATAATAGCTTTGGATGGATCGGGGATGCAGCAGCACAAAAATATGGTCTGCACAAAATGGAATATAGCCCTACAGTTCCATTACCCGATGTTCCTCCATGGCTCTTTACAATACATACAGTGGATACAAACCTGCAACAACTTTTTAAAAAAGTAGTCTAACTGTGGAATCAAATTGATAGTACAAGAATATATAGACCTGCATTTTAGAAACAAATTAGTAATATTTACGGATGGCTCCAAAGACCCTAGCTCTGGCCACACAGGTATTGCAGTCTACATTCCTCTGTGCAAAACTAGTATCAGGAAAAGAACATCAAACCATTTATCAGTGTATACAACAGAATTAATGGCAATATTGAGTGAATTATCTTAGTTAGAAGAAAATAATGTCAGAAAGGCTGTAATCTGTTCAGACAGTTTGTCTGCATTAACCTCTATCAAATCAAGAAAATCAGAAAGTAGACAGGATATTTTATTGGAGGTTCTATGCAAGTTATATACACTGACCAAAATGGGGTAGAAGTAAGCTTCCTTTGGGTTCCTGCTCATTGTGTGTGGAGGGTAATGAAAAAGTTGACATTATAGCTAAACAATCTCTCAAATCATCTATAATACAGGTCCAGATCCCTCTAAGCAAAGCGGAAGTCAAAAGCATTATAAAAACACATATTGAGGAGACATGGCAGAAGCATTGGGATGAGAGTGAAACAGGGAGACAACTGTACAAAATACAAGGACAAGTCAGATACCAAAGAATATCAGGTGGGCATAGAAAGACAGAAGTGATCATCAGTCGTTCAAGAATTGGACACACAAGTCTTAATTACACATTATATAAAATAGGGAAATGTCCAACTGGGTTGTGTGAAAACTGCAATCAACCAGAAACAGTTGAACATGTATTGATTAAATGTAAGAAGTATGAAAGAGAAAGGGTGAAGATGATAGGAGCGCTTAAGATGAACAAAAATAAAACTGCTGTGGGTATAGAAGACATTTTGGGAGTTCAAGAGAAATACGGACCTATATCATGGAGTATCTGAAAGACTCTGTTTTATTGTATAGAATTTAGGGAATGCATTTCTTTTCATTCCTCCTGTTTATCAAACGATCCACACTCCAGTCTAGCAGGTGGCGGTAATGCACCTTAAAGCTGGTTTGGCAACCGTCATACAACAAAATAAGAAGAAGCAGAAGCTCAGCCGTTTGCCAGATTATCAGGAGGATGGGCGGCTACAGGACACTTGATATGCCCGCTTGGTGGTGCGGCCGGTAATTGCAGCCGCCACAGTCGCCGCAAGCTCACTACCAAGGACAGCCCGGCACTCTTACGGAGAAGGTGTTGTCCAGTCTGAAGGGCATAAACGAGGGACAGTGTGATATCGCAGAGACAATGCTGAGCATCATCAATGAATATTGTTGTCACACTGAGGGAGCGCCGCACTGTGGGGGGGGGGCGATCGTGAGTGACAGTGTGGGAGGGGTAATTCTGAGGAAGAGTCAAACTGTGGGAGGGGTGATACAGTGTGAGATCTCTCTCCTAAAGTTGAAAATAGCGGCCAAATTCTAAAAGAACGGGTTTAGAGACCTCCAGAAGGTTTTGGGAGTGTGGGGTGTCATATTGACAGTGGACTAGAGCGGTTTCTTTCCTGCAAGGACCCGGTTTTTGAAGTTTTCGGTCCGTGTTTCTCGAGCGCTGAGCAGTGGCTGCAGCTGACGGATTGCCAAAGTTCGAGTCTTTAACTTTGTCGGGAGCGGGAACGGATTAAATCCGTTTTGAAACAGCGGAAACCCCTCCCGTTTAGATTGCCGAGCCCAGGGCGATTGGGAAGACTTCGGAGCGGCCGGAGGAAGAGCGGACTGACCTGGGAGACACCTTCGTTTTTGCAGCAGCACGGATGGCGCTGAGGTTTTTCAACCAGACGGACATCCAGCCTATCCACGGATAACTCCCATCTCCCTCCCCTCTCTGAACTGTTTCCTTTTGAGAGATTATTTGCTGGGGTCTCGCTGTGTTTAGCGTTCTGTAGTTGTCGGATTTCGGACTGAGTAGTGACTGCCATGACAGAGTGCATCTCCAACATGTCGGCATCGCAGTCGTATGCGGAGACTGCGGGCTCTGGAATTACATCCCGCGAAGTGAGTCACCCTTTCAAATTAATGGCTCTGAAAGATGCTGTACAACGTACAGAACCAACTTGAGTCAGTAGGAATGACGCTTTGAAGCCGACGTCGCTGGGCCTCCCCCCGCTGCTCCCTCTTTCTGTTCCTCCCGTCGGCACACACCTCCCCCTTTCCCCGTGCCTGTGGCGACGGAGGTCGGTGATGGGCGCGGCACGGGTGAAGGAGTGGGTTGAGGTAGGAAGGCAAAGAGAAACTAGAAACACACCGAGGCTTCTACCACTGCGAAGGGGCGGGCAGTTCCTGTTAAACATCTTGAGAGTAGAGGAGGCCATGGATAGACATATCAGAATGTCCATGGCCTCCTCTACTGTCAAGATGAATCTACACTCAGGTTGGAGGAACAACACCTTATATACCGGCTGGGTAGCCACCATGCTAATGGCATGAACATTGACTTCTCTAACTTCCGTTAATGCCCCTCCTCCCCTTCTTACCCCATCCCTGACATATTTAGTTGTTTTTTTTCTCTCTCTCTCTCTGCCCATCACCCTGCCTGTTCTCCATCTCCCTCTGGTGCTCCCCCCTCCCCCTTTCTTTCTCCCGAGGCCTCCCGTCCCATGATCCTTTCCCTTCTCCAGCTCTGTATCACTTTCACCAATCACCTTTCCAGCTCTTAGCTTCATCCCACCCCCTCCGGTCTTCTCCTATCATTTTGCACTTCCCCCTCCCCCCACTATCAAATCTCTTAGTATCTCTCCTTTCGGTTAGTCCTGACGAAGGGTCTCGGCCCGAAACGTCGACAGCGCTTCTCCCTATAGATGCTGCCTGGCCTGCTGTGTTTCACCAGCATTTTGTGTGTGTAGGATGCAGAAGGACTTGGACAGACTAGGAGAATGGGCAAGAAAATGGCAAATGAAATGCAATGTTGGAAAATGCATGGTCATGCACTTTAGTAGTAGAAATAAATGTGTGGATTATTTTCTAAATGGGGAGAAAATGAGATGCAGAGGAACTTGGGAATCCTTGTGCAGAACACCCTGAAAGTTAACTTGCAGGTTGAGTTGGTGGTGAGGAAGGCAAATGTCATGTTTGCATTAATTTCAAAGAGGCCAGAATATAAGAGCAGGGATGTAATCTTGAGGCTTTATAAGGCACTGGTGAGGCCTCACCTTGAGCATTGTGAACAGTTTTGGGCTCCTTGTCTAAGAAAAGATGTGCTGGCATTGGAGAGGGTTCAGATGAGGTTCACAGGATGATTCTGGGAATGAAAGGTTTATCATAAGAGGAATGTTTGATGGCTCTGGGCCTGTGATTGCTGGAATTTAGAAGGATGAGGAGGGGGGGATCTCATTGAAATCTTTTGAATGTTGAAAGGCCTGGACAGAGTAGATGTGGAAAGGATGTTTCCCATGGTGGGGGAGTCTAGGACAGGCGAACAGGGCCTCAGAGGAACATCCATTTCATACAAAAATGTGGAGAAATTTCTTCAGCCAGATGTTGGTGAATTTCTGGAATTTGTTACGGACAACTGTGGAAGCCAGGTCATTGGGTGTATTTAAGGCAGACATTGATAGGTTCTTGAGTGGCCATGGCATCAAAGTTTATGGGGAAGAGGCCGGGGTGTGGGGCTGAGGAGGGGGGAAATGGATCAGCCATAACTGAATGTTTAAGCAGATTTGATGGACCAATTGGCCTAATTCTGCTCCTATGTTTTATCATCTTCTCATGGATATTCAGGGCAACACTTGTTACTAAATAAATGATTTAGTTATCCTCCTGCTGAAATTTGCAGACTATTTCTGTGTACTCTCCAGAGTATTGCCATACCTGTATGATAACTGATCCCCATACTTACACTGCACAGTTAGTGTGAGGGTCTGCTCCGATGAAACAGATGGGTATCTGACTCTGCAGGTGAGATTTTGCCCGTGGTGTTTGAGCGCTGGGGTCATGGTCAGGACAGAAGTATATGTCAGAGTGTTGTGCCACCGAGTTACACTGCTTGAGACGGATGGTGGTACATCCGTGGGGGTGACCCAGGTTAAGGTGGGTGAAGTTCCATTACATGTGGTGTTGAAGATGCAGGTTATGTCCACAAACTTTCCTTCAACAAGTTCAGCAGCGAATATCATGGGTTTATCTGTGAAGTCTAACAGAGAGAAATGAATCATTTTAGTTCAATATCACCAGATGCATCAGTTCAGATAGAAATCCCAGCCCCACAACAGGAAAGGTGTTTACAGGATGATCCCTGAACAATGAGGGTAGAGTGTGAGGGAAAGTTGAACAGTGTGGGGTTCATTACTGTTCTGAAAGCTGTTGAGAGGGGAAATGGGAAACAGAGTCCTCCACTGAGAGCCACAATATCACACAGTCACTGATACATTCAGTGGGGTACGTTCTTCCCCAAACAGTGAGACATGGGCCAAGTGGACTTGGTCATGGGGGAGATGTTCAAAAAGTTCAAATTAAATTTATTAGCAAAGTACATATACAGGTTGTTACAATGTACTGTGATACCGTGAGATTCATTTTCTTGCAGGCATTTGCAGGAAAAAAGAAATCAAGTCAAATATATAAAAATCTACACAAACAGAAAAAGACTGACAATAAAAAGACAAATTGCAAATTCAAAAAAATACAGTACTGAAAACGTGAGTTGTAAAGAGTCCCTGAAAGTGAGCCTGTAGGACATAGAATCAGCTCAGAGTAGAGGTGTTTGAAGTTATTCACACCATTCCAGGAGACTGGTGTTTAAAGGGTAATAACTGTTCTGGAACTGGGTGGTATGGGACACAAGGTTTCTGTACCTCCTGCCCGATATTAGTAGTGACATCAGGGCATGGCCTGGATGATGGATAAATACACAATGGACGAAGGAATGGAAGGAAGTGCAGATGGTCGGGATGGAGAAGGAGTGGAGGGTCGCGGGGAAGCCAAACTCTGCCACATGAGAGGTACCTAGTTTGGAAAGAAACTGCATGTAACTCTGAGAACCTCTTGTGTCCATGACAGTGGTACTTCAATATGTTTGGGAACATAAACTGGCTTTCATGACATAGTAACAGTCGGTACGCTGAAGGTACAGAGGTTGCTTCAGGAATGAATGTGAAGTTTCCTGAAAACTGGGAGCTGTGGCGAAGTGAATATGGACCCAGCACAAGTTTATATTATTCCCCACTGACTGCTGAATGTCTGCTGTTGAGTGATCACACAGAACACCTACCAGAAACACGGAGCTGCGTGACAGGGTGATAGGTGTAACGATCACTTCCGGTAAACTCAATCCTGAAAAAGTATGGCCCTTCATCTTCCTGTGTGATGTTGTCGATAACCAGGGAACAGTCATCATCATTCAAGTCTCCAGACAGACGGGTCCGATGCTGAAACTTCTGCATCTCCCGACTGTGATCTCTGGAGTGAAAGGCTATACGATGATATTCCGCTTTTTCACTGTTATACCAGATACCAGTCCTCGGCTCCTCATGCAGATTTGATGGATAATGGTAGTGGCATGGAATCTGAGCACACAAACCTCTCTGTGCTGTCACATGTAATGGTCTGTCAGCTGTCCACTCATTCGACACTGTGCCTGAGGAGAGAATGAACAATCTTTGGTAATGGATGGCTTGTGAGCACATCGGACTTGATAACCATTCCCTGTATCACTCCTGCACTGTGTCTGTGGACATGGTGCGTACTAAGTGTGAGAGACACAAGGAAACCCACCAGGCCTCCTCATGGTTGGACGGGACCTGTTAGTCGGGGGGAGGGGGGGAGGATGAGTGGTGCAGGTTCATTTTGTTTTGCCTCATTGGCTCAGGAACAAAAAAGTTGGTCTCTCACTGTCAGGAAGAATCAACGATAGAGGTGTCATCTAACAGTGCAGGAAGAAATGGAGTGGCCAAAACTGGTCTGCGTTCCTCTGTTG
Organism: Hemitrygon akajei; assembly: GCF_048418815.1. Classification (NCBI taxonomy): domain Eukaryota; kingdom Metazoa; phylum Chordata; class Chondrichthyes; order Myliobatiformes; family Dasyatidae; genus Hemitrygon; species Hemitrygon akajei. The sequence goes on along the minus strand of NC_133124.1, from coordinate 172,795,086 downwards.
GGAATCACTTCCTGTTTGCTCTTTAATGTGTCACTGTCTCTGCTCCTTCCATCCATCTACTACATTGGATCTATCAGATCTTATGGATCTAGGAATGAATGTGGATCATTATTATGTAAGGGATCCCTGTGGGACTCCCACAGGTACAAGGATGCTGACGTGCCTGTGACTGAGTACCACAGATGCTGGTGACAGACAGACTGCAGTAGGGGCCTGTTCTGACAGTTCCCACACTAACAGTGCAGCTTTCTCACAACCTGTCCCAGTCAACAATGCAGCAATCCTTCACACTGTCCTGCTCGTACTGCAACCCAGTCAACGTGTAACATCACAGTACATCACACTGCGGCGATGTGAATCTGCTGGAACATAATCTGCCATGAGTAATGGATTTAGCAAAATACATCTGTAAAGGGGATTTCTTCTTTTTCTTTGTTACTGTGTATGTAATCAAAATGGCTTCTTTGTTTTCTTAAAAGTAGGAATGCTTCTTTGTTGCGAGAGAGTGCTGGAAGCTTGTTCGGGTTAAAATTTACTGATAACGAGAATTGTATTCCTTTGTAAACCAATTGGGATTAATGTTGTTCTTTCTTCTGAGTCTGTAAGCTATTGTTGGCGGGCTTTTGGGGAGATCGGCGCGAGGGGGTGAGAGAGAGAGGACGCGATGCTGTAAACGGGGTGAGGAATGGACGGGGGGGGGGGGTGTCCAAGGCCAGGAGGTACCCCGAGGAGAGGAGACGAAGATAGATGTGCTTGGTTGACCACTTCAGGTGGTCCTGAGCTGCAAGTCGAGGAGTTCGGAGGGGATCGAATGGTGGCCAGAAGACTTCAGTAATTGAGCTCCAACGGTTGTGCACGAAGTGGTTTGGACTTTGATACGTTTGGCGCCTTTTCTTTATTTTTTTTCCCTTCATATACACTGTATCATTATTAATCACTTAGTTATAGTAACCTTTATAAATTGTACTCATTTAGTTGCATATGGTGTACTGTGTGTTTCTGGGCGAGGCGGGGACATCACACAGCATCCACACCAGCTGATTACCCAGTTTGGCGGGCTGAAGGCGGCTCCCCCTAGACGAGAACGAGCTGAGCGAAGAAGTTATGGAGAGAACTGTGGGGGATATGAATCTGTTGGAGGTGCTCAATGTAACTCCCTGGGTTGCCTCAGGCTCGCTCAGCTCGTTCTCGTCTAGGGGGAGCAGCCTTCGGCCCCGCCAAACTGGGTAATCAGCTGGTGTGGATGCTGTGTGATGTCCCCGCCTCGCCCAAAAAACAGACAGTACACCATATGCGATTAAATGAGTACAATCTATAAAGTTTACTATAACTAAGTGATTAATAACGATAGTAAATATGAAGGGAAAAAAATAAAGAAAAGGCGCCACACTTATCAAAGTTCAAACCACTTTGATCACAACCGTTGGAGCTCAATTACTGAAGTCTTCTGGCCACCATTCGATCCCCTCCGAACTCCTCGACCCGCCGCCTGGGACCAACCACGGTGGTCGACCAGATGCTCCACACAAATCTGTCTTCGTCTCCTCTCCTCTCCTCACCGAAAACCTTGGGCCTCGGACCCCCGCTCGGGGTCCGTTCCGTCGCCCAGTTTCCAGCATCGCGTCCTCTCTCTCTCACTCCCTCGCGCCGACTCCCCAAAATGTCCGCCAACAATCAGTTTACAGACCCACAAGAAAGAATAACATTAATCCCAATTGGTTAACAAACAAATACAATTCACGATATCAGTAATTTTAACCCAAACAAACTTCCAGCACTTATCATAACAAAGAAGCATTCCTACTTTTAACAAAACAAAGACGCCATTTTGATTACATACACAGTAACAAAGAAAAAGAAGAAACCCCCTTTACACTCTCCCCACTACACCTGACTCAGTGGGAGAAGGGCCAAAGGTCTCTTCCTCAATCGAGGGAAAGTCAGCAAAAGGCAGCATGCACCACACATCCAGCACATTATCTAACGAATCTGTATTCTTCCTCATTTCTGCGATCGGTAGCTGCTGTTTGATCTTCTCCAAACGGAAACACGTGGCCTCCATTGCTCCTGCGATCTCTTCACTTCATATTCTCCTGAGGCAAATCCAAATACCAAGAGATCATCCACATCTGCCAAAACTCCAAACATCTCCACATCCCCCATGGTCTTCCATAAGCCCTGCAGGAAGGTTGCAAGGGCTCCGGAGATACCCTGTGGCATCTTTTCGGACCGGAAGAATCCTAGGGAACTTATAACGGCCGTCTTCTCCTTGTCGGCCTCACTCATCGGGATCTGGCAACATCCACTCCTCAGATCCAGCACCTTAAACCTCTTCGCACCACTCAGACAGGCCATCGCCTCTTCGGCCCTTAGGGCCATATTCTGGTCACTGACAGTGCGGCTCTTCAGCGCAATATAATCCACACACACGCTGCCTACGTCTTCCACGGCTTCAGGGGCCAGTCGCCGCAACCTCTCTCTCACCGAGGTGTCTTCAGCGGTCAACTCCCCTCCCTCGTGGTATTTCGCAGCGTCCACTAAGAGGGTCTCACCCTCAGATACTTCCCCCAGGCCGTACCACCACCGGCTCTTGTTTCAATTCGGTACTGGCCCAATGCTGCTACACACGTCCGCACAAGCAGCTCGAAACTCTGGGTGCATCGACAATGTCTCCAAACAACGCTCACCCGCCTCCTCCGGGCAGGCCCCCAAGCGCACCAGCAGGATATTGGTTCTCTCCAGAACCGAAACGCTGCCCGTCTCAACAGGGTCCGGACACATCAGCATTAACGATTCACGAACCTCAGTCACCTCCACATTTGCCTCTAAGAATTCCGTTTTCACTGACCAACAACCGTCGTCTAGATAATCACCGGCACTTGTACCCCAAATCTCCAGTGCCCTCAATGTCGTCAAGGGTAAATGCTTCCAATAACGGTTATAAAACAAATTGTACAGCAACTTAACCGGCGCCCTGGTGTTGAGGATGGCTTTAACTTGACTTCCATCCATCCGTAACAACACCTGACTGCGTGGTCCCTCTAAGCCTTCAGGAATAGGGTCTGTTCCTTGCGGGAGTTCCTTGGTACATTGCTGGGAACGTGCTCCCACAGAGACACCAAGCCGTTCTCCCACAGGGCCTCCTCTATGTTTCCCGACACCTGTCGGATCAACTGAACAACTGAGGGAGGAGCTGATCCCCTGGCACCCCAAGCAATTTATCTGCCCCCCTAGCCAAAAGGGATACCCTAAAAACTTTCCACCAATCTCCTGCCACGGATATGATAAGCCCCCCAGCTGCGGCATTTGACTTCCAGTCAAACCACACGCATTTTCCCACACTTTCACATAACTGACAGCTGTCACCCCGAGGTAATTGTACCCGACAGTTCTAACAACGCCACCAGCCCGCCTACTCAAACTTCCAACCAATTCCTGTCGCTTTCCCTCAGCCAAGCACTGCCACTCACCCAACAACTGAGAGGTCCGCTCCGCCCACGTCTCCGGCCCTTTAGGGCTGGACATTATGCCAACAACTGGGCGGAGCCCACCACTGCTGAAACATCCCAACCTGTCTCTCCTCACTCTCCGAACAGTACGGACAACCCATGGTCCCACCACCATTTCGTCAGCGTTGGTCGGAACTCGAACAACGCCCTCCGGGCTACCAACAGCAGCCACCCCACCCAACACACGTGCAGCGATAACCAGCAATCGCACACCCACAAAGGCACACCAGCTCTTCGCCTTCCAATATAACTCGGAGTCCTGCCATGTGCAAAAGTTCGCTGATGACACGGCCATAGTGGGGTGTGTCAGGAATGGACAGGAGGAGGAGTATAGGAAACTGTTACAGGACTTTGTGATATGGTGCAACTCAAACTACCTGCGTCTCAATATCACCAAGACCAAGGAGATGGTGGTGGACTTTAGGAGATCTAGGCCTCATATGGAGCCAGTGATCATTAATGGAGAATGTGTGGAGCAGGTTAAGACCTACAAGTATCTGGGAGTACAGTTAGACGAGAAGCTAGACTGGACTGCCAACACAGATGCCTTGTGCAGGAAGGCACAGAGTCGACTGTACTTCCTAAGAAGGTTGGCGTCATTCAATGTCTGTAGTGAGATGCTGAAGATGTTCTATAGGTCAGTTGTGGAGAGCGCCCTCTTCTTTGTGGTGGCGTGTTGGGGAGGAAGCATTAAGAAGAGGGACGCCTCACGTCTTAATAAGCTGGTAAGGAAGGCGGGCTCTGTCGTGGGCAAAGTACTGGAGAGTTTAACATCGGTAGCTGAGCGAAGGGCGCTGAGTAGGCTACGGTCAATTATGGATAACTCTGAACATCCTCTACATAGCACCATCCAGAGACAGAGGAGCAGTTTCAGCGACAGGTTACTATTGATGCAATGCTCCTCAGACAGGATGAAGAGGTCAATACTCCCCAATGCCATTAGGCTTTACAATTCTACCGCCAGGACTTAAGAACTTTTTAAAAGCTAGTATTAATGCTTTTTGAGATAGTGATTTAGATGCATATCATATTTTTTTACTGAGTTAAGTATTGTATGTAATTAGTTTTGCTACAACAAGTGTATGGGACATTGGAAAAAAGTTGAATTTCCCCATGGGGATGAATAAAGTATCTATCTATCTATCTATCTATCTATCTATCTATCTATCTAATTTAAAGAGGGCGATCACACAGCTTCCACAGAAATCAATCCCGGACGAGCACCCCACAATGTAACCCCCTGGGTCGCCTCAGGCTCGATAAGCTCGTTCTCGTCTAGGGGGAGCAGCCTTCGGCCCCGCCAAACTGGGTAATCAGCTGGTGTGGATGCTGTGTGATGTCCCCGCCTCGCCCAAAAACAGACAGTACACCATATGCGATTAAATGAGTACAATTTATAAAGGTTACTATAACTAAGTGATTAATAATGATACAGTATATATGAAGGAAAAAAAATAAAGAAAAGGCGCCAAACTTATCAAAATCCAAACCACTTCGTGCGCAACCGTTGGAGCTCAATTACTGAAGTCTTCTGGCCACCATTTGATCCCCTCCGAACTCCTCGACTCGCAGCTCAGGACCACCCGAAGTGGTCAACCAAGCACATCTATCTTCGTCTCCTCTCCTCGGGGTACCTCCTGGCCTCGGACACCACCCCCTTGGGGTCCGTTCCTCACCCCGTTTACAGTATCGCGTCCTCTCTTTCTCACCCCCTCACGCCGATCTCCCCAAAAGCCCGCCAACAATAGCTTACAGACTCAGAAGAAAGAACAACATTAATCCCAATTGGTTTACAAAGGAATACAATTCTTGTTATCAGTAAATTTTAACCCAAACAAGCTTCCAGCACTCTCTCGCAACAAAGAAGCATTTCTACTTTTAACAAAACAAAGAAGCCATTTTGATTACATACACAGTAACAAAGAAAAAGAAGAAATCCCCTTTACACATCACGATACATTCCTCCCGACTATTGGGACTATCTACAATAGGCGCCACCTCAAGAAGGCAACGCCCATCGTCAAACATTCCCACTATCCGGACTGTGTCCTGTTCTCACAGCTCCCATTGGGCAGGAGGGGCAGAAGCCTGAAGGCCCACATCACCAGGTTCAGGAACAGCTCCTTCCCTTCAAACATCCTGATCTTGATCAAACACAACCACATCCTCAGTATCGCAACACCATGACCACTTCACATTACAATGGGCTTCTTTTGTTTCAGTTGTGTTTTTTCTTGTAAACTTGTGTTATAATTTGTTGTTCCTCTGAATGTTGTGCATCTCGTGTTAATGTACCTGTGATGCTGCTGCAAGGAAGTTTTTCATTACACGTGCAGACATGGACTTGAGCGTCTGATGATAAACTCCACTTTAACACACGTGACTCTGAATGTGTGACACTCCAATATCTACAGTGCAGTGTTCCTTCTGCACCACCCTTTTTCTTTTACAAGTTTATTCACACAAAAATACACCAAATACAAACGTTCAAGACGGTGAACAAGTTCCAATTAAAATATGTTAATCAGCCAAATCCCTGGGGTGGGAGGGAAACCGTTCCCGGAAATCCCTGAGTGTACCCAGAGTAACACATGCTCTCTCTCCAAGGACAGCCAGGCATGAACATATCCCCGTAACAGGGAGGGGCAGAGAGTCGGCCTGGGCCGAGCAGACCCCTTGACTGTCTTCCGCCCGGACATAGGAATGGCCAACTTGGCCAAGCCCACCAGTGGATCCTCCGAAAGGACCTGCCCCTTCCGTACTGGGTGCCTGTATATCAGGAGCACAGGGCTGAAGTGCAAACAAAACCTGAACAACCCCGCTGGGGGGTAAAAACAGACCGCCAAGGCATGTCTCATCCACAATTGAAGGCAAGGAAGTGAAATGTCGCTCTTACAAGAACAGCCTGGGTGCATCACGAAAAGGGACTGTGAGCTTCGCACCGTGGGTACCACCCTATCTTCATGATCAGTGACAGAGGAAAGGCCACCACCCCAGGATCCAGAATCCCTCCCCGAGACAGGTCCTGAGGCGGGACAGGGCAAGTCTCCCACTCACTGCCACCACCCAGTACCGTATAATCCGATCTCAGAGCAGACACCCCACTGATCCTCCTGGAGTTTGATCAGAGAACAGGAGCCGTCCGGGAAATGTTCATCTCTACACATTTGTCACCCTCCCCGGTAACAACATTATCAGAGCCCCTCCCTCCTCGCCTGTTGAGACTCCCTCCTTCTGAATAACTGAGCAGAATGGTGATCTGGGAATACTCCGGTTCCCCTCATGCACCGGGTCCGGACTCCCTCCGTATCGGAGGCTCCCTCAGACTCAGGCACTACTTTCCGTACCCCGGCCTCCCCAGGCCTTTGCTGAATCTCAGACACCACAGGGCCCTTCGGGTCGGGTTCAGGAGGAACCTCCTGCCCCTCTCCTCCGGGGGAGAGGCCGAGATGGTTGTTCTTTTTCTTCACGTTCCCTTCAGTCACCTGAACCCACCCCTCAGTGTCATCCACGCCGCGCCCATCCCTGACTTTCACCACCACTGGTGGGTGGGGGGTGGGTGCGGGAGTTTGACTGGAGGGGGATCAGCAGGAGTAGGGGCAGCTCGGGAAGGCTCCGCAGTGCTGTCCTCTGCCTCTGAAGTGGTTAGCGGCCCTTCGAGTATGTCCAAAGTCTTTACAGGCACGTCGTCGTGTTACTATAATAATGCCCCTCAAATTGCACCTGAAAGCCCCCATCTGCATCCCCACCCCGTTCCATTTGCATCAGCAAGCGGCGCTGAAATGAGAAAAGGTGATCAAACCCCTGCAGAGGTGTCCTGTACCACACTGGGGTTGTATTTCACCGCACCAGGAGAGCGCAGCTGGGGAGGAGGGTCGTACCAGGGATATTGGGGGTGGGTGTTAGAAATAATAACCAACTTCACAAGCACCAACATCAACTCCACCGTCACACCCGTGGTTTCACACATTTCCACCGTCAGCAAGACTGAACTTACACTGTTGAGTTGTCACTGACTATTCTTATCGAGCCAGTGATGTCTCTGTGAAGCTGTTCACCAATCAGCCGGGCTCTCGCCCCACTGCCCCACACGTTCCATCCCCGAATGATCCAATTCCCACCGGTTAATCTTGTTAAAGCTGCTTCCACTACCCTGATGAGAGACTGAGTAACGGAGAGAGGTTGAACTGGTTGGGACACTCTTCATCGTAGTGTATCATACAGGGTGATCATATTGAGGTGTATAAAATCATAACGGACAGAGACAGGGTAAATGTTCAAAGTCTTTTTCCCAGCGTTGGGAAATCAAGACCACAGAGGCACAGGTTTAAAGTGATGGGGGAGAGATTTAATAGGGAATCGAGGAGCAATTTCTTCTCCCAGAAAGTGAACAATATAGAAGACCATAAAACTATAACACACAGAAGTAGAATTAGGCCATTCAGCTCATCGAGTTGTTCCACCATACTCACACAATGGAATTCTCAACCCCATTCTCCTGCCTTCTCCTTGTCACCTTTGAGGTCCTTTCTAATCAAGAAACTATCAGCCTCTGCTTTTAAATAAACCGAATGAATTGGCCTCCACAGTTGTCTGTGGCAAGTCATTCTACAGATTCACCACACTCTGGCTGAAGAATATCCTCCTCTTCTCTGTTCTAAAGGGAAGATTCTGTTCAGAGATAGTGGCGTCTAGTCTGAGACTCTGCCACGATAGGAAACACCACTCTATGAGGAACAAGTTGCCAGAGGAAGTTGTTGAGGCAGGTAGATTAACAACATATGGACAGGAACTTGGAGTGGAGATGTTTAGAAGGATATGGGGCAGAGGTGGCCAAATGTCGAGATGAAGGGTCTCCACCCAAAATGTTTATTCCCCTCCAGAGATGCTTGCTGACCTGCTGTATTCCTTCAGCATTTTGTGTGTGTTGCTCAAAATTTCCTACACCTGTAGAAAATTTTTCCATTTGTGAATAATTTAGATGAGAATCTTTGTCGGCAGGAACAATTTGGGCTGCAGGGCCTCTTTATGAGTTGTACGACTCTGGCTCTTTCAGCTAACCAGCCAGACACACAGCCCAGCCCCCTACTGAGCCCTGAGTACCCTGGTTAGTGTCACACCAGCCAGACTAGAGGAAAATCAGGGATTTGCTGCCCGAGCTGCTGCTGATTTACCTTGAAGAAGTGGCAGGAGGAAGTACACCTTTCCGATTGTTCTCAGATCCAGCATATTCTGTCAGTTTTCCACCCTTAGACTGAAAAAGAAAGTAGTTACAATGAATCTCCAGCAAACTGCTGTGATTCCAACATCAGTGTGAGGGACAAGATTCCCAGTCTGTACCACACTATTCCCATTAGTAATCCCACACACTACTAATTCATTCAGTTTTAATGTTGTACTGAGCATTTTAAAGGGAGCTTTGAAAACAAGGACACATGTAAGAGGAACTGGGTTCCAGTGAACCAGAAGGGAACAGGAAACTGACAAAAAGTGGTGAAGGGAGCGTTTGACACATTGCATGTATTGGTCAGGACAGTGAGAACTAAAGTTAGAATGTTTTCTTAAAACTGTTCGATGTGTTGGTAGATTGCACTTGGAGCATTTTGTGCTGTTCTGGTCACCAAGCTACAGGAAGGATGTCATTAAACTGGAGGGAATGCAGGAAAGACATTACCAACATTAGAGTGTTTGAGTTAGAAGGAGAGACTGGACTGGCTGGGACAGTTTTCCCCAAAATGGGAGAGGTTATTAATGATTAAAATCCATGAGGGGAAAGATTTCAGGCTCAGCTGAGGATCTTGGTCCAAGCTTTAATTGAGAGGGATGCAGACATAACACTGGGGTATTCTACTCATGAACTGCCTAACTGACAGTGTGACACTCCCTCAGTACTGTCCCTTTGACAGTGTGACACTCCCTCAGTACTGTCCCTCTGACTGTGTGATACTCCCTCAGGCCTGTCCCTCTGACAGTGACACTCCCTCAGTACTGTCCCTCCAACAGTCTGACACTCCCTCAGTACTGTCCCTCTGACAGTGTGACACTCTCACAGTACTGTCCACCTGAAAGTGTGACACTCCCTCAATACTGTCCCTCTGACAGTCTGACACTTCCTCAGTACTGACCTTCTGACAGTGTGACACTCCCTCAGTACTGTCCCTCTGACAGTCTGACACTCCCTCAGTACTGTCCCTCTGACAGTGTGACACTCCCTCAGTACTGTCCCTCTGACAGTGTGACACTTCCTCAGTACTGTCCCCCTGACAGTGTGACACTTCCTCAGTACTGTCCCTCTGACAGTGTGACACTTCCTCAGTACTGTCCCTCTGACAGTCTGACACTCCCTCAGTACTGTCCCCCTGACAGTGTGACACTCCCTCAGTACTGTCCCTCTGACAGTGTGATACTCCTTCAGTACTGTCCGTCTGACAGTGCGGCACTCCCTCAGTACTGTCCCTCTGACACTATGACATTCCCTCAATACTGTCCTTGTGACAGTGTGACAATCCCTCAGTACCGTCCCTGTGACAGTGTGACACTCTCTCAGTGCTGTTCCTCTGACAGTGTGACACTCCCTCAGTACCATCCGTCTGACAGTGTGACACTCCCTCAGTACCGTCCCTCTGACAGTGTGACACTTCCTCAGTTCTTTCCCTCTGACAGTGTGACACTCCCTCATGACTGTCCCCCTGACAGTGTGTCACTCCCTCAGTATTATCCCTCTGACAGTGTGACACTCCCTCAGTACTGTCCCTGTGACGGTGTGACACTCTCTCAGTGCTGTTCCTCTGACAGTGTGACACTCCCTCAGTACCATCCGTCTGACAGTGTGACACTCCCTCAGTACCATCCGTCTGACAGTGTGACACTCCCTCAGTACCGTCGCTCTGACAGTGTGACACTCCCTCAGTATTATCCCTCTGACAGTGTGACACTCCCTCAGTACTGTCCCTGTGACAGTGTGACCCTCCCTCAGTACCGTCCCTGTGACAGTGTGACACTCTCTCAGTGCTGTTCCTCTGACAGTGTGACACTCCCTCAGTACCATCCGTCTGACAGTGTGACACTCCCTCAGTACCGTCCCTCTGACAGTGTGACACTTCCTCAGTTCTTTCCCTCTGACAGTGTGACACTCCCTCAGTATTATCCCTCTGACAGTGTGACACTCCCTCAGTACTGTCCCTCTGACAGTGTGACACTCCCTCAGTACTGTCCCTCTGACAGTGTGACATTCCCTCAGTATTATCCCTCTGACAGTGTGCCACTCCCTCAGTACTGTCCCTCTGACAGTGTGACATTCCCTCAGTACTATCCCTCTGACAGTGTGACACTCCCTCAGTACTGTCCCTCTGACTGTGTGACACTCCCACAGTACTGACCCACTGACAGTGTGACACTCCCTCAGTACCGTCCCTCTGACAGTGTGACACTCCCTCAGTACTGTCCCTCTGACAGTGTGACACTCCCTCAGTACTGTCCCCCTGACAGTGTGACACTCCCTCAGTACTGTCCCTCTGACAGTGTGATACTCCTTCAGTACTGTCCGTCTGACAGTGCGGCACTCCCTCAGTACTGTCCCTCTGACACTATGACATTCCCTCAATACTGTCCTTGTGACAGTGTGACAATCCCTCAGTACCGTCCCTGTGACAGTGTGACACTCTCTCAGTGCTGTTCCTCTGACAGTGTGACACTCCCTCAGTACCATCCGTCTGACAGTGTGACACTCCCTCAGTACCGTCCCTCTGACAGTGTGACACTTCCTCAGTTCTTTCCCTCTGACAGTGTGACACTCCCTCATGACTGTCCCCCTGACAGTGTGTCACTCCCTCAGTATTATCCCTCTGACAGTGTGACACTCCCTCAGTACTGTCCCTGTGACAGTGTGACACTCTCTCAGTGCTGTTCCTCTGACAGTGTGACACTCCCTCAGTACCATCCGTCTGACAGTGTGACACTCCCTCAGTACCATCCGTCTGACAGTGTGACACTCCCTCAGTACCGTCGCTCTGACAGTGTGACACTCCCTCAGTATTATCCCTCTGACAGTGTGACACTCCCTCAGTACTGTCCCTGTGACAGTGTGACCCTCCCTCAGTACCGTCCCTGTGACAGTGTGACACTCTCTCAGTGCTGTTCCTCTGACAGTGTGACACTCCCTCAGTACCATCCGTCTGACAGTGTGACACTCCCTCAGTACCGTCCCTCTGACAGTGTGACACTTCCTCAGTTCTTTCCCTCTGACAGTGTGACACTCCCTCAGTATTATCCCTCTGACAGTGTGACACTCCCTCAGTACTGTCCCTCTGACAGTGTGACACTCCCTCAGTACTGTCCCTCTGACAGTGTGACATTCCCTCAGTATTATCCCTCTGACAGTGTGCCACTCCCTCAGTACTGTCCCTCTGACAGTGTGACATTCCCTCAGTACTATCCCTCTGACAGTGTGACACTCCCTCAGTACTGTCCCTCTGACTGTGTGACACTCCCACAGTACTGACCCACTGACAGTGTGACACTCCCTCAGTACCGTCCCTCTGACAGTGTGACACTCCCTCAGTACTGTCCCTCTGACAGTGTGACACTCCCTCAGTACTGTCCCTCTGACAGTGTGACACTCCCTCAGTACTGTCCCTCTGACAGTGTGACATTCCCTCAGTATTATCCCTCTGACAGTGTGACACTCCCTCAGTACTGTCCCTCTGACAGTGTGACACTCCCTCAGTACTGTCCCTCTGACAGTGTGACATTCCCTCAGTACTGTCCCTCTGACAGTGTGACACTCCCTCAGTACTGTCCCTCTGACTGTGTGACACTCCCTCAGTACTGTCCCTCTGACAGTGTGACACTCCCTCAGTACTGTCCCTCTGACAGTGTGACACTGCCCCTTTGCTGTCGCTTGAATGATTTTTCCTGTTCCTTCTCACTGGTCTTTCGAAGTACAAAGCTCTTTACATGGACAGAGTGCAGCGTAGATTAAGGAGTGTGTTGTTCTGACTCGAGGCACTGAGTTATGCAGAGAGGTTGTGTATTTTGGGTTATATTCACTGGAGCCTAGGGAAATGCGGGATATTTTCTAGAGGTACATAAATTCATGAGGGGCAGAGATAGGATGAATAAGCCCAGTCTTTTACCAGGTCCACTAAATTAAGAACCAGAAGGCTCCTGTTTTAGGTAAGAGGGCAGAGATTTAATGGAACCTGAAGAGACAAGTTTTTCACTCAGTCGGTGTTCTGACCCTGGAACAAGCTACCAGTGAAACTTCATGAGGCAGTACAATTACACTTAAAATGCACTTATGGGAAAATGCTAACAAATGGGCTGGCTTAGTCGACATGCATTGGATGGGCTGAAGGGCCTGTTCCTGTGCTGTTTGACTCGACCATCGTTCGACAGTGTGACACTCTTTGAGCACTGACTCTGCGGTGGTTTGTCTGATGTGCGACACAGTCCACTGAGGTACGGTGGCATCGTGGTTAGCACAACACTTTACAGTACCAGTGACCAGGGTTCCATTCCCACTGCTCTCTGTAAGAAGTTTGTACATTCTGTTCAGCTTCCTCATACATGGTGAAAGAGGCTACAGTATACTTCCCTTCATGTGTCAGTGTGCACAATATCAGAGTTGGGATGATATGTTGCAATGTTACAAGTCACTGGTCAGACTGCACTCGGAGAACTGCGTGCAGTTACAGTCATCACACTATACAGAGGAAGTTATTGTGCTGCAGAGAACTCAGTGGGGATTCACCAAAATGCCTCCTCCTGGTTTGGAGGGGATCCATTTTCTTTTCTCCCCCTCACTCTCCTCCTCTCTCTCTCTCTCTATCTCACACCTCTCCATCCCCTCTCTCCCTCTCCCCTCTCCCCCCCCCCTCTGGGGTGAAGGAGGACAAGGGGTTACCTGATAGGAATAGAATGCTAGGAGAGGCACAGAGAGGGTTGATCACTAGAATGTATTTTTGTCATGGTGAGGTGTCAGCAACAAGAGGATGCTGGGTGCAGGTGCCAACGAGGGGTTTTAAAGGGGGTCTGAGGGGAAATTATTTTCTGCCTGTTGATTACTGAATGCATTGCCAAAGGGGTTCCAGGCAGATACATTCAGTATGTTTAAGAGGCATTTGAACAGACACTAGAATGGGCAGGAACAGAAGGATAAAGCGGGCAAAAGGGCAGAGGGGATGGCAGGAATGTGGTGGCGTGGTGGATCTATTCCCGGATAAAGCCGAGAATTGAGATCCACAACCAAGTCCACCAATAAACACAATGTAGAACCTCACGAAGTCCACCAATGATCAGACTCTGTACAATGTCTCACATCACCAGTTCTTGCCAGAGTTGGCTACAAGCATGGAATTACATACCCAGGATCAGTCCACTGCTCGTCTCCAGAGTTAATCAGACAGACACTTCAGGGGTCACTGCCCTCTCCTGCAGCAGCTTCACTGTGTGGATAAAATTGTTGAAGAGAACACTTTTAATCAGGAAAGGGAAACAAAATGAGGAAGTATTCACAAATGATTAACCCATTCAATCCAACAGTGACATTATTTTTGCTTAGCCTAGGGTCTGCTGCACTGTGGGATAGGACTCTCAGGCAGAGCCCTCCCTCTCTCTGTAACCCCACTCTGGACCACACACCCCTCCCTCTCTCTGTAACCCCACTCTGGACCACACACCCCTCCCTGTCTCTGCAACCCAACCCCCTCTGGACCAGTTGTCTCGTCCAAATTTTAGAGTGCCTTGATCAATAAATAGGGATGATGAGGACAATCCAGCTGATAGTTTTGAAAAGGCAAGTGATGCGAGACCACATCAGGATTGAAGGTGCAGCCCAGATAGGTTAATTGGCCATTTTAAACCATTCCAACTGAACAGCTATTCAGTACAGTCTGAGAGGAACTGACAGGAATTTACGAATAGATTGTGGGTGTTGGGATCACCCCGTAAACTGTCAGATTTAGACTCGATGGGCCAAATGTCTCCAACGTCCTAAGGAGATACGGAACTGTAAACAGACTGGACTGAGAGTTTGTTGAGCAACAGGAAAGAATTAAATCTGAAAATGTTATCTTTCAGAATGAATGGAAGTACAGAGTGGATCAGATCACTGAACTGTTCCCACAACCTATAGACTCACTTTCAAGGACTTTTCATCTCATGTTCTCGATATTTATTGTTTTTTTTCTCTTTTCTATTTGCACAGTTTGTTCTCTTTGCACACGAGTTGACTGTCCATCCTTTTGGGTGTGATCTTTCATTGATTCTATTGTGCTTGTTGGATTAACTGTGTATGCCCTGAAGAAATTCAATCTCAGGGTTGCATATGGTGACACATATATACTTTGATAATAAATTTATTTTAGTTTTGCCCTTTTGAAGTGCATTCTCTTTATGAACATATGTTAATGACTGAAAATTTTGCACTGGACAGAGTTTCCAAGCTGACAGGTGAAGCGAACTTGGAGAAGTGGTGGATCGAGAGGAGGATTGTGGGAGAATTCAAGGAGATAATTATAGTATGGGGAGGTAGCAGAGAAGGAACAAGTGTAAGCTTTTACTGAGAAAAGAGAAGTGCTAAATGCAGGGAGGAAGAAAGAAAAGAGGATGCAATTCTGCAAGCCGTGCTAGAAAGGGGAAAGATTCGGAGAAAATGTGCGTACATCATCACAGGGGGCAAGACAGGTGAAGAAGTGGTCAGAGAAATGTTTTGTATTGTGGCAGAAATGAGAGATGGCTTTAATGAGAGGGTGGTGAATCTGAGCAATTCATTGCTCCAGATGGGGTCGAAGTCATAGAATATATTCAAAGCAGAGGTTGTTAGGATCTTGATTAGTCAGGGTGTCAATGGTTACGGGAAGAAGGCAGGAGAATGGGGGTTGAGAGAGATAATAAATCAGACAGGATGGAATGGCGGAGCAGACTCAATGGGCCGAATGGTCTATTTCTGCTTCTCTGTCTTATGGACTTATGGTCACAGTGAAACATTCTGAAAACCTAGTACAGGGGTTGCAAACCTTTTTATGCCATGGACCCCGACCATTAACCAAGGGTCCACAGACCCCAGTGTTTAGTCTGGTCATCACATTTTGGGGAAATGTCAGTGTGTGTGGTCAAGATAAACTGAAATTATTCCAGATTGAGGGAGCTCAGTTCTTTGGGTTGAGTGGAGAACGATTCTGAGGGTCTCTCGTGATGAGGGTGGAGAAGTGAAAAAAATGCAAAGAACTAGACACAAGGCTCAACTATCCTCAGTGGATAACTGCACACGCTCCAGCACACTCATACATCAAACCACTGGTTACACGTCCACAGGGACAAGCAATAATTTTAACCTTCACAGCTTTGGGTTCAGTTTCATCATGAACTTCCTTCTCTATTCGAATCATAGAAAGCATGTTGACCGGATGCATCACGGCTTGGTACAATAACCGCTCTGCCTGTGACTGCAAGAAACTTCACATCACAGAAACAAGCCTCCCCTCCATGGCCTCTGCCTACACTTCCTGCTGCCTGAGTAAAGCAGCCAGCATTGTCAAAAACCCCACACACCCCGGACACTCTCACCTCTCCCCTCTCCCATCAAGTCAAATTTATTGTCATTTCATTATATACATATTTACCATCAAACGATCCGATGTTTCTCTGGACCAAGGTGTAAAGCACAGTAGTACTCATAACATACATGCACAATAACTTAAAGGTTAAAATCTACAGACGAATTAAGTATAAATAAACAAAGTAAATTTTATAAATTAAATATTATAAGGCTCAGACAGATTTGCCGGTGACACATTGAATGCGATACGGCAGGGAGTTCAGAAGCCTCTCTGTACTCCACATCATCATCGCTGTTGATGATGCCAACCAATGTTGTCTCATCTGCAAACCAGAGGACACAGTTTAAGTCACGGGTCAGGACTGTGAATTCCAGTGGACTGGGCACACAGCCCTGGAGAGTACCCGAGCTCAGAGTAATGGGCCCAGAGACATTGCTACCTACATGGACTGAATGTGGCCTTTCTGTTAAGAAGTCCAGGATCCAGTTACTGAGGAAGGAGTTAAGACATGGTGAAAATAGCTTCCCCGATATTTCCTGAGATACGATGGTGTTAAATGCCAAAATGAATTCTATAACAGCAGCCTGACATAGGAGACCCCATTTTCCAATCGGGGCAGCACAGAGTGGAGAGCAGAGGTCACTGATCATCAGTGGATCAATTCAAGGGAAAGGCAAACTGGAAAGGGTCCAATGTGGCCGGGATTAAGGCTTTAATGCGTTTCATGACCAGCCACTCCAAGCATTTCATAATGGCTGATGTTAAAGGCACCGGACAATGGTCACTTTGACAGGTTACCGTCACCTTCTTTAGAACTGGACTGAACGTTGCCATCCTGAAAACTGAGGGGACAATAAACATTTCCAGAGAGATGTTGAATATATTCATCAGCACCTCAGTTATCTGGGCTGTGCAGTCATTTGGAACCTGACCTGGTCTATTATGGGGCCCGGCAGCTTTGCGTGAGTTGACTTGGCCAGGGTCTTCCTCACCTCAGCTTCTGCCAGATGGAGTGTCTGTTCCACTGGTGGGAGGGTGCCTTCCTCACCTGCACTTTCCTCTGTGCATCAACCTGGGTGTAAAAGATATTCAGCCTGTCGGGGAGTGAGGTGTCCTGGTCACTGATGCAGAGTGTAGACTTGTGGCTTGTAATCCTCAGAATTCCATGAAACCACAGACCATAAGTTACAGGAGTAGTATTAGGCCTTTTGGCCCAGCAAATCTGCTCCACCAATCAATCATGGCTGATTCTTTTTTCCCCTCCTCAGCCCCACTCCCTGATGCTCTCCCTGTAACCACTGATGTCGTGTCCAATCGAGAACCTATTAAACTCTGCCTGAAATACACCCGTCAACCAGGTCTCCACAGCTGCCTGTGGTAACAAAGTCTAATCATTCACCACCATCTGGCTAAAGAAATTTCTCCACATCTCTGTTTCAAATGGACTTCCCTCTATCCTGGTGCTGTGCCTTCTTGTCCTCGACTACCTCACCATAGGAAACATCCTTTCCGCAGCTACTCTGCCTAGGCCTTTCAAAGTTCAAAAGGTTTCTAAGTGATGCCCTTTCATCCTTCTAAATTTTAATGAGTACAGACCCAGAGCTGTCAAATGTTCCTTGTACTATAACCCTTTCATTCATAGAATCATACTTGCGAACCTCCTCCAAACCCTCTCTAATGCTGGCACATCTTTTCTCAGATCAGGAGCACAAAACTGTTCACAGTACTGAAGGTGAGGTCTCACCGGTGCCCTATAAAGCCTCAGCATCACATCCCTGCTCTTATGTTCGAGACGTCTTGAAATGAATGTGAACATTGCATTTGCCTTCCTCACCACCAACTCTACCTGCAAGTAAACCTGTGGGTATTCTACACAAGGATTCCCAATTTACTTGGCATCTCAGGTTTTGGATTTTGTCCAAGTTTAGAAAATAGACTGTACATTCATTTCTACTACCAATGTACATGACCATACATTTTCCAACATTGTATTTCATTTGAAACTTTCTTGCCAATTCTCCTAATCTGTCTAATGCCTTCTGTAGCCTCTCGACTTCCTCAAAATTACCTGATCCTCCACCTATCATCACATCACCTGCAAACTTTGCAAGAACTCTATCAAATCCATCATTCAAATGTTTGACATATAATGTAAAAAGCATCGGTCCCAACACAAACCCTAATGGAAGACCACTTGAAGCAGCAGCCAACCAGGAAAGGTTCCTTTATTCCTAGTCTTTGCCTCCGGCCAATCAATCACTGCTTTATCCATCTCCAATCTTTCCTGCAATACCATGGATTCATAGCTTTTTAAGAAGCTTCATGTGTGGCTCCTTGTTAAAGGCCTTCTGAAAATCTAAGTGCACAATATCAACTGATTCTCCTTTGTCCAACCTGCTTGCTTATTCTGCATTCTGCATTCTGTTATTGCTTTATCTTGTTCTACTTCAATGCACTGTGTAATAATCTGATCTGTAGAAACAGTATGCAACACAAACTTTTCAGTGTGTTGGTATATGAGACAATAATACACTGATTTCAGTACCAATGTTAGTTTTTAAATAGTTATGGATAAAGACAGTGCAGGACCACAGGCTTAAATCTGAAACTGGAGTAGGTTTGACTAGGAGAGCATCAGGCAGGATCTAGCTGGGGTTGACTGGTATGTGGAAGGCTTTTAGAAGGTCCATAACAAGAGTAAAGGGCAGCATTTTCCTCTGAGAGTGAAGGGTAAATATCCAAGTTCAAATCTGAATCTGAATCAGGATTATTATCACTGACATATATCACCAGATGTGTTGTTTTGTGCAACAGTACTGTGTAAAACAGAAGAAATATAGTAAAAATTAACAAATATGGTGGGGTAGTGTTCATGGGTTCATGGACTATTCAGAAACCTGACATCAAAGGAGAAGAGGCTCTGACTAAAACGTTGAATGTGGGTCTATTCAGTCTCCTGTACCTCCTCCTCAAAGGCAGCAATGAGAAGAGGGCATGTCCTGAATGGTGAGGTTCCCTCATGATGGATGCTGCCCTCTTGAGGCATCACCTTTTGAAGATGTTCTCGATAGTGGGGATGGTTGTGCCTGTGATGGAGCTGGCTGAGTCTAGAACCCTCTGCAGCTTTTTACAACTTTCTGCATACCAGACGGTGATGCAACCAGTCAGAATGTTCTCCACGGTACATCTGTAGAAACTTGCTCGAGTGGTTGGTGACACTCCAACTCTCCTCAAACTCCTATTGAAGTATTTCTGTTCATCAACATCTCAGAGCTCTGTGTGAGGGAGCTGAGAAGAAAGTGAAAACTCCAGTTATCCTCTGCCTTCACAACTCTTCCCATGGATTGTCATGAGGCAAAAATCATCTCACTCTCTAAGGAGGGAGAGATAAAACAGGGAACTATAGAGCTCTCCGCCCAATGTGATGGACAATTCCGTGACCTTTGCCTGGTCACAAATATTCCATCATTTGCTGCTTCTTGCAATTTGAAAATATTGTCATTGTAGCCAAGCTTCCATAATGTAATTCTCCATGGATTAATATGGCTCTCTGAGGTGGGTGGCTCTCGAACACGGGATATCAGACACCAAGGAAGATCTAAGCTACTCACACAAAATACTGTGGGAACTCAGCAGGTCAGACAGCATCTGTGGAAATGAATAAACATTTCAGGCAAGACCCTTAATTAGGACTGTAAAGGAAGGGTTGAGAAGCTGGGGGAGAGGTTTACAATCTGGCAGGTGATAGGCAAGTCCAAGTGAGGGGGTAGATGGGTGAGTGGGGAAGGGTGAATGAAGAAAGAATCTGGGACGTGATAGGTGGAAGAGATGAAGGGAAAAAGGTGGAATCTAATAGAACAGAGTGGGCCACGGAAGAAAGGAAAGGTGGTGGGGAACGATAGCGAGGTATTGGACAGGTCATGTGGGTGGGGCAGCGAAAGAGAAGTGGCTTAGAGGGCCACCAGTATGTGTAATGAGGAATACAACTAAAAAGCAGAGGTGGGGGGTGACAGAGGGGAATGGTTACCAGAAGTTAGAGAAGGGCAACACGGTATCATAGTGTCAGCATAGCATATTACAGCACCAGTACCTGGGGGTCAGTCCGTGCTGCTGTCTGTAAGGAGTCTGTACGTCCACTCTGTGACCTCATGGGTTTCCTCTGAGTGCTCTGGTTTCCTCCCACAAAGACGTTCAGGTGAGGGTGAGTAAGTTGTGGGCATGTGATGTTGGTGACACTCGCGGGCTGCCCCCAGCACAATCCTTGGACTGTGTTGGTCATTGACACAATGGAATATTTTGATGTTTTGATGTACAAGTGACAAATAATCTTCATTTTGAGAAAGTTATGCTCAAGCCATCAGATTGGAATATGAGGTGTTGCTCCTGCAACCTGAATTTGTCCTCGAGCCATGGACAGACATGTCGGTGTGGAATGGGAAGTATGAAAAGGAGGATACAAAGAAGGCAATCGCTTCTCCATCACTTTCCACTACCTGGGGATGCCCCCAAAACCTGACAGCCAATGACGAATGCTCGATGTTTAGTCACTGGGAACCAATGAAGCCAATGTGCACACACCTCAGTCACCACATGAACGACAGCAGTTCAAAGTAGTGGGACAACTCTACCTTCCTGTTAGGTCAGAACCCACATACCGAATAAGAAGAGAACACATCGGCGATTGTGGACCCAATTGATTTCAGTGGCCTCTATTTCCCTGTGCTCTGATTGGTCAGAAATACACTCGGGGTACCTCCTGTATCAAATAGAGTGACCACTGAGTGTATGTTCATCATCTTCTGCTGCTGTAGCCCATACACACAAGGTTTTATATGTCGTGCATTCAGAGATGCTCTTCCCCAAGCCACAGTTGTAATTTCTCTCATTAAGAAGACATTTTACCCACAGAACGGCCACTCACTGAATTTTTTTGTTTTGTTTTTCACATCTTCTCTGTAAACTGGAGAGTCTGTTGTATATCAATATCCCAAGAGAGCAGCAGATTCTGATACTCAAACCACCCCATCTGGCACCAACAATCATTCCACGGTCAAAGTCACTTCGATCACATTTGAATTGAACCACACATTGCAATGAACCCGATCACAAGCTGTATCGGCCCTTGCCCTTCCCTTGGACAACATCGGTGGCATGGAGAAGGGAGATCTGCAGCATGGGCAGCTGCCGGTTTCCCATACAACCCTGCTTGGAAACTGTCCAAGTTGCAAATCCATAGTATCTCGAGACTAACGGATGCCTACATAAGTCACACAAAATGCTGGTGGAACACAGCAGGCCAGGCAGCAACTATAAGGAGAAGCATTGTCGACGTTTCGGGCTGAGACACTTCATCAGGACCTCGGCCCGAAACATCAACAGTGCTTCTCCTTATAGATGCTGCCTGGCCTGCTGTGTCTCGCCAGCATTTTGTGTGTGTTGGTTGAATTTCCAGCATCTGCAGATTTCCTCATGCTTGCCTACATAAGTGTTGTTTACACTTGAAAGCTGTGATCTCACAGTCTATATTCTTTACTGTGATCTCACAGACTGTATTCTTTATTGCGATCTCACGGACTGTATTCTTTACTGCGATCTCACGGACTGTATTCTTTACTGCGATCTCACAGACTGTATTCTTTACTGCGATCTCACAGACTGTATACTTTACTGTGATCTCACAGTCTGTATTCTTTACTGTGGTCTCACAGACTGTATCCTTTACTGTGATCTCACAGACTATATTCTTTACTGTGATCTCACAGACTGTATTCTTTATTGCAATCTCACAGACAGTATTCTTTACTGTGATCTCACAGACTGTATTCTTTACTGCGATCTCACAGACTGTATTCTTTACTGTGACCTCAGAGACTGTATTCTCTACTGTGATCTCACGGACTGTATTCTTTACTGTGATCTCACAGACTGTATTCTTTACTGCGATCTCACAGACTGTATTCTTTACTGTGATCTCACAGACAGTATTCTTTACTGTGATCTCACAGACTGTATTCTTTACTGTGGTCTCACAGACTTAAGAATGAAAATTGGAGAGCCTGAAGGGCCATTGGAAGGCCTTGGCGGATAGGATTAAGGAAAACCCCAAGACGTTCTACAAGTATGTGAAGAGCAAGAGGATAAGATGTGAGAGAATCGGACCAATCAAGTGTGACAGTGGAAAAGTGTGTATGGAACCAGAGGAGATAGCAGAGATACTTAATGAATACTTTCCTTCAGTATTCACTAAGGAAAAGTATCTTGGTGATTGTTGGGATGACTTGCAGCAGACTGAAAAGCTTGAACATGTAGATATTAAGGAAGAGGATGCACTGGAGGTTTTAGAAAGCACCAAGTTGGATAAGTCACCAGGTCTGGATGGGATGTACCCCAGGCTACTGTGGGAAGCGAGGGAGGAGTTTGCTGAGCATCTGGCATTGATCGTTGCATCATCAATGAAGATGGGGGAGGTTCTGGAGGATGGGAGGGTTGCAGATGTTGCTCCCTTATTCAGGAAAGGGAGCAGACATAGCCCAGGAAATCATAGACCAGTGAGTCTTACTTCAGTGGTTGGTAAGTTGATGGAGATGATCCTGAGAGGCAAGATTTATGAACATTTGGGGAGGCATAATATGATCAGGAATGGTCAGCATGGCTTTGTCAAAGGCAGGTCGTGCCGATTGATTTATTTGAGGATCTGTCTAAACACATTGATGAAGGTAGTGCCATAGATGTAGTGTACATATATGGATTTTAGTAAGGCATTTGATAAGGTACACCATGCAAGGCTTATTGAGAAAGCAAGGAGGCCTTGGATCCAAGGAGACATTGCTTTGTGGATCCAGAACTGGCTTGCCCACAGAAGGCAAAGTGTGTTTGTAGATGGGTCATATTCTGCATGGAGGCTGGTGACCAGTGGTGTACCTTAGGAATCTGTTCTGGGACCCCTATTCTTTGTGATTTTCATAAATGACCTGGATGAGGAAGTAGAGGGATGGGTTAGTAAATTTCGTGATGACACAAAGGTTGGGGGTGTTGTGGACAGTGTGGAGAGCTGTCAGAGGTTACAGCGTCACATTGGTATGATGCAAAACTGGGCTGAGATGTGACAGATAGAGTTCAAGCCAAATAAATGTAGTTCATTTTCAAATATGATGTCCGAATATAGTATTAATGGTAAGATTCTTGGCAATGTGGAGAATCAGAGGGATATAGGGGTCCAAGTCCATAGGACACTCAAAGCTGCTGCGCAGGTTGACTCTGTCATTAAGAAGGCATATGGAGCATTGGTCTTCAATCGTGGGATTGAGTTCAGGAGCCGGGAGGTAATGTTGCAGCTATATAGGGCCCTGGTCGGACCCCACTTGGAGTACTGTGCTCAATTCTAGTTGCCTCACTACGGAAAGGACATGGAAACCATAGGATGAGTGCAGAGGAGATTTACAAGGAGATTTGCCTTGATTGGGGAGCATGCCTTATGAGAATCGGTTGAGTGAACTCGGCCCTTTCTCCTTGGAGTGACAGTGGATGAGAGGTGACCTGATATGAGTGTACAAGATAATGAGAGGCATTGATTGTATGGATAGTCAGAGGCTTTTACCCAGGGCTGAATTGGCTAGCACGAGAGGGCATAGTTTTAAGGTGCTTGGAAGTAGGTATAGAAAAGATGTCAGGGTTAAATTTTTTAAGTAGAGAATGGTGAGTGCATGGGAATGAGCTGCCAGCGGCCGTGGTGGAGGCGGAAACATTAGGGTCTTTTACGAGACTCTGGATGGGCACATGAAGCTTAGAAAAATAGAGGGCTATGGGTAAGCCTAGGTAGTTCTAAGGTAAGGACAAGTTCGGCACAGCTTTGTGGACCAAAGGGCCTGTATTGTGCTGTAGGTTTTCTATCTTGCTATGTACTCTTTACTGCAATCTCACAGACTGAATTCTTTATTGTGATTTCACAGATTGTATTCTGTACTCTGTGATTTCACGGTAGAAAAATTCCAATAGCTAGACACCTTGTTTCATATTTGGACAAGGTAAGAAAGTTAGCAGGTCCCTGTCAAACCCTACAAAATTTAGTGGTGCACCAGATAAACCATTCTAATGGCTTGGGTTGGCAATGGTTTGGCCCATGATCACAAGAAACTGCCAAGAGTTGTGGACATACAGTAGCTCAGCACATCTCCGAAACTACGTTTCCCTCCATGGATTCTGTCTACACTTCCCACTGACTCAGTAATCAAGGACCCCACCCTCCTTGGACATACTCTTTTATAGCCCCTTCCATTGGGTGGGAGAGATGAAAGCCTTAAACACGTACAGTATCAAAAGCTTCAAAGGCAGATCCTATCTCACCTTTGTAATAAGATTAAATAGTTCCTCAGCTGTTACACCTTATTCTGAATTGTTATTGTTTTACCTTGTTTTGCCTCGATGCACTGTGTAAGAATTTAATCTTTTTCAACAAGCTTTTCCCTGTATCTCGGCACATGTGACAATAGTAAACCAATACCAATACACGAGGACCCCATTCTATTCTCCCACTTTCCCAACGACTACCCCCACCCTCACACACACTCTGTCCAATCCCAATTGCAACTCCGCAGTGAACCGAACAGTCCATTCGTACACAGAGCAAGATCAGACAATATTCAGATACCAGAGACGGCAGACGCTGGGATATGGAGCGCTCGCCATCTGCTGGAGAATTTAGCGAGTCCAGCAACATGTGTGGTGGGGAAGGAATGGTCAATGTCTCACGTCCAGACCCTGTATCAGAACTCAGAGTGGACGGAGAGAGAGTACTCAGGGTGAATGGGGTGGTCGGGTCTAGAGGTGGTTAAGAAGATTGGCTTTATTTGTCAAATGTACATTGGAACATGCAGTGAAATGCGTCATTCCCGTCAATGAGTAACACCGTCCGAGGATGTACTGGGGCAGCCCGCAAGAGTCACTATGCTTCTCGCGTCAGCATAGAATGCCCACAACTTACAAACCCGAACTCGTGAGTCACTGGAATGTTGGAGCAAAACTGGAGCACACGGAGGAAGCCCACACGGTTACGGGGAGAACATAAAAATTACTTTCCGCGGTGGAAATTGCACCCTCCCCATAAGTGATTGGAAGGGAGGTGGTGAGAGAGTGGTTGATGATGGGAAGTGAGACTTTAGCGGAAGTGGCATGTAGATTCTGTACAAAGGAAACGCTGAGAATTACACGTCTGATTCCGCCTACTCCAATTGAATGAGTAATTAGACTTTCCCTTTTCAGCTGAACCCACTCCCCTTCCGATCCAACTCCAGTCTGTCTATTTTTCCTCTCTTCCCTCTCCACCAGGCAGTCAGCCCGGTCAAAACCTCCACTGTGCGTCTCCAAGACTCATGGATAGGTATCTTAGCCAACTTCAGGATTAGAATAACGAGCACATCGTCTTCCCTCCCTTCTCCCCTCTTTACTGGATGACCAAAGCTAACGAGGTTGGGGTAAAATGCGTCCAGAAAGTGAGAAACAGCCCCAGAGATGTTTGAATAGGGGCTGCAGCCTCGCACACCCCCTGTTTATGTGGTACACGGTCTCTTCCAGCCTGTGGAATCAGCAGGTGGCTGGGAGATCCGTGTAGAAAGTGATGAACTTGTTGCAGAGCACAGCTCTATAGAGCACCCTGTACCCCAGGTCCCTGGTGTACATGGGAAGGACACCCCCGTAAATAAACGTCCACTGGGGACATGGCCACTCACCGCACCCGCCTCCACTCCCAGGTGGAAAAACTGACCGCGCTGCGTGTTAGGCTGCCGCGTATTTTTTTTGGGGGGGAGGGGTTTATTTTGGTGTAATATGTTTATTACAAATTTCGTTCTACAATACAATCGGGAGTCTCGGATGGTATGTTGCCTCCCTGGTGCTGGGGTCTGAGACATCTCAGATTGGGTGCAGGTTATTCTCGAGAGGGAGGGCAAGAGTCCAGATGTTGTGGTCCATGTAGGGACAAATGACGTGGGTAGGATGAGTGAGGGGGTCCTGCGTAGGGAGTTCAGGTAGTTAGGTGCGAAGCTGAAGAGCAGGACCTCCAGGGTAACAATCTCAGGATTGCTACCTGTGCCACATACGAGTGAGGCAAGGAACAGGAGGATTATAAAGATTAATATGTGGCTGAGAGGATGGTGCAGGAGGGAGGGCTTCAGGTTTGTAGATAATTGGGTTTGTAAATAAAAGGTGGGATCTGTTCCGAAGGGACGGTTTACACCTGAACTGGAGCGGTACTAACATTCTGGCAGGGAAGTTTGCTAGAGCTTCTTGGGGGGGGGGGTTTAAACTAAATTTGCAGGGGGCGGGGATCCAGAATGTGAGAGAGGATAGCGAGAGGAAGAATAAAGGACAGGTGGGGACTACACGATTCTGGAATATTAAGTGTGTAGTAGAGGAAGGTGGGGCGTAACAAGTGGTAAGGAGGACTCGTGTACAGAGGGATGGTCTGACAGAACATGGAGTTAAATGTGTTGAAAGAATAAGTAAATTTAGGAAGGACAACAAAATTCTAGGGGCGTATAGCCCGATGGGAGTTTGGGGAGCTGGGTTAAGCACAATAGGCAGCGATTCAAACAGAGAGAGGAGAAATGGGTTAAAAATTCTATATCTGAATGCACGAAGTGTCAGGAATAAGGCGGATGAGCTTGAAGCCCAGGTGCGAATTGGTAACTATGATGTTGTTGGGATAACGGAGACATGGCTGCAGGGAGATCAGACCTGGGAAATGAATGTACAAGGGTATACGTGCTATCCTAGGGACAGAAATGTGGGCAGAGGGGGTGGGGTGGCCCTGTTGGTGAGGAATGAGATTCAGTCCTTTGCAAGGGGGGACATAGGGTTAGGAGAAGTAGAGTCTGTTTGGATAGAACTGAGGAACAGTAAGGGCAAAAGGACCCAAATGGGTGTTGTCTACAGGCCACCAAACAATAGCGTGGATATTGGGTGCAAGTTGAATAGGGAGTTAACATTGGCATGTGGCAAAGGTAATGTCGCAGTAGTTATGGGGGATTTCAACATGCAGGTGAACTGGGAGAATCAGGTTGGTGCTGGAGCACAGGATAGGGAGTTTGTAGAGTGCCTACGGGATGCATTCTTGGAACAACTTGTATGAGAGCCGACCAGGGACAAGACTATTCTGGATTTAGTGTTATGTAATGAACAGGATTTGATAAGCGATCTCGCAGTAAAGGAGCCATTAGGAGGTAGTGATCACAATATGATAAGCTTTTATCTGCAATTTGAGAAGGATAAGGGCAGCTCGGAGGTGTCAGTGTTGCAGATGAACAGGGGAAACTATGGAGCCATGAGGGAGGAGCTGACCAAAGTTGACTGGACAGATATCCTAGCAGAAAATACAGTGGAACAGCAATGGCAGGTATTCTTGGGAATAATGCACAAGGTGCAAAATCAGTTCATCCCCCAGAGAAGGAAGGATTCAAAGGGGGGAAAGGGGCCTCAGTGGTTGACAAAGGAAGTCAGAGACTGCATAGCATTAAAAAAAAGGAAATATGACAGAGCTAAGGTGAGTGGGAGGATAGATGATTGGGAAGTGTTTAAGGAACAACAGAACTTAACTAAAAAGACAATACGGGAAGAAAACATTGAGGTACGAACGCAAGCTAGCCAGGAATATAAAGGAAGATAGCAAAAGCTTTTTTAGGTATGTGAAGAGAAAGAAGATAGTTAAGAACAATGTTGGGCCCTTGAAGAATGAATTGGGTGAAATTGTTATGGGAAACAGAGAAATGGCAGAAGAATTTAATGAGTACTTTAGATCTGTTTTCACTAAGGAAGACACAAGCAATCTCCCAGATGTATGGATGGGCCAAGGACATAGGGTAACAGAGGAAATGAAACAGATTGACATTCGGAAGGAAACGGTGATGAGAAGACTGATGGGACTGAAGGCTGACAAATCCCCAGGTCCAGATGGTCTGCACCCTAGGGTACTAAAGGAGGTGGCCCTGGAAATTGCGGATGCATTGGTAATCATTTACCAATGTTCCTTAGATTCAGGATCAGTTCCTGAGGATTGGAGAATGGCTAATGTTATCCCACTTTTTAAGAAAGGAGGGAGGGAGAAAACAGAAAACTATCGACCTGTCAGCCTGACATCGGTGGTGGGAAAGATGCTAGAGTCCATTATTAAGGATGAAATAGTGGCATATCTAGATAGCAGTGATAGGATTGGGCCGAGCCAGCATGGATTTACCAAGGGTAAATCATGCTTGACTAATCTGTTGGAGTTTTTCAAGGATGTAACCAGGAAGTTAGACGGGGGAGATCCAGTGGATGTAGTGTACCTCAATTTTCAGAAGGTATTTGATATGGTCCCACATAGAAGATTGGTGGGTAAAATCAAAGCTCAGGGCATCGGGGGGGAAGGCATTGACATGGATAGAAAACTGGTTGGCAGATAGAAAGCAAATGGTAGCGGTGAATGGGTGTTTCTCGGAATGGCAGGTGGTGACTAGTGGGGTGCCACAGGGCTCGGTATTGGGACCACAGCTGTTTACCATTTACGTTAACAATTTGGATGAAGGCATAGAAAATAACATCAGCAAATTTGCTGATGATACTAAGCTGGATGGCAGTTTGACATGTGATGAGGATGTTAGGAGAATTCAGGGTGACTTGGATAGGCTGGGTGAGTGGGCAGATACTTGGCAGATGGCGTTTAATGTGAATAAGTGTGTGGTTATCCACTTTGGGAGTAAGAACAGGAAGGTAGATTATTATCTGAACAATATGGAGTTGGGTAAGGGAGTAATACAAAGAGATCTCGGAGTCCTTGTTCATCGGTCACTGAAGGTGAATGAGCAAGTGCAGCAGGCAGTGAAGAAGGCTAATGGAATGTTGGCCTTTATTACAAAGGGAATTGAGTACAAGAGCAAGGAAATCCTCTTGCATTTGTACAGAGCCCTGGTGAGACCACACCTGGAGTATTGTGTACAGTTTTGGTCTCCAGGGTTAAGGAAGGACATCCTGGCTGTAGAGGAAGTGCAGCATAGATTCATGAGGTTAATTCCTGGGATGTCTGGACTGTTTTATGCAGAGAGGTTAGAGAGACTGGGCTTGTACATGCTGGAATTAAGGAGATTGAGAGGGGATCTGATTGAAACATATAAGTTTATTAAGGGATTGGACAAGATAGAGGCAGGAAATATGTTCCAGATGCTGGGAGAGTCCAGTACCAGAGGGCATGGTTTGAGAATAAGGGGTAGGTCATTTAGGACAGAGTTAAGGAAAAACTTCTTCTCCCAGAGAGCTGTGGGGGTCTGGAATGCACTGCCTCGGAAGGTGGTGGAGGCCAATTCTCTGGATGCTTTCAAGAAGGAGCTAGATAGGTATCTTATGGATAGGGGAATCAAGGGATATGGGGACAAGGCAGGAACTGGGTATTGATAGGAATTGATCAGCCATGATCTCAAAATGGCGGTGCAGGCTTGAAGGGCCGAATGGTCTACTTCTGCACCTATTGTCTATTGTCTATTGTAATACGCAACAAACACAACTAGTGTAACCAAAAAGCTAACAACGATTAAGTTAATCAAACAGGTCCTACTAATTGCATTCTACGTTACTACAGTAAATATCGATAAACACAACCACAGACTAAATTAAACTAAAATATTCCCATCCTGATCTGGGATGACATTTATCCCCTGCAGTACCCAACGGCCCCGGAACACCTCTGTGGTACCCGTGACACCCGCGTGTTACTTGTCCACGGTTACCCGGGCACGGACATAATCCCGGGAACATCGCCAGGCAGTCAGCCAGGGCAGAACCCTCCGCTTCCCGCCGCTGGGACCCCGGATAGCATTTTTTAGCAGCCCCAGGATCTAGTTCCCCAGTTCATCCTCCTCCCTCCTTGCCCCCACCCTCACCATCCTCCCGCCCCATGGATGACCGCATATGATGAAGGTGGGGCTAAAATGCAACCCGAGAGGAGCAGCCTCTTCAGATATCCGGATAGGGGCTGCAGCCTCGCACACTCCATGTACATGTGATACTCGGTCTCTTCCCGTCCGCAGAAGCGGCAGGCGGCTGGGAGATCCCCGTACAAACTGATGAAATTATTACAGGGAACACACACACACACACACACACACACACACACACACACACACACACACACACAGACACACACACACACACACACACACACACACACACACACACACACACACACACACACACACACACACACACTATCCTGGAGGAACTCAGCAGGACAGGCAGCATCGATCATCGATGGAAAAAGTACAGTCGACATTTCGGCCTGCTGAGTTCCTCCAGCATTTTGTGTGCGTTGCTTGGATTTCCAGTATCTGCAGATTTTCTCATGTTTGTGAACTTATTACAGGGCACCGGAATATGCAGCACCCCCCACCCCAGGTCCCCGATATACATGGGAAGGACACCCCCGTAAAAGGACCTCCCCTGGGGAGATCCTCCTGTTTCGCAGGTGGGAAATCCGACCGCAGCTGAGCGTCGGGACGCCGTAAGGGTTCGTTCATTTTTACAAAAAATAACATTTGTTATAAATTCAAACCACAACAGTCACTTTACAAACAGAACCAGGCAAATCGTGACTAATTCCCCATCCTCATCGAGGGAAGCAGTTTCTCGTGCATTGTCCTGGCGGGACAGAAGAGGCAGAAGCTCTGCCCATTGACAGTGGTTGGGATTTGAATCCACGCCTCCCCGGTCACTGAACCCTTAACCCAGCGATTTTGAGCACAATTCCACCCAGCTCGGTACAACTGTTTGCTGTCAAGAGCTGGGCTGCACTTTCGGGTGGATGTAGAGGTTGTGCCGCGGGGGATCGGTGGGGGGAGGAGGATCCACAGAGTAATGTTCTTCCGCCACTAGATGGAGGGAGGGGGGATAGGGTGCGTTGAGGAAGCCCCCTCAATCAATGAAATCGTATTCCATCCCAGAGGGCGGCATGTATGGCAACAGTGCTTTTGATTAACGCTAATTAACCCATAGTCTGCGGACTTAAGAATGAAAAGGCCCTGCATACTTTATTCTTATAAATATTGAATATCAATATCAGAACACAGAACGGAACGGCACAGTACAGACCATTCGATCCACATAAGAACACGAGAAATAGGAGCAGGAGTAGTCCATCTGGCCCGTCGAGCCTGCTCCGCCATTCAGTCTGATCATGGCGATCTGACCATGGACTCATCTCCTCCTACCTGCCTTTCCCCATAATCCTTAATTCCCCAACTATGCAAAAATCCATTCAAACTTGTCTTAAATATATTTACTGAGTTAGTCTTCACTGCTTCATTGGGCAGAGAATTCTACAGATTTACCACCCTCTGGGAAAAACAGTTCCTCTTTATCTCCGTCCTAAGTCTATTCCCCCAAATCTAGAGGCTCTGTCCCCTACTTCTAGACTATCTATCAGAGGAAACAACTTTCTTGCCTCTATCTTATCTATCCCCTTCAGAATTTTGTTTCTAGAAGATCTCCTTTCATTCTTCTGAAGTCCAGCGAGTCAATATTTCCTCATCGTCCAATCCCTTCATCTTCTGGAATCAACCTGGTGAATCTCCTTTGCACCGCCTCCAAAGCCAGTCTATCTTTCCGCAAGTAAGGAGACCGGAATTGCACGCAGTACTCCAGGTGTGGCCACACCAGGTCCCTGTACAGTTGCAACACAGCTTCCCTGCTCTTAAATTCAATCCCTCCAGCAATACAGTCCAACTGATAGCCGGCTACACCTGCAAACCAACCGTTTGTAATTCAGACACAAGCACACCACAGTCACTCTGCACAGCAGCATGCTGAAATTGTTTTACCTTTTAAATAATAATCTGCTCTTTCAATATTCGTTCCAAAGTGGCTGACCTCACATTTACCAACATTGTGTTCCGTTTGCCAGACCCTTACCCACTCATTTAATCTATCTATATCTCTCTGCAAACTCTCCGTATCATCTGCACAATTTGCTTTTCCACTCAATTTATTATCATCAGCAAACTTAGTTAAGCTACAATCGGTCCCCTCTTCCAGATCCACGATGTAGTACTGACACTTTAACTTACTCCTTCCCTCCATTATTCTATCCATGTATATATCCGAGAGACGTTTAAGTGTCCCTCATGAATATACTTCTATCACCACCCATGTCAGCGCGTTCCACGCACCCAACACCTGTGACATCTCCTAAAATAAACTACCTGTGGTAGTAAAGGTAGTAAAATAAACTATCTGTGACATCTCCTAAATATTCCTACAATCACAATAAAATTATGCGCCCTCGTTTTCGCCAAATACGACGAGAATATAAAAACAAGTATCCTCGCTCTTTGTTGTACCTTAGGGGAGCGGTGGCCCTATTGTGACGGGAACAACCGCCGAGTGACCGTCCGATGTTCGGAGACCTCTGTTACGCAACAGCCTGCCCCCCCTAACCCACCACCGTCCCGCCTCGCTCCCGAAGCAGCTCGGAAGGCGGCTCCGACACGGAGATGCCACGCTCCAGCCTGGCGCCCGTGCTAATCCTACTCGCCGTATTGCCGAACCGGGGACGCGCCTGTGTGACCTGTGACCGGAGGCTGTGGTCCAAGTTTCAGGAGATGATGAACCACTGCCTGGTGGTAGCGAACGAGCAAGAATGTTCGTCACGGCTGAATCCTCTCGTCAGCTACACCAGGAACTTCAAGATGGGTAAACACAAGAGATTGTGGAGACGCTGGAATTCATGAGCAACACACGGAAAACGCTGGAGAAACTCAGCAGGTCAGGCAGCATCTATGGAAATGAATAAACAGTCGACGTTTCGGGCCGAAACACTTCTTCAAAGCTGGAACGGAATGGGGGTAGAAGCCTCCTGGCACTTACCCTGCAAGCATGACTTGCTACACCTCCACCCTCACCACCCTTCAGGGTCCCAAATAGTCCTTTCAGATGAGGCAACACTTCACCTGGAGTCTGTTAGTGCCGTCTTCTGTATCCGATGCTCCTGGTGTGAACTCCTCCACATCGGTGAGTCGCGACACAAAACTGGAGACCGCTATGGCCGCTGCAAATGGCATGATTTCCCGGTGGCCCCCATTTCAATTCTGTTTCCCATTCACAAACGAGTGAGTGTACATGGCTTCCTCTGCTGACAAGACGAGGCTAAACTAGGATTGAAAAAGCAACACCTCATATTCCATTGGTTAGCCTCCAACACAATGGCATGAATATCGATTTCTCTAAAATCCAGTAAATTCTCTCCCCGCCCCCTTCCATTTTCTATTCCACATTCTGGTTATCATCTCACCTTTTCTCCTCGCCTGCCCACCAACACCCTCTGGTTCTTCTCTTTATTACACGGTCTAGTCTCCTCCCTCTTTCAGATTCCTTCTTCAACTATCACCTCCCAGCTTCTCACTTCATCTCCCTCCCCCCTTCACTCGCCACCTTTTCCTTCACCTGATTTCCCCTATTATCTGCCAGCTTGTACTCCAGCTGCCCCACCCCACCCAGCTACCATCCTATTCTGGTATCTGGCCTCTTCCTTTCCTGTCCTGGCGAAGGGTCTCCAATCGAAACGTCGAATGTTTATTTCTCTCCAGAGATGTTGCTTTACACGCTGAATACCTCCAGCAATTTCTGTCTTCAAGATGGGTAAAAGCTCCCAGCGTGGAGATGGGACAGTGGCAATGGGGGAAGGATGAAGGCGAGAAGAGGGGCGGTTTAACGGGTCAACTCCACAACTCGAGAGCTACTGTGGTCATAATCCGGCCAGACATCTTGGTGATAGTGAGAAGGGGGCAAATGCTGCGAAATGGAGAGTGTGGAGTGGCCACTGAAGGAGGGATAGTGATGAGGGTGTATTGGGGAGAGGGTGAGGAGGGAGCGCCGTGGGAGAGGCGGTGAGCAGTAAGTGCTGTGGGTAGGTCGGTTTTGGGAGCCCTGTGCGACGGTCGGTGAAGAAGGACCACTGTGGGAGGGTCTGGTGAGATGTGCTGGGGGAGCTGTGGGTGGGAGTGGTTAGGAGGGAGAAATGTGGGAGTGGTTGGGTGAGGTGTGAGTCCTGTGGGACGGCGGTGAGGAGGGGACGCTGAGCTATTAAAGTTCAGTTAGGGTCGGGTGTGTGCCTGAGTGCAGCACACTGAGTATGTGCCCTGGCAAGAGTCAGGCTGCCCTGGAGGAAGGTTAAACCGGTGTTTGGTTCACTGCTCTGGAATTAATCTCACCACAGTTATGACCCAATCTGTCTCTTCCTCCCGTTAGTGTACACAGAGACAATGATTTATTCATTCCTGGAGCTGATGGATTTGATTTATCCTTTCATGTTTACCCTGGGTAAGTTGTAGTTCTAGATATAGTGCTCGGTCTTGTCAAGGAAAGGGGCTGAACCAGCGGGAGGGCAGCAGTTTCTAGAGGCTCTGTAAAAAGTCTGGGAATCACCTCCATATGACAGTAAAGTAGAATTGTTCGCTCGCCCAGTCTCTTTATCTGAGGGTCAGACCCACACTGGGAACAGTTCCAGTCTCCGTATCCCCCACCGGGAGCACCGTCAACAGTTCCAGTCTCCGTATCTCGGAGTCAGACCCACACCGGGAACGCAACCCCACCCCCTACCACCTCTCCCCGAGCAAGTGGACTGTAGTGAGGAGGGAGCACCGCGCTGCAGGAGAGGAAGCGGAGGAAGCGTCACGTTGCGGAAGGGAACTCCGAGACGTTCCTCACTCTTCCGTTCCCACTCAGAGACAGATAGTGAACATCGACACAGACAGAGAAATGCGTCACTTGCGTCATCGTTTGCGATGTCCTGGGGCAGCTCACGAGCGCCGCTACGCGCCCGGTGCCAGCATAGCATTCACACAATTTACTCATTTTAATCCTCCCATCCAGGGAATGTGGGGAAACTAGATGAAACCCCCGGTTTGTAGCTACAAACTCCTTGCAGTCAGCGGCAGGAATCGAACCTCGGTGAAGTCTATTGTCATTCAACCATATAAATGTTTACTGCGGAACGAGCCCCGGTTCTGCTTCATCGGATCTGAACCCCGGGACTCTCTCCACCCCTGATCCCCGGGACTCCCTCCACCCCTGTTCCCCGGGACTCCCTCCACCCCTGATCCCCGGGACTCCCTCCACCCCTGTTCCCCGGGACTCCCTCCACCCCTGATCCCCAAGCGGACTGCAGAGGAACGGTAGTGCAGGCCTGTCCATTGTGGGGCAGACCCAACACTGTACATTGGGGTCTTGTTGTTCTGTCCTCTTGGAGTTCTATATGTACTGATGTTTGTTCACAGAGAGATGTATGAAAGACTGGAGTTTAACAATGTTATTCTCTCTCTGCAGGCTATGAACCGTTAGATATGTCGCATGCCTTTACTCAGATGAAATTGAAGGAAGGTCAGACAGAATTCTTTTCCTAAGATCATATCAATAATTCCTGTAAGTTAGTGTTTTAATTCCCCGTGAAAATTGAAATTCATCTATGAATGGTCTGACCCAGTTAGGAGGAAAGTGTAGGGGGGATACTGGGCTGTGGGAGGGACGGTGAGGAGGGCGAGCTGTGCTGTGGGACGGATGGTGACGGAGTGTGTGACAGCGGAATGTGCTGTGAGGCGGGAGCGCTCATCCCAGTGACAGAGTTCCTCTTGTCCTTACCTACAACCCCATGATCCTTTGCATCCAACACATCATTCTCCGCAAGTGATGCAAGCGGCCAAAGTGCTACAGCTGTCCATCACCTCCTCCCTCACCTCCATTCAGAGCCCCAAACACTCCTTCAAGGTGAGGCAACACTTCACCTCTGAATTTGCTGGGGGTGTCTATTATATCCGCTGCTCCTGATGCCCCCTCCTCTATATTGGTGATACCTATTGTAAATTAGGGGGAAGATTCACTGAGCACCTTCGCTCCATCCACCACAAGCATAACTTCCCAGTGACCCAGCATTTTAATTCCAATTCCCACTCCCGTTCCAACATGTCGGTCCATGGTCTCCTCTTGTGCCGCGATAAGCCACATTCAGGGTGGAGGAGCAACACCTTATATAACGTGTAGCCTCTAATCTAATGGCATAAATGTCGATTTTTGTCCAATAAGAAAATCTTTCCTTCCCTTCTTCTATTTTTCTCCAGCCTTCTACCTCTTCTCACCAGTCCATCACCTCCCGCTGTGCCCCTTCTACTTCCCTTGCTCCTCTGGTTCAATCTCCTCTCCTATCCGATTCCTTCCTCTCCAGCCCTTCACCTTTCCCACCCACCTGTCTTCACCTATCACGTTCTAGTTAGCATCCTTCCCTTCCCCCCCAACGTTTTAATTTGGTAACTTCCCTCTTCTTTTCCATTCCTGACGAAGGGTTTGGACGGGAAACGTCGCCTTTGTTCATTTCCATAGATGCTGCCTGACCTGCAGAGTTCTTCCGGCATTTTGTGTCTGTTGTTTTCGATTTCCGGCATCTGCAGAGATTCTTGTGTTTATACCCTGCTAATCGCACACTTTTGGAATGTGGGGGAGTACCGGAGGACCCGAAAGAAACCCACTCGATCACGAGGAAAACGTACAAACACCTCACCCGCAGTGTTGGAATTGAACCAGGTCGCTGGCGCTGTAATGGTGTTCCGTTAACCGTTACACTGCCGTGCTGCCCACTGAATCGCTGAGTGTAGATGTTCGGGTTCCTATAACTCCTCGCCGATGGTTTTAATGAAAAGAGGACATGCCCTGGGTGGTGAGGGTCCTAGTGATGGATGCTACCTTCTTGAGGCACCGCTTCTTGAAGACGTCCTCGATTATGGGAACGGTTGTGGCCGTGATGGAGCTGGCGGAGTCTATAACACTCTGCAGCCCCTTTCCATTCTGCAGAATGCTCTGCACCGTACAGCTGTAGGGATTTCCAAGTGTTTGGCGACATTTAAATTCTCGACAAGCTCCCAACGAAGCGGAGTCACTGGATAAATGGTTCGGAAGGGGAGAGTGGACATTGACACCCGAACAGAATGCTCCTGTTTCCCCACTTAGTGTATAAGAATATAGACTTGCAGGTGCTGTCATCCACTGATCGTCTTCTCCTTCTCCTTCCCAACCCCAGCTGTGTGTGGCGACGACTGCAGTGAGTATCAGCTATTTTTAAACCAAATTCCAAATTAACACTTATTTTCAAACGTGTGTCGTGTGGGAGTTATTAATCCTCCCCGTCTCTGTGAGCACCTCGGTTTCCTATACCCCTCCCCTTATCTGAGCACATCCGTCCTCTACACACCTTCCCGACTGTGACCCCCTCTAGTCCCTACCCTACACACTGTCTCTGTGACGCTCTCCTGGTCCCTAAAACCCTTCTCGTGACTACGATTCCACACCCCCCCCCCATCCCTTCACCAGTCCCTGTCTCTGTGCTCCCCACTGGTCACTATGTTCCTTTCCGCCTGCTACACCCCTCAGTATTTCGATATACCTTCCGTCCCCTACATCCCTCCCCATCTCTGTGACTCCCTACAAATCTTCCTCAGTCTCTTCCTTCCTCTAATTCCTTCATCATCAAGGACCCTCACCATCCAGGCCATGCTCTCATGTCGCTGCTGACATCCAGAATGAGGTACAGGAGCCTCGGGACTCACACCAGCAAGTTCAGATACAGTTATTAGCCCTCAAACATCGGGCTCTTGAACTAGAGGGGAGAACTTCATTCGCCCGTCACTGAACTGTTTCCATAATCTATGGACTCAAGGACTCTTTATCTGATCTTCTCCATATCTATCGCTTATTTACTTACCTATTATTTTTTTCTCAGCTCAAGCTGGTAAAGCCTGAGGCACGGACATAGCCAAGCACACTCATTTCTCAATAGCTAGGAACTTTCTGACTATACTAGTGATGTTTAGTATTGTGGCTTTCTGGATATGTACATCAATACTGCGGTGTCGGCCTCATTGTTTAATGTTATTGTGTAGTGACTTTGGGATGATACCAGTTATAGATATTACTATTGGGATAATGTATACCCTGTTCACGTTCCATAGTCTTTCAAATTCTTGTTTTAGTTCAGCATATTTCTGTCTTCACGTATTAAATTATGTGTGTTGTGTGTTTGGAATGGCTATATCTATTAAGTAAGTTGTTCTTGCTTGTTTACCCTGTAATATCGGCCAGTTATTATGGATTGTACTATCTGTCATAACAGATCGGTAGTAATATCATTTGTGGTATTCTGACTCTTAAACTGAATCAGGCTTGTGTTTATAATAACGAATTGTGTCTTCTATGGATTTGTATTTTTAATCAATATTTTAGTGAATGGTGATTGTTCCCGTGTAAGTAATCAGATTGAGTTAAACTGAAGCAGGATACTGTAATGTGCTGGATTGTTTCTCGTTTCTCGTGACATTCTCTGCACTTATTGCCTTGAGTTTTCTGTTTTTTTTTACTGTATAATTTTGATGCGTTCTGTTTGGTCCACTTGGTCCTGTATTGCCCTAAAGAACTCCTCTGTGTCTGGGAAGAGGTCTCCAACTCTGAGCCAGGCATTCGACACTTCCTTGTCGACATCTAGACTGCTCAGACCGTGGGGATGTCTTCCATAGACAGTCGTGCTCTGCTATTGGTTAACTTTTTCCCCTATGGTGATAATTTCATTTTTCTGCGTTGTACTTTCTGTGGCGGATTGCACAGCTTGCGTGGACTGCTGAACCCTGTTTAACGATGAAAATATATCCTTAGACGTTTTATCCAGCTGTTTGTTTGTAATTTAGACGTTTTATCCAGCTGTTTGTAATTTTATGTTTGTTTTCCTTCTTCTTCATTCTGTCCCAGTTAGTGTTAATCTTCGTGTGTTTCCGGAAATTTGTCATTTCAGTTCTAATTTTTCCTTGCAAATTTTCCAGATCGATTTCAGACCGATATATTATATGGGAGAGTGAAAATATTTATTGGCTTCGTTATTCTTTTACTATTTGTTCTGTTTAGGAAATTTTCTTCCGCCTTGAAGTAAATTCTGTCGAGAGTTTTCCCTTTATCCCAAATGCAGATATGTTTCATCGGTTGTATTGTATCCCGCTTCTCTGTTTTATATTCGATTAGCTCTGTTATTAGTGTTATTATTTCATTTTTTATTTTTGTCTTTGCACAGTTTGTTGTCTTTTGCACAAGGATTGCCCTTTAGTCCTGTTGGGTGCGGGATTTCATTAATGTTATTGTTTTTCTTATATTTACTCTGAATGCCCGCAATACAATGAATCTCAGGCTGCCTATGCTGACGTAAATGTAATTTGATAATAAATTTACTTTGGACTTCGAATTTTAGCTTCTTCACCCTCCTCCAGTCCCCATTGCTCCACCATTCAGCGCGCCCCGAGTTCCGGAGTTCCTTCCCTGACACTCCTGCCTCTCCCTCCTCTTCTACCCTCTACCCTTCCATCACCCTCCCCTCCCTCTCTCCGTCCGGATATTTTGTAACCGCTTCCCCCGAAATCTCTTTTTCCCGAAGGTTCTTGCGGCGTTTACTTGTGTTAAAGTGGCCGTGTAAACCTTTAGTGCGATTGGATTCTGATTCTTGCTGCAGCCGTTAGGCCCCTCTTCTCCCTGTTGCACGGTGAGGGAAGCCGTTCCACAAACCCCTCTTCCCACCTACACCCCCCCCCCCCCCCCCACCAAACACACAAAGTCCTCCCCAACCTCCTTAATAAAATTTCTCTCGGTCCGGATCCGAAACTGCCCCGGGTGGGAAATATCAGAACTCCTCTCGCACCCTCCCCGTCGAGCTTTCGCGATTTTCGCTCCGGGATCCCGCAGCTGGGAATATCCCGGCTCCCGAGCACCTTCCCCGATCCCCCGACCTTCGGTAATTGCCTCCCTTCCATCCCAAATTCCCGGGACCACACCACCATTTGTGGGGACCTCGCCCCTCCCCACCCCCGAGACTGACCCTCGGAGACCTGCGGCGGTGACGCGGGGTGTGATCGGTGGGTTGGGGGTTGGAGGTGAAGAGCGGGTCAGAATCAGAAGCGTATGTCGTGAAATTTGTTGATTTGCGACAGCAGTACATTCCTATACATATTTTAAAAATGAAATACAATAAGAAATTAAAATAAAGAAATAGTGCAAAAAGAGAGGAAAATAGTGAGGCGGTGTAGGTTGGTACATTGCCCGTTCAGAGATCCGATGGTGAAAAGGAAGAGACTGTTTCTGAAATGTCTTCAGGCTTCTGTACCGCCGTAGCAATGAGAAGAGGGCATGTCCTGGGTGACGGGGTTCTTTAATGTTGGGTGCCACCTTTTTGAGGCATCGCCTCCTGAAGGTGCCCTACCGAGGCGGCGCCAATTGCACTGACACTCCGCCTTGTCCGTGTGTTTTAGGTAATGATTTCCCCGTCCCGGTCCTGTTCTGCAGCAACTGCTCGGTGAACCCGCTGCCCTGTCACTGGCCGCACATCTGCGGAGGCGGGAGGCGGCGCAGAGCGCGGGGTCTGGCCGCCCGATCCCGAAGAGGTACGACGTCAATGCTGGGAGGTGTGGCTGGTACTAACCTTTCCTCACCTCCTCTTACCCCATCCACCTCGCCTTCCCGTTCCAGCCACGCTCCCGGAGATGGGTCCCGGGGAGGAGGTACATCCCGGAGCGGTGTCTGCGGTGAGTGGAGAAGGTTGAAACAGTTCAGCTCTGACTCTACACCACCTTCACCTTCACTCTTACCCATTCCTCCCTCGGGCTCGGTGTGGAGTGGGGAGTGGGGGGGTGGTGGATGTTGTCAGTGTGTGGCGGGGAGAGGGCTCGGTGTGGAGTGGGGAGTGGGGGGATGGTGGATGTTGTACAGACGGGTCAGTGTGTGGTGTGGAGAGGGGTCGGTGTGGAGTGGGGAGTGGGGGGGTGGTGGATGTTGTCAGTGTGTGGCGTGGAGAGGGCTCGGTGTGGAGTGGGGAGTGGGGGGATGGCGGATGTTGTACAGACGGGTCAGTGTGTGGCGTGGAGAGGGGTCGGTGTGGAGTGGGGAGTGGGGGGGATGGTGGATGTTGTCAGTGTGTGGCGTGAAGAGGGCTCGGTGTGGAGTGGGGAGTGGGGCGATGGTGGGTGTTGTACCGACGGATCAGTGTGTGGAGTGGAGAGGGGTCGGTGTGGCATGGGGAGTGGGGGGGATGGTGAATGTTGTCAGTGTGTGGCGTGGAGAGGGGTCGGTGTGGAGTGGGGAGTGGGGGGATGGTGGATGTTGTACAGACGGGTCAGTGTGTGGCGTGGAGAGGGGTCGGTGTGGAGTGGGGAGTGGGGGGGATGGTGGATGTTGTCAGTGTGTGGCGTGGAGAGGGGTCGGTGTGGCGTGGGGAGTGGGGGGGGTGGTGGATGTTGTCAGTGTGTGGCGTGGAGAGGGGTCGGTGTGGAGTGGGGAGTGGGGGAATGGTGGATGTGGTACAGACGGGTCAGTGTGTGGCGTGGAGTGGGGTCGGTGTGGAGTGGGGAGTGGGGGGGGGTGGTGGATGTTGTCAGTGTGTGGCGTGGAGAGGGGTCGGTGTGGAGTGGGGAGTGGGGGGGGGGTGGTGGATGTTGTCAGTGTGTGGCGTGGAGAGGGGTCGGTGTGGAGTGGGGAGTGGGGGGATGGTGGATGTTGTACAGACGGGTCAGTGTGTGGCGTGGAGAGGGGTCGGTGTGGAGTGGAGTGGGGAGTGGTGGGGGATGGTGGATGTTGTCAGTGTGTGGCGTGGAGAGGGGTCGGTGTGGAGTGGGGAGTGGGGGGGATGGTGGATGTTGTCAGTGTGTGGCGTGGAGAGGGCTCGGTGTGGAGTGGGGAGTGGGGGGGATGATGGATGTTGTCAGTGTGTGGCGTGGAGAGGTGTCGGTGGGGAGTGGGGGGGTGGTGGATGTTGTCAGTGTGTGGCGTGGAGAGGGGTCGGTGTGGAGTGGGGAGTGGGGGGGATGGTGGATGTTGTCAGTGTGTGGCGTGGAGAGGGGTCGGTGGGGAGTGGGGGGGATGGTGGATGTTGTCAGTGTGTGGCGTGGAGAGGGGTCGGTGTGGAGTGGGGAGTGGGGGGGATGGTGGATGTTGTCAGTGTGTGGCGTGGAGAGGGGTCGGTGTGGAGTGGGGAGTGGGGGGGATGGTGGATGTTGTCAGTGTGTGGCGTGGAGAGGGGTCGGTGTGGCGTGGGGTGTGGGGGGATGGTGGATGTTGTACAGACCGGTCAGTGTGTGGCGTGGAGATGGGTCGGTGTGGAGTGGGGAGTGGGGGAATGGTGGATGTTGTCAGGGTGTGGCGTGGAGAGGGTTGGTGTGGAGTGGGGAGTGGGAGGATGGTGGATGTTGTATAGACGGGTCAGTGTGTGGCGTGGAGAGGGGTCGGTGTGGGTGGGAGAGAGTAGGGTGGGGACGGATCGGTATGGAGAAAGAGGTCGATGTAGGTCGTGGGCGGACCGTTCGGTGTGGGAGGAGAGGTCGGTGTGAGGAGATAGTTCAGTGTATGGGGACAGAGGAGTGTAGGAGTAGGAGTCTGTGAGGGGTCTGGTTGGAGGGATAAGTATGATGTGTTGATGAGAGGGGTCTGTGCGGGCTTGGATCGGAGGGAGTCAGTGTGGGTTCCAGTCCTGTCACTGAGACCCGCCCTCCATTCCAGTTCCCAGGCTTCAGCCGAAGACGAGGAGGGATCTCGTAGGCTTCGAGTCCCTGGAAGCCCAGAGATGGAAGATAGCCGAGATGATCATAATTCCCACCATCGCCGTCCTCTTCATCGGCATGTGAGTGCGCCGCAGGGTTAATGACCTGTTAATTGTCAGAAGCACAAGTCCATGGGTGTCAGGGCCAATACAGCAGAGAACAGTGCGGCCCTTCGGCGCACGCTTTTGGGACTGAGAGACGAGAGGATGGGGGGAGCTAGAGAGGGAGAGGGAGCTTAAGGAAGAGAAAGAACTAATAAACAGAGAGAAACCACTCTGTAAAACAAAACTATCTCTGACATTTTTCGCTTCCCCTCCCTAGAATTTTCCAGTTTCTCTCTTCCTCTTTCTGTTTCTCTCCCTTCATCCTCTCGTTCCTCAGTCCCTGACGGCCCAGGTCGAAGGGCCTGTACAGTGCTGTACTGTTCTGAGGTCTATCTTCCCGTGCATACTCGGACCTGTCTGTTTTATCTTTGCCTTTTTTCAGTTTCTACACCGCTATCAAGTCAGAGGTAACGCAGAATCACAGAATTGTGTGGGAGAGGATGAATTCTCCTGGTGCCGCTCATTCGCACTTCGGGGGTTCTGATTCCGATGTTTAATCTCTTGTTTCCGTCTATTCCCGGGGATCCCGCCTTTCCTCGGCGCCTGGGTCCAATCTCCGTGAGCGCACCGTGACAAACATAACTTAGGTACAATTTTACACCGAAGATCACGGAATCAGAGAGAAGTCAATTTTAGAGGCAAAGGGTCAAAGTGAACAAGTTGTTACCCGACTGAGGTTGTGCCGGTTGGTTCAACAACGTCCCCGCACCCTCCCCATCGCCTTTCTCTCTCCCACACTCCCTCACAGATACCCTTTCTCATCCATTCACTCACTCACTATCCGCCGTCCAGCCTCTAAACTCCACCAATTTGTGTGACATCATTCGGCCCCTGCACCCTTCCCTGCCTCTGTGACGCACGTCCCCATTGACTCCTACATCCCACTCCGTCTGTCAGCATCTTTGACGCCTACTCCCCTCCCTATCTCTGACCCTCCCCCACCACAACCCCCGTATCCCTCTCCATTTCTGTGACCCTCTCTGACCCGACAACCCGCCCCGTCTCTGTAACCCTCTTCAGGCCGCTACACCCTTCCGCGTCTCTGTGACCCCTCCGTCAACTACACGCCTCCCTTTCTCTGTGATCTCCTCCGACACGAATACCCCTCCCCCGTATCTGTCACCCCATTTGACCCCGACTGCCCTCCCTATTTCTATGAACACCCACCGCTCCCGCATCTCCATTTCTGTGAGCCTCTCTGACCCCGGTGCACCGTGACCCTCTTCCGACTCCTGGACCGCTCCCCGTCTCTGTGACCCTCCCTCCGGACGTGAGGTGTAGTATACAACGGACAGAATCGTTGCAGGAGTGGGGTTGTGTTCGTACCCCGACAGTGCACGGCACGGGGGCCGCACGTTCATGGGCAGCGTGGGAGGGGGTGAAGCGCCTACATTGTGGAGCGTATTAATCCTTCGCCTCCTGGTGTTCCTCTCCCGCAGGGGATCAATTCTGATTATTATCCTCCTGTGGATGAAGCAGGTGCAACAGTTGGCAGCGAATTGCAACCAGGGCTACCGATACCTGAAAGACGAGACCGTGACGCCCACCCACTGATGGGGATGGGGGAGGCCCCGTTCTGGTTTGGAGGGGTAGGGCCAGGTCTCGGTCTGTAACCACATTCTTCAATAAAGACTCAAAGTTTAAACACAAGAGATTCTGAAGATGCCGGAAATCCAGGGCAACACGCAGAAAATGCAGCAGGAACTCAGCAAGTCAGGCAGGATGTGTGCAGGGGAATAAACAGGGGTGGGGTCCCAAGGTTGTTGTGAATTGCAGAGGTGGGGAGGGGAGTATTGGGGGCGATGTCCGGCTGAGGGGGGTTTGAACTGGAA
The DNA here is from genome assembly GCF_048418815.1 of Hemitrygon akajei. Classification (NCBI taxonomy): domain Eukaryota; kingdom Metazoa; phylum Chordata; class Chondrichthyes; order Myliobatiformes; family Dasyatidae; genus Hemitrygon; species Hemitrygon akajei. The sequence continues at coordinate 172,750,463 of NC_133124.1, read as the reverse complement.
GCTGCTCAGGGTGTGAGCGATTTGGACGGAAGAGTCTGGACCAGAGGCAGGGGCGGGGTCTGTGAGTGAGGGTTATAAAGGCGGGGAGGTTTTATCAGTGAGGGAGGGTGTTACAGGGATTAGGACAGAGTCAGGGTTTCGTTGGGGGAGGGATGGTTCCATTTACCAAAAGAGTTGTCACCATCCCCCTCCCTCCACAACTCGGCTAATCCCGGGATGTCCCAGCACAAGGCTTGTATAGAAGACAACCATGCCAATGAAAAGGGACAGTCAGTGTGCACACAGCAAGATCCCGCAGTCAGGAATGTGACAACCTGTACCTTCCACTCTGTCGTATCTCACGCCTTGGGGTGAGACAGAGAGTAATGCTCCCTCTACACCATCGCATTTCACACTCTTGGGGTCAGGCACAGAGTGAAGCTCCCTCCACATTGTCCCATCACACACTCCTGGGGTCAGACACAACGTGGTGTTGTTCTGAAAGAGTTGGGAGAAATCGAGGAAAATCTGCTGCATACAGTTCGTGAGGTATTTTGGAGGGGATTCGAAGTCGCTCTTGGACATTTTAGTGAGTGGCTGTTTTATTGTGGAGGCTTCGTTCGGAGTTTTTCTGCCAGATTGGACTGGGTTTGTTGGCGGCTGCTAACTGTGCAGCTCCCAGCTGCGGCCGCTGGCAACGCGCCAGGAAACGGTTTCTCTCCGAAAACAGGGAGTCAAACGCCGTTGTTCCCCCATTAACATCGGGACAACATCATTCGTCCTTTGTTGTCGTGACTTTCGTTCAGTGTAGGAGCTGGAACATTTTTTGAGACTTCTCGACCTCTCACGGCCTGGGAGTTCCTCAGGACAGACAGAGCCTTTCCGGGCGTTGAAATTACCGGCGCCGAGCCAGCAATGTACTTCCGAGTACAAACTGTTCTGTTTAGTTAATGTACTCGCTTCAGGACTTTATAATCGGCGTCGCCTCGTATTTTCCGATTCGGACATAGTGCCAGCATGCCGGACCGGTCTCCAGGGAGTCGCAGGCCTTCGGGGAGTCATGCAATGGCGGCTGCCTCTCCACCCTCGGACAATGCCCTGTTTCGGTAGGTGGAAGATGAGCGCGTCCTGTATTTTGCGTCCTGGAATAACTCTGGAACAATGTGCGGAGGCCATAGAGGACTTGATTGGGGGAGACGGCATCTTGGCCTCCGAGAAAGAGTTCGGGAAGGCAGCGTTTTATCTGAGAAATGATGAGTCAGTGCACCGGGCTCTCAGTAGGGGGATCAATGTGGAAGACATCTTTCTACAGATGGAGCCGGTGACAGCTCCCACGCAACGAATTGTCTTCGGTCACGTCAAGCCTTTCATCCTCATTGAACTCCTGCTTCCCCATCTAGCCTGTTTGGGACAAGTACAGCCAGGGATAACTGCTATAAAATACAAATCTAAGAGACGTACTCTCCGCAACGTAATCTCTTTCCGGCGCCTGGTGCTCATGCAGCTGGCACGGATAACACGGTTGAGGGCCGGTTTACTGTCCGGCACAAGAGGGTAGACCATCAGGTCCATTGGAGCTCTGAGCGCCCACGACGCCATGCATGCGGGAAGGTGGGGCACTTTCGGAGGGACAGTCTCAACACCCGAAACCCTAGGGAAGGCACCTCTGGCACCAATGCCCCAGCTGCCCCTGCTCCGGTTCCTATTCCTGCCCCTACACCTGACCCCATTCCTGTGTCTCTTTCAGCCCCTGCCCCTGCCCCTGTGGTTCGGGTGGGAGATCTTGATGCTGTGTGCAGGGAGCTTCCGGCAGGGGACGGGGTGGAGCCTGCGCGGGGCAAGAAAGCAAAGAAGAAATACAAGCACCCTAAGAAGTCGGCCCCCGGGAACGCAGAGCTGACGCCCACTTGGGGAAGTGTACAGGTGGACGGGGAGAGTGCCGCCGCCTCGGTGAATCCTGCAGCTGTGTGCTCCTCTGGCTTGAAAAGGAAAAGGGGATCTTCCCCCAAGAGGGCATGGAGTGTAGACGCGGGGGAATCCCCGGGAGGGGTGGGAATCCGGGTGGAGGTTGGTTCTAAACCTGAATCCCCAGATGTGGCCTCCAGTCCTGTGGTAGGTGGAGTGATTGTGCAGAAAGGTGGTTTTAGCCCTGTTTACGCAACTGAGACAGCCCGAGAGCCCTCCACCCAGGACTTACTAGTTAGCGCCTCCCTGGAGGCAATAATGTCAGCGGAGCGGAGCCCAGCCTCTGTCACTCTCAGCATCAGGCTGCCGGTGGACCCCTAGAACCGGAGTTGTTAGGGTCCACCTCGTAACTGTCTCCTGGGGAGGGTGATGTACTCTCCACATGCCGACCCCTGCAATTAATGGCTCGCAGGGAGTTCCTGGGGATTATCCCTTCATTGTCGCAATTGTGGATAAGGTTGATGTGACGGTGGAGCGGGCAGGTATGAGTGGGGTACCCACTGCGCAGTGTGGGTTACAGGTACAGCCGTCAATTGGTACACACGAGGAAGATATGAGGGATCTATTTGTAGTGAGGGGGTGGACGGAGTTTTCTTTAATAGCGAGACACCCACTCCTGAGAAATCACCGTTGATACCTGTGGAGGATATCAGAGAGTTCATTCTCACCTCTGACCGTGCAAAGCATCGGCCGAAATTCGCATCCCTTCGCTCGTCTTAGTATGCCGAGACCGGTTAAATCCTTGCGTGTCATCCTCAGACGGATGGGGAAAGGGAAGAGGAATTCTGTGTCTGGGAACGACAGGCGACAGCTGAAATCCCTCCTGGATGACCTGGTGAGGGACATCGGAGTGGTGGTAAGTAGCTTTACTCCTTCGGGAGATGTTGGGTTGGTTGGGTTGGCACCTCTCGGGCCTGGAAAGCAAAGAGAATTCTTGCTGTTTTCGGGATCGTGTGGTTAAGGGCGCCACCTAGTGTACACCGACATGAAGCTCACCGTAGCGAGTCTGAATATAAACGGTAACAGGCGTTCTCTCCGCAGATTTAATATTCTCATTTCTCCGGGACGGGACATATACGGTGAGTTTCCTGCAGGAAACCCATACCATCCCGCGGGATGAGTCCGCTTGGCTCCTGGACTGGCAGTGAGAGGTCTACATGAGCCACCTCAGCATCAGCTCTAGTGGGGTGGCGATCCTGCTGGCCCCAACCTTCTAGCCGAAAATCGTGAGTCTAAGATGTCGTGCCCGGCCGTCTGCTCCACCTGGCCGTGCGCCTGGATGGTGTTACCTCTGCATTTTATCAATGTGAATGCCCCGAGGGGCGGGGTGATGCAGACGCGCCTAATCTATCAGCTGTCAACTCTGCTGAGTTCCATCGATCCTGGGGACTGCACCATCCTCGGGGGAGACTTGAACTGTACCCTTGAGGTGGAGGACCGCTCTGGACTCCAGCACGACCCAGTATCGGGAAAGAAGTCAGTCGGCTCCTTTGATTTGGTGGTCACCTGACGGAATATTCACCCCGATTCTAGCGTCTTCCCGAGAAGGTCTAGAGTGGGAGGTTCCCGCATCGGCCGCCTGTATATCTCCCGGGCGTACATCTCCCGCGTGTCGGCACCCTCCATGGGGCCGGTGTCGTGCTCGGATGATCACCTTGTGTGGATGGAATTTACTCCTCTGAACCCTTGGGTGCGATTGGGTATTGGCATTTTAACAACCGACTGCTGGAGGACAGTCGATTCCGGGATTCTTTCCGAGCGTTCTGGGTCACCTGGAGAGAGAGACGGGAGATTTCTGCTCCCTCTGGCAATGGTAGGAAATGGGCAGAGCCCGCATCCGGTTTTTATGTCGGGAGTACACTAGGGTTTCGACAAAGAGGCGGGGCTCTGACACTGAGCGGCTTGAGAGAGTTTTGCTTGACCTCGAGCTCCGTCTTGGTCCGACCGCTGGAGACCAACACCTATGACATAAATACCAGGAGAAGAAGGACGCACTGAGGAATCTGCAGCTCCAGCAGTCCCGAGGTGCGTACGTGAGGTCAGGGATCCAAATGCTGCAGGATTTAGACCGTGGCTCACCCTTCTTCTACTCGTTGGAGAGGTGGCGGGGAGTCCAAATGCAATTAGTGGAGTTACTGGCTGCTGATGGTTCCTTCGTTACGGACCCTGAATAAATCAATATAGAAGTCTGTTCATTCTATCGGTCCTTATTCTCACTGGACCAGTCAAATGCAGATTCGTGCAATGAGCTCTGGAAAGATTTGCCTAAGGTCAGCCCTGAGGACGGAGTGCGGCTCCACGCTCTCCTGTATCGGGAAAAGCTGTCTACTGCCCTGAAGCAACTCCGGAGTGGAAAATCCCCTGGCTTAGATGGACTAAGTGTATTGTTTATCAGGGTTTCTGGGATGTCCTGGGGGATGACTACAGCCGTCCTAGGGGAGAGCCTCCCCACGGGGAAAATGCCCCTCTCATGGCGGAGAGCTGTCGTGGTCCTACTGCCCAAGAAGGGAGACCTCCGCCTGCTGAAGGACTGGCTCCTATACTCTGCCGCCGAGAGCCTTGTTAAAGATCAACGGATCGTTGACATAGCTCATTCCCTTCAGAAGAGGAGTACGTCAGGGGTGTCCCATGTCCTGCCAGCTGTGTGCGATCTGTATCGAGACATTCTTGAGCCGTCTTCGGTGAAGGCTGATGGGTCTAGTTCTCCGCGAACCGGACATGGAGGTCGCCCTCTCGGCCTACGCCGATGACGTACTCCTCATGGTGACAGATCCCAGTGACCTGCGGAGGATGCGCGAATGACGAGTTTTCTCGGCAGCGTCCTCCGCTGGGATCAACTGGGCGAAATGTTCCGGACTCAGTGGTCAGGGGCAGGTGGACTCCCTGCCACTTTTGAGTGGAGTACCAGGCATCTGGGAGTATTCCTGAATCCTTCTGGGGAGACCTGGCTTGCGAACTGGCAGGACCTGGAGACGAAAGTCATGGCCCGGCTGGGGCGCTGGTCAGGCCTTCTCAGGGTGCTTTCCTATCGAGGCAGGGTGGTGGTCATAAACCAGCTGGTGGCCTCCATGTTGTGGTACCGGATGGTCACCTTGGCTCCACCTGCCCCTTTTGTCGGGAGAATGCAGAGGAAGTTAGTGGACTTCTTCCGAGGTACTGTAACAGGAAACCCTGGGTCTCCGCAGCGGTCTAGAGTCTCCCATTGGAAGAGGGCGGACAGTCGCTGGTGTATGTACGTCCGCGACTGGCGTCTCCCCGCCTCAGGACCCTGCAGAGATTCCTGTACGCCGAGCACCCTCCCAGGTGGCACGTATTGGCGACATTCTTCCTCCGGAGGGGCGGCTGTCTTTACGAAGAGATGCAGCTACAACCCGGGGGGCGTCAGCCGTGCTGCTTTGCGGATTCTGCCCGGCTTCAATCAGGACTCACTGAGAGTCTGGAACATGGTTGCCTCGGGCCCAGAATCCCCTTCTCTGGCAGAGGGCGGAGTCCTGGCCGACCCCTGCCCTTCCACAACTGATGCCGGTGCTGCTCGGGTGAGTGGAACGACTCAGGCTGGGCTCACCTCTGCACCGCCGGAACTGCTTGTCGGGCCCAGGCTCCGCAATCTTATCCGAGAGCCGAGCCACACAACTTGAACCGTCACTCCTCGACACCCACAATCCCACTCAGGGATGCATGTAGGAGGTACCTGTATGGGTTGCTGCTCCACACCTTCCACTTCCTAGCCCTTGTCCACCGTCCCGACACGCCATGGCGGGCCGACTTTCCACCTGGAGGTGAGGGGAGTCCCGAATGGAAGTCCCTTTACGGGGCAGTTCTTCCCATGAAGAACATGGGCTGGAGGCTGCTGCATAGAGCAGTGCCCTGTAATAAGTTATTTAGTTTGTACACGGATCTCCCAGGTGCAAAGAGGAGACCTTGGACCACAATGCATGGAGCGTGCGAGGCTGCAGCCCCTTTCTTCGTATCTGCGTGGGCTGCTTCTCGCCGTCTGGTTACATTTTAGCCCCACCCTATTTATATACGGTCATCCAGTAAGGAGTGGACATGGAGGGATGAGGATGTCCTTGTCAATCTGCTCCTGGGGCTGGCGAGATCAGCCATCCGTGGGTCTTGGAAACGGGTGGCGGAGGGATCTGCCCGGGCAAACTGTCTGGCAATGTTTAGGAAGTACATTCGTTCCCGGGTAAATAAGGTCCACGGCGACCTTAGGGGCGTTCCGGGATCGTGGGCTTCTCGTGGGGGCTGGGGCGGGGGGTTAGTGCCATCATCGACAGAGATGGAAACATTTTGGTTTAATGTGTATTGTCTATTTGTAGTGTAGTAATTGTATTAGTCTCTGGTTTGTATATCAAGTCAAGTCACTTCTATTGTCATTTCGACCATAACTGCTGGTACAGTACATAGTAAAAACGAGACAACATTTTTCAGGACCATGGTATTACACGGCACAGTACTAAAACTAGACTGAACTACGTAAAAAAAAACAACACAGAGAAAGCTACACTAGACTACAGACCTACCCAGGACTGCGTAAAGTGCACAGAAACAGTGCAGGCATTTACAATAAATAATAAACAGGACAATAGGGCAAGGTGTCAGTCCAGGCTTTGGATATTGAGGAGAATGGTAGCTTGGGGGAAGAAACTGTTACATAGTCTGGTCGCGAGAGCCCGAATGCTTCGGAGCCTTTTCCCAGACGGCAGGAGGGAGAAGGGATTGTATGAGGGACACATGGGGTCCTTCATAATGCTGTTTCCTTTGCGGATGCAGTGTGTAGTGTAAATGTCCGTGATGGCTGGAAGAGAGACCCCGATGATCTTCTCAGCTGACCTCACTATCCGCTGCAGGGTCTCGCGATCCGAGATGGTGCAATTTCCGAACCAGGAAGTGATGCAGCTGCTCAGGATGCTCTCAATACAACCGCTGTAGAATGTGACGAGGATGGGGGGTGGGAGATGGACTTTCCTCAGCCTTCGCAGAAAGTAGAGATGCTGCTGGGCTTTCCTTGCTATAGTGCTGGAGTTGAGGGACCAGGTGAGATTCTCCATCAGGTGAACACCAAGAAATTTGGTGCTTTTTACGATCTCTACCGAGGAGCTGTCAATGTTCAGCGGGGAGTGGTCGCTCCGTGCCCTCCTGAAGTCAACAACCATCTCTTTTGTTTTGTTCACATTCAGAGACAGGTTGTTGGCTCTGCACCAGTCCGTTAGCCGCTGCACCTCCTCTCTGTAAGCTGACTCGTTCTTGCTGATGAGACCCACCACGGTCGTGTCATCGGCGAACTTGATGATATGGTTCGAGCTGTGTGTTGCAGCACAGCCGTGGGTCAGCAGAGTGAACAGCAGTGGACTGAGCACGCAACACTGGGGGGCCCCGTGCTCAGTGTGATGGTGTTGGAGATGCTGCTCCCGATCCGGACTGACTGAGATCTCCCAGTCAGGAAGTCTAGGATCCAGTTGCAGAGGGAGGTGTTCAGGCCCAGTAGGCTCAGCTTTCCAATCAGTTTCTGAGGGATGATTGTGTTGAATGCTGAACTAAAGTCTATGAACAGCATCCGAATGAATGTGTCTTTTTTGTCTAGGTGGGTTAGGGCCAGGTGGAGGGTGGTGGCAATGGCGTCACCTTTTGAGCGGTTGGGACGGTATGCAAACTGCAGGGGGTCCAGTGAGGGGGGTAGCAGGGTCTTGATATGCCTCATGATGACCCTCTTGAAGCACTTCATGATGATGGATGTGAGTGCAACGGGACGGAAGTCATTTAGGCAGGACACTGAAGACTTCTTCGGCACTGGGACGATGGTGGCGGCCTTGAAGTACGTTGGAACAGTGGTGCTGCTCAGGGAGATGTTGAAGATGTCAGTGAGAACATCTGCTAGTTGGTCTGTACATCCTCTGAGCACTCTACCAGGGATGTTGTCTGATCCATCAGCCTTTCGTTGGTTGACCCTGCACAGGGTTCATCACACATCGGCCACGGTGAGACACAGCACCTGTTCATTTGTAGGAGGGGCGGACTTCCTCTCCGCCACGTCGCTATATCTTGTAGCACTGAATTTTAGAAAGATATTTTGTAAAATACAGGGGTCAGACATAGAGCAAAACTCCTTCCAAACAGTCCTGTGGTCAGACACAGATTGAAGCTCCCTCCACACAGTCCTGCGGTCGGACACGGAGTGAAGCTCCCTGATCGTTGTCCCATCACACCCTCTCGGGACAGGGAAATCACAGTTTATTGATTCTGTCTCCCTCGAGTTAAGCTAAGAAGGTTCGGGCTTTGGAAAGAAATGTGGACACACATGCAGCGTGTAAATACAGGTCAGCGGGGAGGCTGCTGAGAGGTTTCTGTGATGTTAATTAGCACCCAGTCTGTCTATTATTACCTCGGCTTTGAGGACTGATTTACATCTGCTGAGGATTAAACCCCTGTGATGCAGACACGGTGACACACTCTCCCCCAAACCCAGCACCCAGCACCCCGGCATGGCAGGCTTCAGGACTGAACCCGTTCAATGAACATCCACGGGTTCTGATCGAGCAGCCGTCCCCGAGCTCCCAGAGGCAGAGAGAAGAGATGATAATGAGCCGATGATGAATATTTTCCATCCCTCAGACGCCAAGGACTGGGTTACCCTGGAAACTGGGTTGCAGAGAGGTTGTAATCAGCTCATGAGAGAGGCAGAGAGGAGAGGGTGGGAGAGAGAAGAAAGCAGTTTGCGATCAGTGTGAGAGAGAGGGCAGAGAGAGAGAGAGAAAGAGTGAGAGAGGGGGTAGAGGTGGAGAAATAGTGATAGAGATAGCGAGGAAAGCATATTGAGTTTGCTGAGGGATTGTAATCATTTTGTGTGAGAGGCAGAGAGAGAAAGGGAGTGGGAGGCAGTGTAAGTGGCAGAGAGTGAGAGAAAGAGAGAGACAGCGAGTGTGAGATGGGGAGAGCAAACTCCATAGTTATTGAGAAGTAATCAGTTTGTGATCCATAGAGAGACGGAGTGAGTGAGAGAGAGAGAGGGAGAGAGAGAGAGAAGGCGGAGCAGAGGGAGTGAGTGAGATAGAGAGAGAGAAGGGGGAGGGAGGGAGAGCAGAAGAGACTCGGAGATCCCAGCTTTGTATTGGATTTCCGCGAGGGTTGTTCTGGAGCACGGTTCTCTGAGACACTATGGGATCTGCCAGCAGCTCTGCCCAAGGTCATTCACCTGGAGGTGGATGGAAGGATTCAAAAGGTGGGATTATTGTCCAATGGTTTCTCACTTCATCCCTCATTATCAGCGCCCAGAAACAGCTCATCCTTTGAAGGAATAGAGTACGCCCTTATCCAGAACTGGGTTCACGGGATAGGAATCCTACCATAACATGGATATGTATGGTGGGACGGTATGGAGGAAAATTCACTCTGTGTTTGACCCCAGGAGTGTGTGATGAGACGATGAGGAGGGACCTTCACTCTGTGTCTAACCTCGAGAGTGTGTGATCGATTGGTGTGGAGGGAGCTTTGCTCTGTTTCTGACCACAGGAGTGTGTGCTGGGACGGTATGAAGGGAGCTTCACTCTGTGTCTCACCCTAGAAATCTGTGATGGTGTGGTGGAAGTTCCACTTGGTGTCTGATCTCGGGAGCATGTGATGGGATATTTGAAACATTGATCTCTAGTGGTGGTCCTAGACTCTGAAGAAGATTGGTTATTTCCTTGAACCCCAGGAGGTGGCCATGAGGCCCATCCTAACTGTGACGGTGCACGGAGCAGTCCCATTCCCACACGGAATTTACATGTAACCGGTTTTCCTCGCAGTCACAGTCTGAGAGCTGGGTCAGTAACTGAGACAAAGGCTCCCCTGTCTTGTCAAAATGTTCTGGCAGCTCGTCATTTGTGCTGCCTGGGTGTCTGATCCCACTCCACGCCGAGGGTTTCTCCTGATCCCGGGAAACCTCTCCAGCCTGTTCTGTCTCTCCCATCGCCAGCCAGTAGCGAGGCCATTCAGCCCATCCCTCCCATTCCAGCCTTTGAAATAGCCTTTCCAATCAGACCCCCATCTCCTTCTCCCGATGTTTATTCTCTATTGGGAAGCTCCCACCCGATTTGTTTCCGTCGCACTTCCCCCTCCTTTCCAACAGAACATTATCTCCCCTTCACCTCTCCACGGAAAATGTTTTACACCCGCAGTTACTCCACCATTTTGTTTTTGCTCCGATCACGTCATCGTCCCCGGGAGTGGATATTTCCCATTGCTAAACCCGGGAATCCAGGAAGGAGGCGCTTCAGCCGGCTCAGAGTCCGTGCTAGCTCTTCGTCGATCCCATCATTCGCACCTTCTGTTCCTGAACCAGTCATCAAATGGAACAATCTTCTTCCACATGTAAGATTCAAAATTAAGATGTGCATTTCTGAAAGAGGTCTGGGTTAAAGTCAAAGGACAAATGTGATTTAATTATGTCTGGGGACAAATGTGATTTAATTATGAATGCAGAAGCCCTGACAAGATTAACTGTTTGTGGAATCATTGAAGTCCTGAGATATGGACTATTGTTTTACAGAAACGTGTAAAAAAACAACTCCAAATATGGAATGGGAAAACACTGTGTACCTCCCGAGTCGGGGAGGGGGGTGGTAAGGAAGAAGGATAAAACCTGCTGCCCTGTAAGGTTCAGGGTTCCCTTCTCTGAGGGGGCCCAGCTCTGCAGAACTGTTAATAAACGTTGTTTCCTTGAATTTGTCTTGAAGCCATTATTCGGGAGCGTGGCTCGTTTCTGACAACTTGGGGTGCTCGTCCGGGATCCACACTCCAGCCGTGAGGGGGGCAAGGAAGGACATCGGAGAAGGTGCACCCTGCCGAGTTCGGCAGTCCCTGATTCCTTGCTTGTCGCCCCGCGCGGCTTGAGCGAGTGATATCCGGCGGACTCAAGGAAACAAAGAGGGGTTGTCGAGGCAGTTGAGACAGTGAGCGATCGAGTAATTTCTGTGCACAGGACCCAGGTAAGAAATTGAATTCCTGTAGAGACGTAGTACACAAGAATCGTGGAGCTGCGGGGTTCCTGCGGGTGGATCCTCCTGTAGAGACGTAGTACACGAGAATTGTGGAACTGCGGGGTTCCTGCAGGTGATTCCTCCTGTAGAGACGTAGTACACGAGAATTGTGGAACTGCGGGGTGCCTGCAGGTAAATTCCTGGGCGATCGCGGGAATACAGGTTCCGGAATTGGACAGGAGTGACCGAGCTAGGTGGGTCACATTCAAATTAAATTCCTGCAGAGACGTAGTGCACGAGAATTGTGGAATTACGGGGTGCCTGCGGGTGGATTGGAACCGAGCAAGTCCTCGAGATGGGGAATAAGGGGTCTAAGAGAGAAAAGGGTAAAGGAAATCCAGGTGCCAATGATGAAAAATACCCCGGGGTACCCCCTGATAGTCCGTTGGGACGGATGCTAGAAAATTGGGATTACGGGAGGCGAAAAGGGAAGTCAAAGAGAAAAATGATACAGTACTGTGAATTATGGTCCCGTCAGCCGATCCAAGGGTCGGCTGTGTGGTGGCCTAAGTTCGGGTCTAGCGAGGATTGGGTACAACAAGCGCTTAATCTGTACGTGAATTCAAAACCTAACGTTAAACCCGAAGAAAGTGATCATGCCCTATGCTGGTTACCAACGACAAATAGTTATAAATTGAAAATGATAAATGAAGGGGGACAGAAAAAAGAATACATGGGAGGTGCTCGACCACCTGCCGCCCCCACATGTGCCCCCTACTGCTCCGCAAATCGAAGACCCTGAGACGGAGGTTGGCCAACAGCTGATTCGTGTTGAATTTGTATCGAAAGCATGGCCAGATAAAAAAAAAAACTGGAAAAACTAGAAGATTGGAATACTAAACCCTTAAGTGAACTACTTAGGGAGGCACAGAAAGTGTTTGTAAGAAGGGATGAAGAGAAGCAGAAGACGGCAAGGATAATGGTCCAGACAGTGCGACAAGTAACCGCAGATAGTAGATAGAGAGACGGGGATCATGGTTGGATCGAGGTAGTAGCCAGGAGCAAGGAGGAGGGCTAAGCTTTAAGATGTTTTCACTGCAACGAAGAAGGACACTTCAGGCACGAGTGCCCCAGATACCGACGGGAAGTGCGCTCGTATGTCATGATGGAAGATGAAGACTAGGGAGGTCGGGGGTTCCACCCCTTGGGGATGAATTATCGGCAGGAACCCCTGGTAAATTTAAAAGTAGGTCCCCAAGGGTCAGATACAACCTTTATGGTAGAGTCGGGTGCCGAAAGATCTAGCGTAATCCAGATACCCCCCGGCGCCCGGACAGGAACAAAAGTAATGGGGGTATCCGGTATCGGAGGAAAGACAATACAAGTGCAAATTGTGGACAATGTGGAAGTCGGATATGAAGATAGAGCAACTAGACGAGACCTCCTCCTGCTGCCCTCAGCAGGATTTAATCTATTAGGAAGAGATCTTCAAGTTCAATTGGGTATTGGAACCGTGCCAAGCAATGGAGAAATAATAGTAAAATTATTTGCATTAAAAGAAGAGGACGATCAGAAAATAGAGCCCGAGGTATGGTATAGAGAGGGAAACAGGGGAGGATTGAACATCAGCCCTTTACAGATCACCTTATTACCGGACAGTCGCCCAGTGAGAAGGAAGCAGTACCCCATTGCGATGGAAGGAAGAAAAGGGCTGCAGCCGGTGATTGAGGGATTGATCGCTGACGGACTACTAGAGGAATGTATGTCACCATATAATACCCCAATACTCCCAGTGCGAAAGCCAGATGGGACTTATCGGATGGTACAAGACCTGCGGGGCCTAAATGCAGTAGTCCAAACCCGATACCCGGTAGTGCCCAACCCTTACACGCTGATGAGTAAGATCTCCCCTGACCATGAATGGTTCAGTGTAATAGATCTAAAAGACGCCTTCTGGAGTTGCCCGCTAGAAGAGAGCAGTCGTGACATGTTTGCGTTCGAATGGAAGTACCATACCCCGTGGCATCCCCAGAGTTCGGGAAGAGTAGAACGAATGAACAGCACCCTGAAGGCACAGCTAACCAAGTTGATGTTGGAAACCAAGCTACCATGGACCAAGTGTTTGCCGATCGCTCTCCTGAGAATACGTACAGTGCCCCGGAAGGACATAGGAGTATCTCTTTATGAAATGCTCTTTGGACTGCCATGTTGGAATAAAATAGAGGGGTATCCCACACTACAGGGGGGTGATTTATTTGTAAAGAACAATTTACTGGCCTTGTCCCGTTCCTTTGCAGAACTGCGGAAAAAGGGTCTCTTGGCCCAGACTCCGCCGCTCGACTTTGCTTTACATCAGATCGTGCCTGGAGATTGGGTTCTGGTAAGGACCTGGAAGCCGGAGAAGTTACAGCCACAGTGGGAAGGCCCTTTCCAGGTCCTGCTAACAACAGAGGCGGCAGTTCGGACAAAAGAAAAAGGGTGGACACACGCATCCAGGGTAAAAGGACCGGTGAAGCCCGAAAGCCGCACTGAGTGGACCTGTGTTCCCGGTGAAGAACCGTTGGTGGTGAAGCTAAAAAGGCAGCAAAAATGAACTCTATGTGGACTGTAACATTATTGACTGTAATATATTTGATTCTATATGTCGGGGAAATTGAAGGGAAATGTGACAAGTGCAGAACCGTGGTACGAGTGGGGCAGAGGGTGTTCCCAGGATCATTTGTGTCCCACTCGCATGTAAATGACCATTGTTATGATAAAAGCAGAAGGGTGTTGGGAAAATGGTAAGCCGTACTATCAGGTCTATAATAAAGGCAGTTGGTGGCGAACAGCTCTCTGGATGGTGGGAGGTGGATTAATGAGTCTGATGCTTTTACCCTGCCTCATTCCCTGTGTACAAGCACTAATAAGATGAAGTGTGTCACAACTTCAGGCAATAGCAATACCTCAGCACGGCACTGGCATTGGAGCTGTTGGCAAAACAGCAGAGCCAGATGCGAACAGCAATATACCAGAACAGGCTGGCTGTGGATTACCTATTGGCCTCTGAAGGCGGAGTATGTGGGAAGTTCAATCTTACAAACCGTTGCCTTAAGGTTGACGACAGTGGAAAGGCCGTGTTAAAAATATCCGACAAAATTCGGAAACTGGCCCACGTGCCCACGTGCCAGTACAAACCTGGAGATCCCTGGGGAACATGAGTTGGCTAGACGGGCTACTGGGAGGTAGTTGGTGGCGCACCGCTCTCCTAGTAGCAGGCGGGGGTCTAATGATTCTCTTACTTTTGCCGTGTGTGATTCCTTGTATACGAACACTGATCAGGCGCAGTATATTCCAGCTCCAGGCAGTAGTGATACCCCAACATGGAACAAATGAGCTAAAACTTATGCTATTAAAGAAGAAAGTTGACCCTCCACGGGGGGCGGAGGAAGGACGGTGGGCCCCCTGGAAAGTGATAGAAATGGTAGCTGAAACGCACATCTTAAAAAGAAAAAGGGTGGAATTGTAAGATTCAAAATTAAGATGTGCGTTTCTGAAAGAGTTCTGGGTTAAAGTCAAAGGACAAATGTGATTTAATTATGAATGCAGAAGCCCTGACAAGATTAACTGTTTGTGGAATCATTGAAGTCCTGAGATATGGACTATTGTTTTACAGAAATGTGTAAAAAAACAACTCCAAATATGGAATGGGATAAGACTATGTACCTCCCGAGTCAGGGAGGAGGGGTGGTAAGGAAGAAGGATAAAACCTGCTGCCCTGTAAGGTTCAGGGTTCCCTTCTCTGAGGGGGGCCAGCTCTGCAGAACTGTTAATAAACTTTGTTTCCTTGAATTTGTCTTAAAGCCATTATTCGGGAGCATGGCTCATTTCTGACACACACATCCAATCCCAACGGGCCGTGGGTTTGCTCATCTCTGAAGGTGAATTGTGACATGAATAATTCATGTCCCAGAATTTATTCCGGGGATGTGTGAAATGATCCACTTCGGGAGATCAATATGTGGAATACTGTGTTGACAGGGTTGTTAAGGAGATGCTTGGTGTTTTGGCATTCATTAGTCACGGGATTGAGTATTGCAGCTCGATAAAACTCTGATTAAAACACACCGGAGTATTGTGTTCACTACTGGTCGCCTCAATTTAGGAAGGATGTGGAAGCCAAGGGAATTTACCAGGTTGCTGCCTGGATTAGGCAGCATGTCTTCTGAGGGTAGATTGAGTGAACTAGGGCTTTTCTCTTTGGAGCAAAGGGGAATGAGACTTCACAGAGGGGTACGATATGATAAGTGGTATGTATGGAGTGGACAGCAGTGACTTTGTCTCGAATGTGCCGCCTGGTAGAGGCAGATACGACAGAGGTGGTTAATAGTCAATTAGACAGGTGCAGGAATGTGCGGACAATGGAGAGATGTGGGGAGAAGGAGTTGGGTGACATCAGTTTTAATAGTTTGGCACAATATGGTGGGTGGAAAAACCTTTTCCAGTGTGGTACTGTTATCCTTGGCTCCAAGGGGATCTTTCCAATCACCTCTGGTCTCCCTGCCAGAGTCAAGCACTCTCGTCCTGGGAAACATTCTGGTAAACCACTCCTGTATCCTCTCACAAGCTCCCAGAGTGTATTTCCCTGAATTGCACCAAGTCATTTCAGGCTGGGATAACTAAGCCCGATGTGCTCACACCTGGGGAGGGGGTGTGGTGGGTCGGGGCTTAGAAAAACCAGTGTGCCCCCTCTCCAGCCTGTTAGGAGACAGGAGCAGCGGAGGGAGAGGAGAGGGAGATCGTTCAGCCGAATGACCCTGACACAGAAGCAGAGGAAGCGGCGATTTGGCCCCATGACCCAATGAACACTCGCCAGAGGTCCAAAAGCAGTTCCAGGGGCTCTGCCCTATCCATGCACCCACCTCCCCAGGACTGAACCCTAGAACACTTGCCCCATGGGTGATGAGGCAGACCAGCACAGAGATGACTGTTGTGACTCTTCCCTCCTCCTCTCCCCCTCTCCCCCTCTTCCCCTCCCCTCCTCTCCCGTCTTTTCCCACCTCTCCGCCCTTCTTCCCCTTTCCCACCTCTCTCTTCCTCACCCTCCTCCCTTCCTTACTCTCTCCCCTCATTACCCTCTCCATCCCCCTCTCCTCTTCCTCCCCTCCCCCATCTTCTTCTGTTCCGCCCTTCCCCCCTCCCTCTATTCCAGGTGATCTTCAGCCGCTTATCCAGTCTGTCCGACGTCCGGGACCTCTTGTGTGCCGCTGCTGGGCTTCTCAGGTCAGTCGGGCCGCTTGGCGCAGCGACTAACTCCCCGCTCCTCAGCCAGAGGGTGGCACGTTCGAATCCGTACGTCTTAGCACCGAGGTCCGTACTGGGGGAGGAGTAGTGAGGGGGGAGCGCTACAGGAGGCGGGGTGTGGAGGGAGCACTGTGGGACTGACCGCTAAGAGGGAGTACTGTGGGAGGGAGTTTTATGGAAAGCTGAGGGCTGTGGGAGGGCATTCAGTGGGTGAGGGGGGAATTGGTGATGGGGAGTGCGGAGTGTCTGTGGGAGGAGATTCAGTCAGTGTGGGGAGTGTTCAGCAAAGTGAGGGATATTAATTATGAAATATTTCTTTTATAGTTCTCCATATAAGGTTGTTGTTACATCATCAGGACCCTCAGATAAACAATTTTTAAATGTTAAATTCTTCCCTGTATCAGGCCCTCTCTGGCCCAGACCAGCGTTTTGCCCATCACTCTATCCCCGTCGCTTCTCGGGCCGTAGTCCTGGTTCAGACATCTGCACCCACGGACAAGACAGCTCACGAACACCTCTACTTCCTCCGGAGGTTTGAGAAATTCAACATGCCACTGTTGACCTTGACGATTTTTATCAATGCGCAAAGGAAAGCTTCCTGCCCCGGTGCATCAGGGCTCGATACGGCAACTGCTCTGCCCGTGACCGCAAGGAACTACAGAGAGTTGGACACAGCTGAGCACATCGCAGGCACCAACTTCCCTTCCAAGGACTCTGTTTACATTTCCCTCTGCCTTGGTGAAGCAGCCAGCGTGATCAATGACCCATCCATCCCCAGACATTCTGTCTCCTCCCCTCTCCCATCGGGCAGAAGATACAAAAGCCTGAAAGCATGTACCACCGGGCTCAAAGACAACTTCTACCTCACTGTCATAAGATTATTGAACAGTCCCCTAGTGCAATAAGATGGACACTTGACCTCACAATCTACCTTGTACCTTGCCGTCTGCCTGACTGCGCTTCCTGGGCAATTGTAACTGTTATTGTTTTACCCTTGCACTATGTCAATGCACTGATGTGAGGAAACGATCTGTGCGGACAGAATGTAACATCACTGTACCTCGGCACTTGTGACAATAACAAGCTGATTTATTGATTTCACTCACAGACAGAGAGGTCTTCCTACAGAAATTCTGCACTGATGTCACCGTCCAGCTCTCCAGGTACTGGATTGAGAACAGCGGAGAGCGGGAACATGATTACCGGCGCTCTCTGTCCCCTTCATCGCTGACGGTCCCCGTTGCCTCTGGTGGCCAGGCCCACAAGACCACAAGACAGAGAATTCTGCTCCGCTATCCCATCATGGCTGATTTATTTTCCCTCTCCACTCCATGGACATCAGGAGACTGGAGAGACCAGATAGTCTGAGACTGTTTACCCTGGAGCAGTGGAAGCTGAGGGGTGACCTAGCAGAGGTCTATAGGATTTGTGGGAAACATGTAGGGGAGACAGTTTTACCTTGTTAATGGATCCCCAAACATGATAAAATGGACTCCTGACCTCACAATCTACCTCATTGTAGCCCTTGTCTTCCTGCACTGCACTTTCTCCGCGACTGTAACACTTTATTCTGCATTTTGTTATTGTTTTTCATTTTTAATGTTTTTTTCATGTATGGGTATCAAAAACAAGGGGGCAGAGGGTGGAAGGGTCAAGCCCATCTGAGGGGTAATTACTTTCACACAGGACATTAAAATTATCCTTACACAGAGAGGGGTTGGTTATCTGGAACGGGCTGTCAGAGAACATCTTCTGTTCCGTGTGTTCTCGCTGAACCTCCCCTCATCCCTCACCACATCTTCAGGCCATGTAGGTCTTTGACTCAAAATGACATCTTTCTCCGTGCATATCAATGTTTTGTTGTTACATGTGACAAATAAATCCAATCTTTAATCTTAATCTTTTTGCACTCCCCCCCAATTTCTCAGAAAATTCCCTCTATACCCTCTCTCCTCACTACCTCCCTCCCTCCCCCTCTGCAGGTACCTGAGGGTGGACGAAATCGAGAGTGAGATTCGGAATAAGCTGACTGTCTTGGAGAGACGGGTGGAGGGTGAGTGATGTTTGTCCACCCCTGCACCTCCGACCACGGTCTCCATCCCCCTCCTCAGTGACTGGGAGAGGGGGGAATGTGGCATTTCCACAGTAATGTCATTCAGCTACCCCCTCCTCCCTCATTCCCTATCTATTATTGCACTCTCTTTTGTTGGAATTTAAGGAAACGTTCTTGACTAACTCTTTCCCATCCAGCCCTTTTCACAGTCTGGGAGCCCCAGTCAATAGATGGAGAATACAGGTGAGAGGCAATGCCGAGGCAGGGTAATGGGTCCTACACAGATTACAGAGGAGCTGTTTGCTGTCTGAAGCAAATTGTGGTGGATAAATCCACAGAACCTTGTGTTTTTTGCAACAGTCTGCGATCTCACTACAAATTTGCTCTTCTAAATCCCAGGGATTATTGAGTGGTCAGTGGCGGAGGCAGATACACTGGTGAAATTTAAGAGACTACTAGATAGGGATATGGAGGAATTTAAGGTGGCGTTATATGGGCGGCAGGGTTTAAGGGTCGGCACAACATTGTGGGCCGAAGGGCCTGTAATGTGCTGTACTATTCTATATTCTATATAATCCCATGAAAGTGGTCA
Source organism: Hemitrygon akajei (assembly GCF_048418815.1). Lineage (NCBI taxonomy): Eukaryota > Metazoa > Chordata > Chondrichthyes > Myliobatiformes > Dasyatidae > Hemitrygon > Hemitrygon akajei. Next base: position 172,731,631 of record NC_133124.1, on the reverse strand, counting down.
TAACTTTCTTATTTCTCAGTTCTACCCATAATGGACGAACATTCCAGTCTGTTCTGACTGATCACTACCGTGGCATTTTCCCTGACCAGTAATGCCACCCCAGCCCTTTCATCACCCCCCCCCCAGTCGATCTGACTCGTCTAAGACAATGGAACCCCGAAATACGGAGCTGCCAGCCCTGCCTCGCCCCACAACCAAATCTCAAAGATGGCTAAAATGTCATAATTCCCCGTGCTGACCCGTGCCTTAAGCTCGGCCGCCTTTCCTACAACACTCCTTGCACTGAAACACGCGCAGCTCAGAACACCAGTCCCACCACGCTCAACCTTTTGATTCGTGACTTTGTAACATCTTTCTTCACAACATTTGCGATTAGTAATTTCGTGATTAGTAAGGGTGTTAAAGGTTACGGGGAGAAGGCGAGAGAACGGGATAGAGAGGGATAGTAAATCAGCCGTGACCGAATGGCGGATTGGGTCAGCCCACACGCCGACGCTCCCGTTCGATCGCTCCCCGTGATCGTTGCCCTCCTCCGTGGGCGTCCTCAGCACAGGCTGATCCCAGGATCCCACCGACCCGGAAGACGAGGCGGTTAATCGGGAATGGCTTGGATTGTGTTGCAGTGGAGAGCGGGAGGAGAGCCGAGATCGCCAAGTGTCGGGGGGAGATCGAGAGGCTGCGGGAAGAGCTTGCCAAGAGGTAGGAGGTACACAAGAGGCCAGCCTCCGTCCGATCCATGTCCTCAGGCTGAATTCTTCCCTCTCATTGGGCCGGATCAGCATTTATCGGCTCCCTCTCGCCTCCCTCAAAGGTGGGGCTGAGTCGCCCCTTCGAACCGCCGCAGTCCACGGTACTGTGGGGGAGAGAGGGAGTCCCAGGGTTCAGACCCGGCGACGGTGAAGAAATGACACACAGATTTCCGAGTGGGAGTAGAGGAGGGGGCAAATTGTCCCCACAGACATAAAGCTGCCCTCATTCTTCTGGGTAGTAAGAGGTGCGGATGTAGATACTGTCCGAGTAGCCCGGGCGGCTAACAGCAGAGTGTTCTGTAGACGCTGCACACTGCAGCCGTGGTGGGCCAGTGGCAGAGGGTGAGGGTGAGGTGTTTAGGGTGGGTAGGTGCGGTGCTGATTGACCGGCCTACCCTGTTCTGGACAGTATTGAGCTCCTCGAGAGGTGATGGACAACCATGGGTCCCCAGCGTCCGAAAAAATAACCTCTACAGAATTTTCTCAGCAACTCTGAGAACATCCTGGAAATGTGGGGTGAGGTCGTCAGTGTTGGACAGAGGGAAGGGGACACACGGGGGGAGGGACTGAGGCTCAGGGTGAGTGGACCCTAGTCGTCGAGTAGCATTGTGAAGGGTGGTGGGATTGGGGTGAGGAATGAATGCTGAACGCTGATCTCTCTGTCTCTCTCTCCCTCAGATCCCTCTGCATTTGTGACTCTCCGTGTCCCCCTGCCAGCAGGAGGCTCACCTCTCGCCGTGACGTTCCCTCACATCCCAAGGTAAGAACCCCCTCTCCCAATGTCTTCAGTCACTCCTCCTAGTCTCTGTGACCTTCTCCAGCACCTAGAACCCTCCTTGTCTATGTAAACTCCTCCTTCCCCTCCACCCCTCCCCATCTCTATACCCCTTCCAGCCCCCACACACCTCCCAGTCTTTGTTACCCCTCCAGCTCCTATACCCCTCTCTGTTTCTGTGAACTGCTCTTCCTGCCAGCCCGCCCCTCACTGAGTGGGGAGCACAACACTGTGGGGGGGGGGGGCTGTGAGGAGGGAGCGTGGGCTGTGGGAGGGGTGGTTAGGAGGGTGCAACGCGCTGCAGGAGGGGCACTGAGGAGGAAAGCTCACACTTTCTCCAGACGAGACGTTAATCCAAGGCCCGGTCTGTGCATGTTAAAGTCCCACAGTCACAAATGGGGAGTCTGGGATGGGTGGGGGAGTGTTTCTCTCTGGGGTCCCAGAATGCTGTTTATGAGATCTTACTGAGCGGTGTTTCCGTCTGCATAGACATAGGTATGTGCTTCTGTGAAGAGGCGCCAGGCCAGGGGTGGGGTGTGTGGTTTGGTGGGGCGGAGGTTTAAGACACGCATGTGGCTTTGACGTGGAGATGTTGCCCTCGTGCACTGACCTCCTGTTCCTCCTTGTGCCTCTCCCTCCCAGTACACCCTCTCTCCAGAGACCATCGAGGCACTGAAGAAGCCAACCTTCGACATCTGGCAGTGGGCTCCCAACGAGGTAGGCATCGGGAATTTCAGAGGCGGAGCTTCTGAGCACAGCAAGAGTCCATCACCGGGCCATGAGGTGCAGTTCCTCATCGAGTCCCACTCCATGGGGGATTCCCCGTTTGAACACAATGTTATTGTACTTGGCCAACTCTGCTTGGAATTTTTATTGGCTTGTTATTGTCACGTGCACTGAGATACAGTGAAAAGCTTGTGTTGCGTACTGTTCATACAGATCAGATCACTACACAGTGCATTGAGCTGGATCGAGGCAAAACAATAACAACACAGAATAAAGTGTAGAAGCTACCAAACGAGTGCAGTGCAGGAATACGATAAAGTGCAAGATCATAACGAGGGAGATTGTGAGCTCAAAAATCCACCTTATCACATAAAAGGTCCATTCTAGAGTCTGAAAATCGTAAGATAGAAATTGTCCTTGATCTTGGTGGTGTATGCTTTCAGGGTTTTGTACCTTCTGTCCGATGGAAGAGGAAATGTCCAGGATGGGTGTGGTCTTTGATTCTGCTGTCACCTCTCCCTGTCCCAATCTATGAAATGTACACAACCTGTCACCTCTCTTCCCTAGTCTCTCAAATGTACACAACCTGTCACCTCTCTTCCCCAGTCTCTCAAATGTACACAACCTGTCACCTCTCCCTGCCCCAGTCTCTCAAATGTACACAACCTGTCACCTCTCTTCCCCCATCTCTCAAATGTACACAACCTGTCACCTCTCTTCCCCAGTCTCTCAAATGTACACAAACTGTCACCTCTCTTCCCCAGTCTCTCAAATGTACACAAACCGTCACCTCTCTTCCCCAGTCTCTCAAATGTACACAACCTGTCACCTCTCCCTGCCCCAGTCTCTCAAATGTACACAACCTGTTACCTCTCTTCCCCAGTCTCTCAAATGTACACAACCTGTCACCTCTCTTCCCCAGTCTCTCAAATGTACACAACCTGTCACCTCTCTTCCCCAGTCTCTCAAATGTACACAACCTGTCACCTCTCTTCCCCAGTCTCTCAACACAACCCATGTCACTACCCCCCAGTCTGTCAAATGCACACAACCTCTCTCCCCAATCACTCAATCCTGTCTTTCTCTCACCCATCTCCCAATCACTCATTTTCATCAGTTTCTCTCTACCTCCTTCTCTTTCTCTTTTTTAATTCTGTTGTGCTCTCTATCTCCCTCCCTTCCCCAATTCCCTCACTCACTGCAGCTCTCTCTCCCTTCCCTCCCACCCTCTCTCCATCTATTGCTTCATTCACTCGCTCACTTTCTCCCAAATATTCATCACTCTCTCTTTATTTCCAGTCTCTCACTTTTTTTGTCATTTCAATTTCTTAAATCTCTCTCCATTCTCTCATTCCCTGCATTTCATCCTCTACAATTTCTCAGCTTTGCTGCATTCTCTCTTTCTGTCTGTCTGTCTGTCTGTCTGTCTCTCTCTCTCTCTCACTGTCTCACACTCTCTCTCTCACTCTCTCTCTCTCACTGTCTCACACTCTCTCCCTCTCTCACTCTCTCTCTCACTCTCTCTCTCTCTGTCTCTCTCTCTCTCACACTGTCTCACACTCTCTCTCACTCTCTCTCTCACTCTCTCACTCTCTCTCACTCTCTCTCCCTCTCTCTCACTCTCTCTCAGTCTCACACTCTCTCTCTCACTCACTCTCACTCTCGCTTTCTCACTCACACACTCTCTCTCTCACTCTCTCTCTCTCTCTGTCTCTCTCTCTCACTCTCTCACTCACTCTCTCACTCTCTCTCTCTTTCTCTGTCTCTCTCTCTCTCTCACACTCTCTCTCTCTCTGTCTCTCTCTCTCACTCTCTCTCACTCACTCTCTCACTCTCTCTCTCTCTGTCTCTCTCTCTCTCTCTCTCACTCTCTCTCTCTCTGTCTCTCTCTCTCACTCTCTCACTCTCTCACTCACTCTCTCTCTCTTTCTCTGTCTCTCTCTCTCTCTCACACTCTCTCTCTCTCTGTCTCTCTCTCTCACTCTCTCTCACTCACTCTCTCACTCTCTCTCTCTTTCTCTGTCTCTCTCTCTCTCTCTCTCACTCTCTCTCTCTCTGTCTCTCTCTCTCACTCTCTCTCACTCACTCTCTCACTCTCTCTCTCTTTCTCTGTCTGTCTCTCTCTCTCTCTCTCTCTCACTCTCTCTCTCATTTGCATCCTCAGATCTGCTCTCACACCATTCCTCCCCACCCCCTTTCAAGCAGAGAGTCCCAGACCACAACAGCTTCCCCCAGGAAATGTCGGCTCCAGCCCCGGTGGGTTATGTTGGGGATGAGGAGGACTGGGGAGAAGGGGGAAGACTGGGGGTGGGATAGGGTCTGGATCTGGATGTGTTTCTGCTCTCCCCACAGATGCTGAGTTGTATCGAGTACATGTTCCACAGTCTGGGCCTGGTCAACCAGTTTAACATCAATGGCATCACTCTGAAGCGATGGCTGGTAGGTATCCTCTCCTCATCCACCCCTCCCAGGAACCATTCATCCACAAGATCCCCATCCCAAACCCTTCCTGTCTACCTGGCTAATGCCCCTCCCTCTGTCTGTTGCACCTCCCTCATCTCACTCTTCATCATTCTCCTGATTCATCTCTCTCTCCCTCTCTCCTTTTCCCATCCATCTCTCTGTGAAAGAGTTGGGGGAGTGGGGCAGGGCTTTCGATTATTATACATTTCTGTATTCTTCTCTGATCTCTCTTAATTTTTCCCTCTAATGCCTCTCCCTCTATTTTCTCTCTTTCTTCTTCCCTACCTCTTCATCTGCATCCTTCCCCTTACCCTTCCAGATGTACAGAGATGGGATGGCGATGCGTGCCGGAGGGGGTCACAGAGATGAGAAGGGGTGCAGACGCCAGTGGGGGTGACAGAGATGGAGGGGCTAATGGGGTTGAAGGGGGTTACAGGGCCAGGAGATGGGGGAGGGGTTAATTGTTTCTGTTCGATGAGGTTGAACCCAGTGATGGAACAGAGGGATCCTCCCCTGATCCCACCACAAACCGATCCCATCCCGATCCCACTGGGGGCTTGTTGATGTTGGACAGAGGGAGGGTAGTTAGGGGCTGAGGAGGGGAGGATACACAGCCCCTGATGGAGGGATTGGACAAGTATGAGGCTGGAGCACCAGCAGGAACCTGATGGACCGAAGGGTCTGTAACTGTCTGCACCCTCTCTCTGTGCCACAGCTGAGTGTCCAGGAGAACTACAGGGAGAATCCGTTCCACAACTTCCGCCACTCCTTCTGCATCACCCAGACGATGCATGGCATGATCCAACTGTGTGAGCTGCAGGTGGATGTATGGGAGCACGTTCCGACCATCCCGTCCATACTAGCCCTCTGTAACGATCACTATGGTCAGGTTCACTCCTGCGGAGTAGCACTCCTTCCCCACCGCACCCTCCTCATTGCCCCTTCCTCCTCACCACCCCTCCAGCACACTCCCTCCGCACACTCCCCCCTGATTTGGAGGTGTTGGAGAGATGTTGGGGGCAGGGAGCCCCAGTTGGGTGACGTGTTGTGATGGGAAAGGGGGAGGTGTGAGCCCAGACGTACACTGACCCCATCCTTCTCTCTCGTCATCTCAGGCCCGGCTGAAACCCATCGAGATCTTGATCCTGATGACCTCCGCTGTCTGCCACGACCTGGATCACCCCGGGCTCAACAACACGTGAGTCTGAGTGCCCAGCCCCAGGGGTCACTCCGAGCTGGTATTCCCACTCCAACGCCTTGATCCCGATTCCCCCTGTCTCCCAGAGAAACACACATGAAATGCTGGTGGAAATCAGCAGGTCAGGCAGCAGCTATGGAAACGAATCAACAGTTGACGTTTCAGGCCAAGACCCTACATCAAGTCTAGAAGGAAGGCGGAAGATGCCACAATAAGAAGGTGGGGAGAGGGGAGGAGGACAAGTTAGAAGATGGGTGAGGGAGGGTGAAGTAAGAATTTGGGAGGTGATAAGTGGAAAAGGCACTTCACAGTCCTGATGAAGGGTCTTGTCCCAAAATGTTGTTTATTCATCTCCAGAGAAAGATAAGGACCAATCTTGTAGTAAAAAATGTGTACTGTTGAGGTTACCCTGTTATATAAAAAAAACTGGAATGAGTTCAGAAAAGACTTACCAGGATATTGCCTTGGCTTGGGGGTATGAATTACAAAGAGAGGTTACTGGGTATATTGAAAGTGGAAGTTGATAGGTTTTAGAATCGTCACAATGTCAAAGGTTACAGGGGGAAGCCAGGAAAATCAGAGTTGAGCGATAGTCAATCAGGCATGATGGAATGGTGCAGTAGACTCGATGGGCAGAATGGCCTTACTCTGCTATGTATGGTCTCCATGGTATATCTTTCATTTTAAATAAACTCAGTGACTTGACCTCCATAGTCATATACGGCAATGAATTTCACAGATTCACCATCCCCGGGCTGAAGAAATTCCTCCTTATACCTGTTCTAAAGGCATGTCCCTGTATTCCGAGGCTGTGCCCTTTGATCCTAGAATCGCCAACTATTGGAATGATCCTCTCCACGTCCACTCTATCTGGGCCTTTTAATGTGATTATTGAGATGTATTGGGCTGAATCTAAACATTTTCATCAATGACTTTGGAAAAAGAATCAGAGGTTGTGATGAGCTGGAGGCAAAATCCATTACTTAAGTTTGTTACTCAGATGTGGTATTGCACTAAACTATGGTTTGTGTGGATGAGGTACCAGCATAGCTTATACCATTCCCCACTGACTGCTGAACATCAGCTGAATGATGTTCGCTCAGCACACTTACCAAAATCATGGAGCCGTGTCACAGGCATGAGAAACCCCATTGTCAAATTCAATTCTGAAAAACTAAGGGCCTTCATTTTCCAAACTGATATTGTCTATAACAAGGGAACAGTGGCTGTATTTCTGGTCTCCAGTCAGCTGGGTCCGATGGCAAAACTTCTTCAAGGTGTGCTTGGAATCCTTGGTGACAATGGTGTCACTTCCTCTGTGTTGAACCAGACTCCACCTCGTGGTTCATTTACCAGCTGCGATGGATAACAGTAGAGACACGGAATCCGGGCACATAAACCCCTCTGTGCTGTCACAATTCATGGATTTCTGGCTCTCCACTCTTCCAACACAGCAGCTGAGAAGAGAAAGAACAAAGTTTGGTACTGAACAACTTGTGGATCCACCAAACTCCGATGTGTAGGAATTGGACCTTGGGTATTGCTGGTGTGGTAATTGTGTGCTGTGTACAGCACAAATACCAGTTTGGAAGTTCAAGTTTAATTGTCATTCAACCACACATGAATAGCAATGCATATAGCCAAATCAAACTCTGTTCCTCCAGGAAAGTACTTGCTTTTCTGCTAAACGTGTAAAAAGTCTTGGACGTGTTGGACCAGGTGGCAACCACCATCAGACTTAGGGACCATATTGAGGGTCAAAGCGCAGGGACTATTTGACCTGTGTCCAATGCCAACTCTTTTCATGTTGGCAATCTCAGCCTTCGTGGTTGCCAGCTTTTCTGGCTCCAGTCTACACAGCAGCACATGGACTAGTGGGCCAGTTGTAGGACGTGGTGCCTGACCCCATGTTTTATGGCGATAGTGGAGAGGTGAGTGGTGATGTTTGGGAATTCATCCAGCAGTTGAGTAAACTCACATATGCTTGACAGAGTCATTGTGGGGAAGGTACTGGGGGAGCAGGGTAATGACTAAAGTCCTTGACATCCAGAAGCTATCAGTTCTTAAGATTGACTAATAGTCCTTGAGCACTCAGGAAATCTACACTGAGTAGTGCTCTAGCCACTTTAGCCAGGAAGAAGTCCCATGTGTAACGTCGACAAGTGAAGCAGAGCGTCACCCAATGTGTCCCGTGAGTCTGGATCCTACTGGTGTTGGTGGCCTCCAGCAAGGCTTCACTGCTCGTCGCTTTCTAATCCATAGGTGATGGTAGCAGCACACTCACTTGAGCACAAGTGCCACACAGGAAGCATCAGCCTGAAAGGGCATCTGTAATGAATAGTAGTCAACTCCGGCAGCTGGAACCCACGGTGTTCACAGACTCTGATGTCCAATGCGCTGGCACTGTTGAAGCTGCAAGGTGGTCAGCATTCGTACCAAAGCAAACATGGTGACCGGACTTATTGAGGTAGAAAAAAGAGGAGGAATGACCTACTGCTCCCTGGCTCAGTGTAGACTATCAGCCATTTTAGCAAGCTCCGTTTAGTCCTTCACAGGTACATTAGTGAGGGCTACGTGAAATTGATCAGGCATTTGCTGCATGAAGAGTTCTTGAAAATAAAACAAGGATGGTGATTCCTCAGGAGAGACAGCATGCGGTCCATTAGCTCCAACGGCCTAGCATCCCTGAGGCCGTGCAAGGAGAGGAACTGTCTGGCGTGATCAGACTCCGGTAGTCCAAATGTCTGTGAAAGGTGAGCTTTCAGCGATTGGAATTCCTGGTGTTCAGGCAGGTGTTCAAGTAGACTCACCACGCTCACAGCCACGGAATTGCTGAGCCATGGAGTTGGTGTTGTCAGCAGTGATTGCTCACAATGCTAATTGGGCCTTGGCCGTAAAATATCGAGCATTTTACTCTCTAAACTCTGGCAGTTTCAAAGCGACTGTGTTGATTGACATGTTCAGCAACTCTGGAATCGTCCTGGAGCATCAGGGTCACCATTGTGAGTTTTTGCAAATAAAAATGGTGGAGGCATTTTATGTTTTAGAAAAACCACAGCAATTGATTTATTGTACTCCTAACACAGAAGACAAAGCATGCTAAAAGTACTTTACCAAATTACATCATCACATCAGACCAGCCTCTTAAAGCGACCCCCATCTGAATGTCAGTGGCTGTGAATGATGTTCTGTACATTTCCACCAATTACCTCACCCTACACCACTAATGATGTTCGGCTCACTGGCCTATAATTTCCTGCTTTATTTTTAGAGTTTTTCATAAACAGTGGAATGCCATTGGCTATCCTCCAATCCTCATGTCTGCATGCTTTTATGCATTGAGTTGCAGCCACATGATTGGCTGATTAGATATTTGATTTAATGAGCTGGTATACCTCATAAAGTGGCGATTGAGTGTAATTAGAGTTAGCACTGAAACAGACTCTTCAGCCCAACTTCCACATGCCCAGCAAGATATCAGAGTCAGTCCCATTTGCCCGCGTTAGGCCCATATTTCTCTAAAGCTTTCCTATCCAAATACCTTTTAAACAACCTAATTGCACCTGCTTCTGTAGCTACCACTGGCAGTTCATTCCATTTACCTACCACCCTCAGTCTGGTCAAAACTAGCCCCTTAAGTACCCTTTAATCTTTTCTTTCTCACCTTAAACCTACTGAATGCATGTGTAAACACCATGACCATCCACCTTATCTATGGCCCCTCAGGTTTTATAAATCTCAATCACGTCAGCTCTCAGCCTCCTAAGCTCCAAGAGAAAAAGCTTGAGCCTTTCTCATCTTTCTTTATAACTCAGTCTCTCCAGTCCCAGTGACATCCTTGTGAATCTTTTCTGTACCCTTTCCAGATTAACGACATCCTCCCTATAGTTGAGTGTCCTGAATTGCACACAATATTTAAGTGTGGTCCCAACAACATCCTGTACAACTGTAACATGACATCCCACTCCTGTACTCATTGCCCTGACCGATGAAGTCCAGTGTGCCAATCACCCTCTTCACTATCCTGTCTACCTGTATCTCCATGTTCTGGGAACTAGATTCTACAACAGATCCCTGAGACTGCCATTAATCCTACCCTGGTTTAACTGATAAAACTACAACACTTTATACTTATCCAATTTAAATTCCATCAGCCAGTCCCTTGCCCACTTTCCCAGCTGATCTAGATGCTCTCACTGTCTACCATGCCACCCATCTTGGTGACAGCCACAAACTGACCATAACGGAATTAAAATTGGCAAAACGGTTAACAGACATGAGTTGAGGAATGTGGAAGTAGGCAAATCTATGCCGGATGATATCGGAAGCTGTCATTCTGTGAACCTGTTCTTGTGACCACCACTTTGTAAACTGTTTTCGCTCTGTTTCGTGGTCAGGAATGGTTTGATCAGAGCAACTGAAGGTACACGCAATGAGGTCTCTCCCGATAACCCACTAAACCAGAGATAATTTCCAAACCGTAATCTGTTTGAGATCTCATTTGGTATGATAGAATCTGCGGGCTGATGAGGAGAATGACCTGAAGTAACTGAGACCAGTGCTTGACTGAACTGTGCAATATTAGAATCAATGGGAATGAGAGTGGAAAATGAATGGCTGTCCAGTGCCATTTGATCAAATGCGGCTCTGATGTTGAGGGTAGAGAATGCCACCTCACCCTGGGAGTTTGGTTCTCTTGTCTGTGTTTGGATCCCAGCTGTGATGAAATCTGGAGAGGAGGTGACTTTAGAGGAACAGCTTCTGTGAGCAGCTTGTTGCCTGGCAACTGGCCAGGATAGACGTGTCCTGTTCAGCGTGGATAGGATCTACTCAGGCAGATTGATGGATAGTTGCCAGTGACGTAGCTGCCCCGGAACAGTCTGGCTAAGGAGGTGGCAGGCTCTGGATCACAGGGCATCAGTACCATTGCCAGAATGACATCAGGAACCATGGTCTTTCCTGTACCCAATGTCATCTCTTGTTGATATTGTGGAGTCAACTAAACCGGCCGAAGACTTGTGTCTATTGTGCTGGGGTCCAGTACAGGAGGGTGAAGTCGATCACCCACTCCAGACTTGTGTCTATTGTGCTGGGGCCCAGTGCAGGAGGGTGAAGTCGATCACCCACTCCAGACTTGTGTCTATTGTGCTGGGGACCAGTGCAGGAGGGTGAAGTCCATCACCCACTCCAGACTTGTGTCTATTGTGCTGGGGCCCAGTGCAGGAGGGTGAAGTCCATCACCCACTCCAGACTTGTGTCTATTGTGCTGGGGACCAGTGCAGGGGGGTGAAGTCGATCACCCACTCCAGACTTGTGTCTATTGTGCTGGGGCCCAGTGCAGGAGGGTGAAGTCCATCACCCACTCCAGACTTGTGTCTATTGTGCTGGGGCCCAGTGCAGGAGGGTGAAGTCCATCACCCACTCCAGACTTGTGTCTATTGTGCTGGGGCCCAGTGTAGGAGGGTGAAGTCCATCACCCACTCCAGACTTGCGTCTATTGTGCTGGGGACCAGTGCGGGAGGGTGAAGTCCATCACCCACTCCAGACTTGTGTCTATTGTGCTGGGGCCCAGTGCGGGAGGGTGAAGTAGATCACCCACTCCAGACTTGTGTCTATTGTGCTGGGGACCAGTGCGGGAGGGTGAGGTCCATCACCCACTCCAGACTTGTGTCTATTGTGCTGGGGCCCAGTGCAGGAGGGTGAAGTCGATCACCCACTCCAGACTTGTGTCTATTGTGCTGGGGCCCAGTGCAGGAGGGTGAAGTCCATCACCCACTCCAGACTTGTGTCTATTGTGCTGGGGACCAGTGCAGGAGGGTGAAGTCCATCACCCACTCCAGACTTGTGTCTATTGTGCTGGGGCCCAGTGCAGGAGGGTGAAGTCCATCACCCACTCCAGACTTGTGTCTATTGTGCTGGGGCCCAGTGCAGGAGGGTGAAGTCCATCACCCACTCCAGACTTGTGTCTATTGTGCTGGGGACCAGTACAGGAGGGTGAAGTCCATCACCCACTCCAGACTTGTGTCTATTGTGCTGGGGACCAGTGCGGGAGGGTGAAGTCCATCACCCACTCCAGACTTGTGTCTATTGTGCTGGGGACCAGAGTAGGAGGGTGAAGTCGATCACCCACTCCAGACTTGTGTCTATTGTGCTGGGGCCCAGTGCAGGAGGGTGAAGTCCATCACCCACTGCAGGAAGACAAGCTCAGCCCTTCTGGATGAAGGTGGCAGCAAATGCTTTCTTTAGCTTTTGCTTTGGCTCTGATGTGAAAATCCTTGGCTGCACACTGCCCTTTGTGGCAAACCATTCATCACATCTTCCTCACCAGATTGGTTAGTCCTCCCCTTTCTCCCCATCAGCCAGCCCACCTTGACTTTCTGTGTTATCTCCTGCACCTCTTTATCTCCTGCAATAACCTTAGATGCCACATTGCAGGAAATCAAAGCTTTGATGGGACAATTTGTGGCAAAATTTGGGACAGGGAGCTGCATTGTCAAGGAGAGGAAGGAAATCCAATAGAGGCAAACGGTTCAGAGATGTAAAACTGATAGACCTTTAATCCCACTCTTAATAAATGTAACATTAGACAAATCCTCTGTGGAACATGCACTCAGTGATTACTCTATTAGGGACATCCAGTCATCTGACAGCAACTTCATGCTTAAAAGCATCCAGACATGGTCAAGAGGTTCATACCAAGCATCAGAGTGGTGAAGAAATGTGATCTAAGTGACTGACTGTGGAATAATTGTTGGTGCCAGACAGGGTGGTTTGAGTACCTCAGACCCTGCTGATCTCCTGGGATTTTCATGTACAACGGTCTCTAGAGTTTACAGCATGTTGTGTGAAAACAAACAAACAAAAAATAAAAACTGGTGAGCTGCAATTTTGAGGGAAAATGCCTTGTTAATGAGAGACTCAGAGAAGAATGGGCAGACTGATTCAGCTGACAGGAAGGCGACAGTAGCTCAAATAACCACAAGTTACAACAGTGGTGTGCAGGAAAACATCTCTGAGTGGATAATAGGCCGAACCTTGAAATGGGTGAACTACAGCAGCAGAAAACCACATAACCCGTAATATCAGGACAAGACCGTCTCTGTTCCACTATTCAATGAATATGACTGATTTATGACCTGATCGTCACTTCATTCCCCTAACCCCATGCCCACCGATTCCATTAATATGCAACAAATCAGTACTATCACTGAACACAGGCAGTGTCTGAGCCCCCACCACCGCGTGAGTAGACTCCCCTTCACACGGAGCCCAGAGCTGGCTGCGATATTCCAACCATCCAGGCACCTTCTGTGCAAGGAGAACCAGGTCAATGTTTGAGGAGCACGTATGATTTTGGCAAGATATCTCTGCCCTTGAACTTGGACCCCCATACAATTAGTGCCAATGCAGTGTTTCCCTTCACATGCCCAGCGTACCTGCGTTGTAACCATCAGTAACCTGTGCACAGTGAACTATGACAACTTCCATCGAGTCACAAGGTCGGAAACCGGCCCTTCCCCCCACCTGGTCCATGCCAACAAAGAGTACCATCCAAACAACCTTTAGCCCATATCCCTCTGTCCATGCACCTGTCCAGGCATCTTTGCCTCAACCACTTCCTCTGGAAGCTCATTTCATATGTGGATTAGCCTCTAGCTGAAAAAGATGCCCCCTGAGTCCCTGATAAACCTCTCCCTTTTCACCTTAAACTGTGCATTCACCCTACCTGTGCCCCTCATACTTTTACACAACCCCATAAGGTCACACCTCATTCTCCTGCTCTCTGAATCTCAGCCTGTTCATCCTCTCTCCATAACTCAGTTGTTTGGGTCCTGACAATGTCCTCGCAAAACTCATCTTCACTCTTCCCTACAGTAAGGAGACTAAAACTGAACATTGATTCCCGAAACCTGGGTAAAAGGATGTCTGTATTCAAAACGTCTCATTACTTTACAAAGCAAAATATTTGTCTTCCTGTCCCAAATGATATTGGATCTGCAGAGTCTGGGCCCACTCACTCAGCCTGTCCCTGTACGTTGCACCCACCCCCCACCCCACCCCCACATGGTCTATGTCCTCCTCACAGCCCCGTTTAATCTGCCTCTGTCTCTGACTCCAGCATGAGGAGGTAACCAGGCAGAGATCAGTACAGAGACCCAGCAGCCATCTGGGAAACCCTTCCAATTTATCCCAACATCACCCCACCCCCCTCACTCAGAGGTTTTGAAGTCCGCTCACTGTTGTCACGCGGGGAACGCACTAGTCAGTCCACAGCAGCGAGGGTGACCCAAGTCATTTCTAAGTAGAGGGATGAATACTGGCCACGGCCCCCCACCCCTCGGCTGAAGGGAACCAAGTGCCTTCTTCCCAACAGTGTTGAACTTTCAGAGGTTCCTTCAAAGCACCTTACCTCTCCTCCCACAGTGCAGTTCTCCTTCCTCACCTCCCCTCCCACAGCACAGTGCTTCCTTCTCACCTCACCTCTCACCCGCGCAGAGCTCCCTCACCTACCTCAGAAGGTGAAATGCTCCCTCCTCTTCCAATATATTTTATTAGTTTCTGCATAAGTGAATACAGAGTACAAGAAGATATATATTATAAGTCAAAAGAAAATACAAAATAGTACCAAATACATTCCATTAAAAATAGAGTTACAATCACAAAACATTGTATTCATAAAAATTAAATCATAATATTGAAATATAATAATTTTGTTATACAGTAAAAATATCTAAACCCACTACCAAAGTCAGAGCTGTTAGGAAAAGCAAGAAAAAGGGGGAAAACCCCTTATCATATAATAAAATATATTATTAGCCACCATCTGTACTTTACAACAAATCAACGGTTTTGAAAATAACTCAAAAATAGTCCCCACAATGTATAAAAGTTTTGGCTAGATTCAAAAACTGAACATTGGATCTTCCTTAAACTTAAGCATGACATAACATCCCGTAACCATTGAGTATGAGTAGGCGGAACAGCATCCTTCCATTTAAGCAAGAGCACCCTCCTGGCTATATGAGAAGCAAAAGTAATATGCAAGTCAGGTGTCTCAAAAATAAAGTCTCTTCCTCCAACAACACCAAATATCGCGGTCAAAGGGTGCGGGTTAAAATTTACCTTGAAAACTACCAAGAAAGTTTGTAATACTCCCTTCCAGTATCTTTCAAGGCTCAAACATGTCCACAACATGTGAATTAATGAAGCTTCTCCATCATTATATCTATCACACAAAGAGGATATATCCAAATAAAAATGAGATAGCTTATCTTTAGACATGTGAGCTCCAGGAACCACTTTAAATTGTAAAAGGGAATGACGGGCACATAACGATGAAGTGTTAACCAATTTAAAATTTCATTCCAAGTTTCCTCAGAAATTGAAGTCTGTAAACCTTGTTCCCAAAGATTTTTAATTTTGTCAAAAGGAACCTTTCTCATTCCCAACAACATACCATAAATATTGGATATTGAACCATAATAAAAAGGTTTCAAATTAAAAATTACATCTCAAGTCCTTATCAGAACGTACAGGAAATGTATATAGTTGAGAACACAGAAAGACTATAATTTGTAAATAATGAAAAAAATTATCTTTGTGTAAACTATATTTAGCTACATTTGCTCAAATGAAAGAAGAATTCCTCCAACAAACAAATCCTGAAAGCATCTATCCCATTCTTTAAAAACTGAATTGGTCATTGAAGGTTTAAAAAAATAGTTAAAACAAATGGGACCAGACAAAGAAAATCTCAATAGACCGAAGAATTTCCTAAATTGTACCCAGATCCTCAAAGTATGTTTAACTGCCAAATTTTCAGTTAGTTTACTAACAGATAAGGGGAGTGAGGATCCCAGAAGAGAAATAATAAAAATTTATTAACGGAGTTAGCTTCTAAAGAGACCCATGTCGGACAGTTAATACTCCCTCCTCAACTCCCCTCACACAGCACAGTTCCCCTTCCTCACTTCCTTCCCACAGCGCGGTGCTCCCTCCTCACCTCCCTTCCCACAACGAGGTTCTCCCTCCTCCCCACCCCTTTCTCAGTGCAGTGCCCCCTTCTCATTTTCCCTTTTCCATGATCTATCATTAACGATAGCTTGACAAATTGTGTTTTAGAAATGCCCAGCTTTCATTCTTCGGTTAGGAGTGCAACAGCTCGTTTCCTTTCTGTGTCCCTCAATGCCAACACCACCGTCTTTTTCACTATTGCTTATTCAATCGGAGAATAGCTAGGCAAACCGGAAGGTAATTTCCTTTTCAGCGTAACGGATCTCAATGAGGATGTCAAACCTTTGCTATTTGTCGATGTTATACTGCCAAATGTCACTGATCTTGGTCAGAAGGAAGATCTCCAGATTTTGATTCCAACGTGGTGAAACTGGGGCGTTCCACTCCTGAGCTCCACAACTTCTTCCCACAGCGGCTTTATCGAATATCTCTAGAACCCCTGGAAATGGCTACCTCCCCTTCGGCAGCACAGCACTGCCCCACCCACAGTGGGGTGCCCCACCCCACCTCTCGTCACACAGTGCGGCACTCACTCCACACCACCCCTCACACACTGTGGCACTCACTCCACACCTCCCCTCACACAGTGCGGCACTCACTCCACACCTCCCCTCACACAGTGTGGCACTCACTCCACACCACCCCTCACACAGTGTGGCACTCACTCCACACCTCCCCTCACACAGTGTGGCACTCACTCCACACCTCCCCTCACACAGAGTGGCACTCACTCCACACCTCCCCTCACACAGTGTGGCACTCACTCCAGACCTCCCCTCACACAGTGCGGCACTCTCTCCACACCTCCCCTCACACAGTGTGGCACTCACTCCACACCTCCCCTCACACAGTGTGGCACTCACTCCACACCTCCACTCACACAGTGTGGCACTCACTCCACACCTCCCCTCACACAGTGCGGCACTCACTCCACACCTCCCCTCACACAGTGTGGCACTCACTCCACACCTCCCCTCACACAGTGCGGCACTCACTCCACACCTCCCCTCACACAGTGCGGCACTCACTCCACACCACCCCTCACACAGTGCGGCACTCACTCCACACCTCCCCTCACACAGTGTGGCACTCACTCCACACCTCCCCTCACACAGTGTGGCACTCACTCCACACCTCCCCTCACACAGAGTGGCACTCACTCCACACCTCCCCTCACACAGTGTGGCACTCACTCCAGACCTCCCCTCACACAGTGCGGCACTCTCTCCACACCTCCCCTCACACAGTGTGGGCACTCACTCCACACCATCCCTCACACAGTGCGGCACTCACTCCACACCTCCCCTCACACAGAGTGGCACTCACTCCACACCTCCCCTCACACAGAGTGGCACTCACTCCACACCTCCCCTCACACAGTGTGGCACTCACTCCACACCTCCCCTCACACAGAGTGGCACTCACTCCACACCTCCCCTCACACAGTGTGGCACTCACTCCACACCTCCCCTCACACAGTGCGGCACTCACTCCACACCACCCCTCACACAGTGCGGCACTCACTCCACACCACCCCTCACACAGTGTGGCACTCACTCCACACCACCCCTCACACAGTGTGGCATTTACTCCACACCTCCCCTCACATAGTGTGGCACTCACTCCACACCTCCCCTCACACAGTGTGGCACTCACTCCACACCTCCCCTCACACAGAGTGGCACTCACTCCACACCTCCCCTCACACAGTGTGGCACTCACTCCAGACCTCCCCTCACACAGTGCGGCACTTACTCCACACCACCCCTCACACAGAGTGGCACTCACTCCACACCTCCCCTCACACACTGTGGCACTCACTCCACACCTCCCCTCACACAGTGTGGCACTCACTCCACACCTCCCCTCACACAGTGTGGCACTCACTCCACACCTCCCCTCACACAGTGTGGCACTCACTCCACACCACCCCTCACACAGTGCGGCACTCACTCCACACCACCCCTCACACAGTGTGGCACTCACTCCACACCTCCCCTCACACAGTGTGGCACTCACTCCACACCTCCCCTCACACAGAGTGGCACTCACTCCACACCTCCCCTCACACAGTGCGGCACTCACTCCACACCTCCCCACACACAGTGTGGCACTCACTCCACACCTCCCCTCACACAGTGTGGCATTTACTCCACACCTCCCCTCACACAGTGCGGCATTTACTCCACACCTCCACTCACACAGTGTGGCACTCACTCCACACCTCCCCTCACACAGTGTGGCACTCACTCCACACCTCCCCTTACACAGTGTGGCACTCACTCCACACCTCCCCTTACACAGTGCGGCACTCACTCCACACCACCCCTCCCACAGTGTGGCACTCACTCCACACCACCATCACACAGTGTGGCACTCACTCCACACCTCCCCTCACACAGTGTGGCACTCACTCCACACCTCCCCTCACACACTGTGGCACTCACTCCACTCCTCCCCTCACACAGTGCGGCACTCACTCCACACCTCCCCTCACACACTGTGGCACTCACTCCACACCTCCCCTCACACAGTGCGGCACTCACTCCACACCTCCCCTCACACACTGTGGCACTCACTCCACACCTCCCCTCACACAGTGTGGCACTCACACCACACCTCCCCTCACACAGTGTGGCACTCACTCCACACCTCCCCTCACACAGTGTGGCACTCACTCCACACCTCCCCACACACAGTGTGGCACTCACTCCACACCTCCCCTCACACAGTGTGGCACTCACTCCACACCTCCCCTCACACAGTGTGGCACTCACTCCACACCTCCCCACACACAGTGTGGCACTCACTCCACACCTCCCCACACACAGTGTGGCACTCACTCCACACCTCCCCTCACACAGTGTGGCACTCACTCCACACCTCCCCTCACACAGTGTGGCACTCACTCCACACCTCCCCTCACACAGTGTGGCACTCACTCCACACCTCCCCACACACAGTGTGGCACTCACTCCACACCTCCCCTCACACAGTGTGGCACTCACTCCTCACCTCCCCTCACACAGAGTGGCACTCACTCCACACCTCCCCTCACACAGTGCGGCACTCACTCCACACCTCCCCTTACACAGAGTGTACTCACTCCACACCTCCCCTCACAGAGTGCGGCACTCACTCCACACCTCCCCTTACACAGAGTGGCACTCACTCCACACCTCCCCTCACACAGTGTGGCATTTACTCCACACCTCCCCTCACACACTGTGTGGCACTCACTCCACACCTCCCCTCACACACTGTGTGGCACTCACTCCACACCTCCCCTCACACAGTGTGGCACTCACTCCACACCTCCCCTCACACAGTGTGGCATTTACTCCACACCTCCCCTCACACAGTGTGGCACTCACTCCACACCTCCCCTCACACAGTGTGGCACTCACTCCACACCACCCCTCACACAGTGTGGCATTTACTCCACACCTCCCCTCACACAGAGTGGCACTCACTACACACCTCCCCTTACACAGTGCGGTGATCTCTCTTCACCTCCCCTCACACAGTGTGGCACTCACTCCACACCTCCCCTCACACAGTGCGGCACTCACTCCACACCTCCCCTCACACAGTGTGGCACTCACTCCACACCTCCCCTCACACAGTGTGGCATTTACTCCACACCTCCCCTCACACAGGACGGCACTCACTCCACACCTCCCCTCACACAGTGTGGCACTCACTCCACACCTCCCCTCACACAGTGCGGCACTCACTCCACACCTCCCCTCACACAGTGTGGCACTCACTCCACACCTCCACTCACACAGTGTGGCACTCACTCCACACCTCCCCTCACACAGTGCGGCACTCACTCCACACCTCCCTCACACAGTGTGGCACTCACTCCACACCTCCCCTCACACAGTGCGGCACTCACTCCACACCTCCCCTCACACAGTGCGGCGCTCACTCCACACCTCCCCTCACACAGTGTGGCACTCACTCCACACCTCCCCTCACACAGTGTGGCACTCACTCCACACCTCCCCTTACACAGTGCGGCACTCACTCCACACCTCCCCTCACACACTGTGGCACTCACTCCACACCTCCCCTCACACAGAGTGGCACTCACTCCACACCTCCCTCACACAGAGCGGCACTCACTCCACACCTCCCCTCACACAGTGTGGCACTCACTCCACACCTCCCCTCACACAGTGTGGCACTCACTCCACACCTCCCCTCACACAGAGCGGCACTCACTCCACACCTCCCTTCACACAGTGTGGCATTTACTCCACATCACCCCTCACACAGTGCGGCACTCACCCCACACCACCCCTCACACAGTGTGGCATTTACTCCACACCACCCCTCACACAGTGTGGCACTCACTCCACACCTCCCCACACACAGTGTGGCATTTACTCCACACCTCCCCTCACACAGTGTGGCACTCACTCCACACCTCCCATCACACAGTGTGGCACTCACTCCACACCTCCACTCACACAGTGCGGCACTCACTCCACACCTCCCCTCACACAGTGCGGCACTCACTCCACACCTCCCCTCACACAGTGTGGCACTCACTCCACACCTCCCCTCACACAGTGTGGCATTTACTCCACACCTCCCCTCACACAGTGTGGCATTTACTCCACACCTCCCCTCACACAGTGTGGCACTCACTCCACACCTCCCTTCACACAGTGTGGCATTTACTCCACACCTCCCCTCACACAGTGTGGCATTTACTCCACACCTCCCCTCACACAGTGTGGCACTCACTCCACACCTCCCCTCACACAGTGTGGCACTCACTCCACACCTCCCTCACACAGTGTGGCACTCACTCCACACCTCCCCTCACACACTGTGGCACTCACTCCACACCTCCCCTCACACAGTGTGGCATTTACTCCACACCTCCCCTCAGACACTGTGGCACTCACTCCACACCTCCCCTCACACACTGTGGCACTCACTCCACACCTCCCCTCACACAGTGTGGCACTCACTCCACACCACCCCTCACACAGTGTGGCACTCACTCCACACCTCCCCTCACACAGTGTGGCACTCACTCCACACCTCCCCACACACACTGTGGCACTCACTCCACACCTCCCCTCACACACTGTGGCACTCACTCCACACCTCCCCACACACAGTGTGGCACTCACTCCACACCTCCCTCACACACTGTGGCACTCACTCCACACCACCCCTCACACAGTGAGGCACTCACTCCACACCACCCCTCACACAGTGTGGCACTCACTCCACACCTCCCCTCACACAGTGTGGCACTCACTCCACACCTCCCCTCACACACTGTGGCACTCACTCCACACCTCCCCTCACACAGTGCGGCACTCACTCCACACCTCCCCTCACACAGTGCGGCACTCACTCCACACCTCCCCGCACACAGTTTGGCACTCACTCCACACCCTCCCCTCACACAGTGCGGCATTCACTCCACACCTCCCCTCACACAGTGTGGCACTCACTCCACACCTCCCCTCACACAGAGTGGCACTCACTCCACACCTCCCCTCACACAGTGCGGCACTCACTCCACACCACCCCTCACACAGTGTGGCACTCACTCCACACCTCCCCTCACACAGTGTGGCACTCACTCCACACCTCCCCTCACACACTGTGGCACTCACTCCACACCTCCCCTCAACACAGTGTGGCACTCACTCCACACCACCCCTCACACAGTGTGGCACTCACTCCACACCTCCCCTCACACGGTGTGGCACTCACTCCACACCTCCCCTCACACACTGTGGCACTCACTACACACCTCCCCTCACACAGTGTGGCACTCACTCCACACCTCCCCTCACACAGTGTGGCATTTACTCCACACCACCCCTCACACAGTGTGGCATTTACTCCACACCACCCCTCACACAGTGTGGCACTCACTCCACACCTCACCCTCACACAGTGCGGCACTCACTCCACACCTCCCCTCACACAGTTGGGCACTCACTCCACACCACCCCTCACACAGTGCGGCACTCACTCCACACCTCCCCTCACACAGTGTGGCACTCAATCCACACCTCCCCTCACACACTGTGGCACTCACTCCACACCTCCCCTCACACAGTGCGGCACTCACTCCTCACCTCCCCTCACACAGTGTGGCACTCACTCCACACCTCCCCTCACACAGTGTGGCACTCAATCCACACCTCCCTTCACACAGTGTGGCACACACTCCACACCTCCCCTCACACAGTGTGGCACTCACTCCACACCTCCCCTCACACAGAGCGGCACTCACCTCCACACCTCCCCTCACACACTGTGGCACTCACTCCACACCACCCCCTCACACAGTGTGGCACTCACTCCACACCTCCCTCACACACTGTAGCACTCACTCCACTCCTCCCCTCACACACTGTGGCACTCACTCCACACCACCCATCACAGAGTGTGGCACTCACTCCTCACCTCCCCTCACACAGTGTGGCACTCACTCCTCACCTCCCCTCACACAGTGTGGCACTCACTCCACACCTCCCCTCACACACAGTGGCACTCACTCCACACCTCCCCTCACACACAGTGGCACTCACTCCACACCTCCCCTCATACAGTGTGGCACTCACTCCACACCTCCCCTCATACAGTGTGGCACTCACTCCATACCTCCCCTCACACAGTGCGGCACTCACTCCTCACCTCCCCTCATACACTGTAGCACTCACTCCACTCCTCCCCTCACACACTGTGGCACTCACTCCACACCACCCCTCACACAGTGTGGCACTCACTCCACACCTCCCCTCACACAGTGTGGCACTCACTCCACACCTCCCCTCACACAGTGTGGCACTCACTCCACACCTCCCCTCACACACAGTGGCACTCACTCCACACCTCCCCTCATACAGTGTGGCACTCACTCCACACCTCCCCTCATACAGTGTGGCACTCACTCCACACCTCCCCTCATACAGTGTGGCACTCACTCCATACCTCCCCTCACACAGTGCGGCACTCACTCCTCACCTCCCCTCATACACTGTAGCACTCACCCCACTCCTCCCCTCACACACTGTGGCACTCACTCCACACCACCCCTCACACAGTGTGGCACTCACTCCACACCTCCCCTCATACAGTGTGGCACTCACTCCATACCTCCCCTCACACAGTGCGGCACTCACTCCTCACCTCCCCTCATACACTGTTGCACTCACTCCACACCTCCCCTCACACACTGTGGCACTCACTCCACACCTCCCCTCACACAGTGCGGCACTCACATCCTCACCTCCCCTCATACACTGTAGCACTCACTCCACACCTCCCCTCACACAGTGTGGCACTCACTCCACACCTCCCTCACACAGTGTGGCACTCACTCCACACCTCCCCTCATACAGTGTGGCACTCACTCCATACCTCCCCTCACACAGTGCGGCACTCACTCCTCACCTCCCCTCATACACTGTAGCACTCACTCCACTCCTCCCCTCACACACTGTGGCACTCACTCCACACCTCCCCTCACCACAGTGTGGCACTCACTCCACACCTCCCCTCACACAGAGTGGCACTCACTCCACACCTCCCCTCACACAGTGTGGCACTCACTCCTCACCTCCCCTCACACAGTGAGGCACTCACTCCACACCTCCCCTCACACAGTGTGGCACTCACTCCACACCTCCCCTCACACAGTGTGGCACTCACATCCACACCTCCCCTCTCACACAGAGCGGCACTCACTCCACACCTCCCCTCACACAGTGTGGCACTCACTCCACACCACCCTTCACACAGTGTGGCACTCACTCCACACCTCCCCTCACACAGTGTGGCACTCACTCCACACCTCCCTCACACAGTGTGGCACTCACTCCACACCTCCCCTCACACAGAGTGGCACTCACTCCACACCTCCCCTCACACAGTGTGGCACTCACTCCACACCTCCCCTCACACAGAGCGGCACTCACTCCACACCTCCCCTCACACAGTGTGGCACTCACTCCACACCACCCTTCACACAGTGTGGCACTCACTCCACACCTCCCCTCACACAGTGCGGCACTCACTCCACACCTCCCCTCACACAGTGTGGCACTCACTCCACACCTCCCGTCACACAGTGTGGCACTCACTCCACACCTCCCCGCACACAGAGCGGCACTCACTCCACACCTCACCTCACACAGTGCGGCACTCACTCCACACCTCCACTCACACAGTGTGGCACTCACTCCACACCTCCACTCACACAGTGTGGCACTCACTCCACACCTCCCCGCACACAGAGCGGCACTCACTCCACACCTCACCTCACACAGTGCGGCACTCACTCCACACCTCCACTCACACAGTGTGGCACTCACTCCACACCTCCACTCACACAGTGTGGCACTCACTCCACACCTCCACTCACACAGTGTGGCACTCACTCCACACCACCCTCACACAGTGTGGCACTCACTCCACACCTCCACTCACACAGTGTGGCACTCACTCCACACCACCCTCACACAGTGTGGCACTCACTCCACACCTCCCCTCAGACAGTGCGGCACTCACTCCACACCTCCCCTCAGACAGTGCGGCACTCACTCCACACCTCCCATCACACAGTATGGCACTCACTCCACTCCTCCCCTCACACAGTGCGGCACTCACTCCACTCCTCCCCTCACACACTGTGGCACTCACTCCACACCTCCCCTCACACAGTGTGGCACTCACTCCACACCTCCCCTCACACAGTGTGGCACTCACTCCACACCACCCTCACACAGTGTGGCACTCACTCCACACCTCCCCTCACACAGTGTGGCACTCACTCCACACCTCCCCTCAGACAGTGTGGCACTCACTCCACACCTCCCCTCACACAGTGTGGCACTCACTCCACACCTCCCCTCACACACTGTGGCACTCACTCCACACCTCCCCTCACACACTGTGGCACTCACTCCACACCTCCCCTCAAACAGTGTGGCACTCACTCCACACCACCCCTCACACAGTGTGGCACTCACTCCACACCTCCCCTCACACAGTGTGGCACTCACTCCACACCTCCCCTCACACAGTGTGGCACTTACTCCACACCACCCCTCACACAGTGTGGCATTTACTCCACACCACCCCTCACACAGTGTGGCACTCACTCCACACCTCCCCTCACACAGTGCGGCATTTACTCCACACCACCCCTCACACAGTGCGGCACTCACTCCACACCTCCCCTCACACACTGTGGCACTCACTCCACACCTCCCCTCACACAGTGCGGCACTCACTCCACACCTCCCCTCACACAGTGCGGCACTCACTCCACACCTCCCCTCACACAGTGCGGCACTCACTCCACACCTCCACTCACACAGTGTGGCACTCACTCCACACCACCCTCACACAGTGTGGCACACACTCCACACCTCCCCTCACACAGTGTGGCACTCACTCCACACCTCCCCTCAGACAGTGCGGCACTCACTCCACACCTCCCCTCACACAGTGTGGCACTCACTCCACACCTCCCCTCACACAGTGTGGCACTCACTCCACACCTCCCCTCACACAGTGCGGCACTCTCTCCACACCTCCACTCACACAGTGTGGCACTCACTCCACACCTCCCCTCACACAGTGCGGCACTCACTCCACACCTCCCCTCACACAGTGCGGCACTCACTCCACACCTCCCCTCACACAGTGTGGCACTCACTCCACACCTCCCCTCACACAGAGTGGCACTCACTCCACACCTCCCCTCACACAGTGCGGCACTCACTCCACACCTCCACTCACACAGTGTGGCACTCACTCCACACCACCCTCACACAGTGTGGCACTCACTCCACACCTCCCCTCACACAG
Organism: Hemitrygon akajei; assembly: GCF_048418815.1. Lineage (NCBI taxonomy): Eukaryota > Metazoa > Chordata > Chondrichthyes > Myliobatiformes > Dasyatidae > Hemitrygon > Hemitrygon akajei. The sequence continues at coordinate 172,705,845 of NC_133124.1, read as the reverse complement.
TGTGGCACTCACTCCACACCTCCCCTCACACAGAGTGGCACTCACTCCACACCTCCCCTCACACAGTGTGGCACTCACTCCACACCTCCCCTCACACAGTGTGGCACTCACGTCCACACCTCCCCTCACACAGTGTGGCACTCACTCCACACCTCCCCTCACACAGTGTGGTACTCACTCCACACCTCCCCTCACACAGTGCGGCACTCACTCCACACCTCCCCTCACACAGAGTGGCACTCACTCCACACCTCCCCTCACACAGTGCGGCACTCACTCCACACCTCCACTCACACAGTGTGGCACTCACTCCACACCACCCTCACACAGTGTGGCACTCACTCCACACCTCCCCTCACACAGTGTGGCACTCACTCCACACCTCCCCTCAGACAGTGCGGCACTCACTCCACACCTCCCATCACACAGTATGGCACTCACTCCACTCCTCCCCTCACACAGTGCGGCACTCACTCCACTCCTCCCCTCACACACTGTGGCACTCACTCCACACCTCCCCTCACACAGTGTGGCACTCACTCCACACCTCCCCTCACACAGTGTGGCACTCACTCCACACCACCCTCACACAGTGTGGCACTCACCTCCACACCTCCCGTCACACAGTGTGGCACTCACTCCACACCTCCCCTCAGACAGTGTGGCACTCACTCCACACCTCCCCTCACACAGTGTGGCACTCACTCCACACCTCCCCTCACACAGTGTGGCACTCACTCCACACCTCCCCTCACACACTGTGGCACTCACTCCACACCTCCCCTCAAACAGTGTGGCACTCACTCCTCACCACCCCTCACACAGTGTGGTACTCACTCCACACCTCCCTTCACACAGTGTGGCACTCACTCCACACCTCCCCTCACACAGTGTGGCACTTACTCCACACCACCCCTCACACAGTGTGGCATTTACTCCACACCACCCCTCACACAGTGTGGCACTCACTCCACACCTCCCCTCACACAGTGTGGCATTTACTCCACACCACCCCTCACACAGTGTGGCACTCACTCCACACCTCCCCTCACACACTGTGGCACTCACTCCACACCTCCCCTCACACACTGTGGCACTCACTCCACACCTCCCCTCACACACTGTGGCACTCACTCCACACCTCCCCTCACACAGTGTGGCACTCACTCCACACCTCCCCTCACACAGTGTGGCACTCACTCCACACCTCCCCTCACCACAGTGTGGCACTCACTCCACACCTCCACTCACACAGTGTGGCACTCACTCCACACCTCCCCTCACACAGTGTGGCACTCACTCCACACCACCCCTCACACACTGTGTGGCACTCACTCCACACCTCCCCTCACACAGTGTGGCACTCACTCCACACCTCCCCTCACACAGTGTGGCACTCACTCCACACCTCCCCTCACACAGTGTGGCACTCACACCACACCTCCCCTCACACAGTGCGGCACTCACTCCACACCTCCCCTCACACAGTGTGGCACTCACTCCACACCTCCCCTCACACAGTGCGGCACTCACTCCACACCTCCCTCACACAGTGCGGCACTCACTCCACACCACCCCTCACACAGTGCGGCACTCACTCCACACCTCCCCTCACACAGTGCGGCACTCACTCCACACCTCCCCTCACACAGTGTGGCACTCACTCCACACCTCCCCTCACACAGTGTGGCACTCAATCCACACCTCCCCTCACACACTGTGGCACTCACTCCACACCTCCCCTCACACAGTGCGGCACTCACTCCACACCTCCCCTCACACAGTGCGGCACTCACTCCACACCTCCCCTCACACAGTGCGGCACTCACTCCTCACCTCCCCTCACACAGTGTGGCACTCACTCCACACCTCCCCTCACACAGTGTGGCACTCAATCCACACCTCCCTTCACACAGTGTGGCACTCACTCCACACCTCCCCTCACACAGTGTGGCACTCACTCAACACCTCCCCTCACACGGAGCGGCACTCACTCCACACCTCCCCTCACACACTGTGGCAATCACTCCACACCACCCCTCACACAGTGTGGCACTCACTCCACACCTCCCCTCACACACTGTAGCACTCACTCCACTCCTCCCCTCACACACTGTGGCACTCACTCCACACCACCCCTCACACAGTGTGGCACTCACTCCTCACCTCCCCTCACACAGTGTGGCACTCACTCCACACCTCCCCTCACACAGTGTGGCACTCACTCCACACCTCCCCTCACACACAGTGGCACTCACTCCACACCTCCCCTCATACAGTGTGGCACTCACTCCACACCTCCCCTCATACAGTGTGGCACTCACTCCATACCTCCCCTCAAACAGTGCGGCACTCACTCCTCACCTCCCCTCATACACTGTAGCACTCACTCCACTCCTCCCCTCACACACTGTGGCACTCACTCCACACCACCCCTCACACAGTGTGGCACTCACTCCACACCTCCCCTCATACAGTGTGGCACACACTCCATACCTCCCCTCACACAGTGCGGCACTCACTCCTCACCTCCCCTCATACACTGTAGCACTCACTCCACACCTCCCCTCACACACTGTGGCACTCACTCCACACCTCCCCTCACACAGTGCGGCACTCACTCCTCACCTCCCCTCATACACTGTAGCACTCACTCCACACCTCCCCTCACACAGTGTGGCACTCACTCCACACCTCCCCTCACACAGTGTGGCACTCACTCCACACCTCCCCTCACACACTGTGGCACTCACTCCACACCTCCCCTCTCACAGTGTGGCATTTACTCCACACCTCCCCTCACACAGTGTGGCACTCACTCCACACCTCCCTCTCACACAGTGTGGCACTCACTCCTCACCTCCCCTCATACACTGTAGCACTCACTCCACACCTCCCCTCACACAGTGTGGCACTCACTCCACACCTCCCCTCATACAGTGTGGCACTCACTCCATACCTCCCCTCACAACAGTGCGGCACTCACTCCTCACCTCCCCTCATACACTGTAGCACTCACTCCACTCCTCCCCTCACACACTGTGGCACTCACTCCACACCTCCCCTCACACAGTGTGGCACTCACTCCACACCTCCCCTCACACAGAGTGGCACTCACTCCACACCTCCCCTCACACAGTGTGGCACTCACTCCTCACCTCCCCTCACACAGTGAGGCACTCACTCCACACCTCCCCCTCACACAGTGTGGCACTCACTCCACACCTCCCCTCACACAGTGTGGCATTTACTCCACACCTCCCCTCACACAGTGTGGCACTCACTCCACACCTCCCCTCACACAGTGCGGCACTCACTCCACACCTCCCCTCACACAGTGTGGCACTCACTCCTCACCTCCCCTCACACAGTGTGGCACTCACTCCTCACCTCCCCTCACACACTGTGGCACTCACTCCACACCTCCCCTCACACAGTGTGGCACTTACTCCACACCTCCCCTCACACAGAGTGGCACTCACTCCACACCACCCCTCACACAGTGTGGCACTCACTCCACACCTCCCCTCATACAGTGTGGCACACACTCCATACCTCCCCTCACACAGTGCGGCACTCACCTCCTCACCTCCCCTCATACACTGTAGCACTCACTCCACACCTCCCCTCACACACCTGTGGCACTCACTCCACACCTCCCCTCACACAGTGCGGCACTCACTCCTCACCTCCCCTCATACACTGTAGCACTCACTCCACACCTCCCCTCACACAGTGTGGCACTCACTCCACACCTCCCCTCACACAGTGTGGCACTCACTCCACACCTCCCCTCACACACTGTGGCACTCACTCCACACCTCCCCTCTCACAGTGTGGCATTTACTCCACACCTCCCCTCACACAGTGTGGCACTCACTCCACACCTCCCTCTCACACAGTGTGGCACTCACTCCTCACCTCCCCTCATACACTGTAGCACTCACTCCACACCTCCCCTCACACAGTGTGGCACTCACTCCACACCTCCCCTCATACAGTGTGGCACTCACTCCACACCTCCCCTCACACAGTGCGGCATTCACTCCACACCTCCCCTCACACAGTGTGGCACTCACTCCACACCTCCCCTCACACAGAGTGGCACTCACTCCACACCTCCCCTCACACAGTGCGGCACTCACTCCACACCACCCCTCACACAGTGTGGCACTCACTCCACACCTCCCCTCACACAGTGTGGCACTCACTCCACACCTCCCCTCACACACTGTGGCACTCACTCCACACCTCCCCTCACACAGTGTGGCACTCACTCCACACCACCCCTCACACAGTGTGGCACTCACTCCACACCTCCCCTCACACGGTGTGGCACTCACTCCACACCTCCCCTCACACACTGTGGCACTCACTACACACCTCCCCTCACACAGTGTGGCACTCACTCCACACCTCCCCTCACACAGTGTGGCATTTACTCCACACCACCCCTCACACAGTGTGGCATTTACTCCACACCACCCCTCACACAGTGTGGCACTCACTCCACACCTCACCCTCACACAGTGCGGCACTCACTCCACACCTCCCCTCACACAGTTGGGCACTCACTCCACACCACCCCTCACACAGTGCGGCACTCACTCCACACCTCCCCTCACACAGTGTGGCACTCAATCCACACCTCCCCTCACACACTGTGGCACTCACTCCACACCTCCCCTCACACAGTGCGGCACTCACTCCTCACCTCCCCTCACACAGTGTGGCACTCACTCCACACCTCCCCTCACACAGTGTGGCACTCAATCCACACCTCCCTTCACACAGTGTGGCACACACTCCACACCTCCCCTCACACAGTGTGGCACTCACTCCACACCTCCCCTCACACAGAGCGGCACTCACTCCACACCTCCCCTCACACACTGTGGCACTCACTCCACACCACCCCTCACACAGTGTGGCACTCACTCCACACCTCCCCTCACACACTGTAGCACTCACTCCACTCCTCCCCTCACACACTGTGGCACTCACTCCACACCACCCATCACAGAGTGTGGCACTCACTCCTCACCTCCCCTCACACAGTGTGGCACTCACTCCTCACCTCCCCTCACACAGTGTGGCACTCACTCCACACCTCCCCTCACACACAGTGGCACTCACTCCACACCTCCCCTCACACACAGTGGCACTCACTCCACACCTCCCCTCATACAGTGTGGCACTCACTCCACACCTCCCCTCATACAGTGTGGCACTCACTCCATACCTCCCCTCACACAGTGCGGCACTCACTCCTCACCTCCCCTCATACACTGTAGCACTCACCTCCACTCCTCCCCTCACACACTGTGGCACTCACTCCACACCACCCCTCACACAGTGTGGCACTCACTCCACACCTCCCCTCACACAGTGTGGCACTCACTCCACACCTCCCCTCACACAGTGTGGCACTCACTCCACACCTCCCCTCACACACAGTGGCACTCACCTCCACACCTCCCCTCATACAGTGTGGCACTCACTCCACACCTCCCCTCATACAGTGTGGCACTCACTCCACACCTCCCCTCATACAGTGTGGCACTCACTCCATACCTCCCCTCACACAGTGCGGCACTCACTCCTCACCTCCCCTCATACACTGTTGCACTCACTCCACACCTCCCCTCACACACTGTGGCACTCACTCCACACCTCCCCTCACACAGTGCGGCACTCACCTCTCACCTCCCCTCATACACTGTAGCACTCACTCCACCTCCCCTCACACAGTGTGGCACTCACTCCACACCTCCCCTCACACAGTGTGGCACTCACTCCACACCTCCCCTCATACAGTGTGGCACTCACTCCATACCTCCCCTCACACAGTGCGGCACTCACTCCTCACCTCCCCTCATACACTGTAGCACTCACTCCACTCCTCCCCTCACACACTGTGGCACTCACTCCACACCTCCCTCACACAGTGTGGCACTCACTCCACACCCTCCCCTCACACAGAGTGGCACTCACTCCACACCTCCCCTCACACAGTGTGGCACTCACTCCTCACCTCCCCTCACACAGTGAGGCACTCACTCCACACCTCCCCTCACACAGTGTGGCACTCACTCCACACCTCCCCTCACACAGTGTGGGCACTCACTCCACACCTCCCCTCACACAGAGCGGCACTCACTCCACACCTCCCCTCACACAGTGTGGCACTCACTCCACACCACCCTTCACACAGTGTGGCACTCACTCCACACCTCCCCTCACACAGTGTGGCACTCACCTCCACACCTCCCCTCACACAGTGTGGCACTCACTCCACACCTCCCCTCACACAGAGTGGCACTCACTCCACACCTCCCCTCACACAGTGTGGCACTCACTCCACACCTCCCCTCACACAGAGCGGCACTCACTCCACACCTCCCCTCACACAGTGTGGCACTCACTCCACACCACCCTTCACACAGTGTGGCACTCACTCCACACCTCCCCTCACACAGTGCGGCACTCACTCCACACCTCCCCTCACACAGTGTGGCACTCACTCCACACCTCCCGTCACACAGTGTGGCACTCACTCCACACCTCCCCGCACACAGAGCGGCACTCACTCCACACCTCACCTCACACAGTGCGGCACTCACATCCACACCTCCACTCACACAGTGTGGCACTCACTCCACACCTCCACTCACACAGTGTGGCACTCACTCCACACCTCCCCGCACACAGAGCGGCACTCACTCCACACCTCACCTCACACAGTGCGGCACTCACTCCACACCTCCACTCACACAGTGTGGCACTCACTCCACACCTCCACTCACACAGTGTGGCACTCACTCCACACCTCCACTCACACAGTGTGGCACTCACTCCACACCACCCTCACACAGTGTGGCACTCACTCCACACCTCCACTCACACAGTGTGGCACTCACTCCACACCACCCTCACACAGTGTGGCACTCACTCCACACCTCCCCTCAGACAGTGCGGCACTCACTCCACACCTCCCCTCAGACAGTGCGGCACTCACTCCACACCTCCCATCACACAGTATGGCACTCACTCCACTCCTCCCCTCACACAGTGCGGCACTCACTCCACTCCTCCCTCACACACTGTGGCACTCACTCCACACCTCCCCTCACACAGTGTGGCACTCACTCCACACCTCCCCTCACACAGTGTGGCACTCACTCCACACCACCCTCACACAGTGTGGCACTCACTCCACACCTCCCCTCACACAGTGTGGCACTCACTCCACACCTCCCCTCAGACAGTGTGGCACTCACTCCACACCTCCCCTCACACAGTGTGGCACTCACTCCACACCTCCCCTCACACACTGTGGCACTCACTCCACACCTCCCCTCACACACTGTGGCACTCACTCCACACCTCCCCTCAAACAGTGTGGCACTCACTCCACACCACCCCTCACACAGTGTGGCACTCACTCCACACCTCCCCTCACACAGTGTGGCACTCACTCCACACCTCCCCTCACACAGTGTGGCACTTACTCCACACCACCCCTCACACAGTGTGGCATTTACTCCACACCACCCCTCACACAGTGTGGCACTCACTCCACACCTCCCCTCACACAGTGCGGCATTTACTCCACACCACCCCCTCACACAGTGCGGCACTCACTCCACACCTCCCCTCACACACTGTGGCACTCACTCCACACCTCCCCTCACACAGTGCGGCACTCACTCCACACCTCCCCTCACACAGTGCGGCACTCACTCCACACCTCCCCTCACACAGTGCGGCACTCACTCCACACCTCCACTCACACAGTGTGGCACTCACTCCACACCACCCTCACACAGTGTGGCACACACTCCACACCTCCCCTCACACAGTGTGGCACTCACTCCACACCCTCCCCTCAGACAGTGCGGCACTCACTCCACACCTCCCCTCACACAGTGTGGCACTCACTCCACACCTCCCCTCACACAGTGTGGCACTCACTCCACACCTCCCCTCACACAGTGCGGCACTCTCTCCACACCTCCACTCACACAGTGTGGCACTCACTCCACACCTCCCCTCACACAGTGCGGCACTCACTCCACACCTCCCCTCACACAGTGCGGCACTCACTCCACACCTCCCCTCACACAGTGTGGCACTCACTCCACACCTCCCCTCACACAGAGTGGCACTCACTCCACACCTCCCCTCACACAGTGCGGGCACTCACTCCACACCTCCACTCACACAGTGTGGCACTCACTCCACACCACCCTCACACCAGTGTGGCACTCACTCCACACCTCCCCTCACACAGTGTGGCACTCACTCCACACCTCCCCTCACACAGAGTGGCACTCACTCCACACCTCCCCTCACACAGTGTGGCACTCACTCCACACCTCCCCTCACACAGTGTGGCACTCACTCCACACCTCCCCTCACACAGTGTGGCACTCACTCCACACCTCCCCTCACACAGTGTGGTACTCACTCCCACACCTCCCCTCACACAGTGCGGCACTCACTCCACACCTCCCCTCACACAGAGTGGCACTCACTCCACACCTCCCTCACACAGTGCGGCACTCACTCCACACCTCCACTCACACAGTGTGGCACTCACTCCACACCACCCTCACACAGTGTGGCACTCACTCCACACCTCCCCTCACACAGTGTGGCACTCACTCCACACCTCCCCTCAGACAGTGCGGCACTCACTCCACACCTCCCATCACACAGTATGGCACTCACTCCACTCCTCCCCTCACACAGTGCGGCACTCACATCCACTCCTCCCCTCACACACTGTGGCACTCACTCCACACCTCCCCTCACACAGTGTGGCACTCACTCCACACCTCCCCTCACACAGTGTGGCACTCACTCCACACCACCCTCACACAGTGTGGCACTCACTCCACACCTCCCGTCACACAGTGTGGCACTCACTCCACACCTCCCCTCAGACAGTGTGGCACTCACTCCACACCCTCCTCCCTCACACAGTGTGGCACTCACTCCACACCTCCCCTCACACAGTGTGGCACTCACTCCACACCTCCCCTCACACACTGTGGCACTCACTCCCACACCTCCCCTCAAACAGTGTGGCACTCACTCCTCACCACCCCTCACACAGTGTGGTACTCACTCCACACCTCCCTTCACACAGTGTGGCACTCACTCCACACCTCCCCTCACACAGTGTGGCACTTACTCCACACCACCCTCACACAGTGTGGCATTTACTCCACACCACCCCTCACACAGTGTGGCACTCACTCCACACCTCCCCTCACACAGTGTGGCATTTACTCCACACCACCCCTCACACAGTGTGGCACTCACTCCACACCCTCCCCTCACACACTGTGGCACTCACTCCACACCTCCCCCATCACACACTGTGGCACTCACTCCACACCTCCCCTCACACACTGTGGCACTCACTCCACACCTCCCCTCACACAGTGTGGCACTCACTCCACACCTCCCCTCACACAGTGTGGCACTCACTCCACACCTCCCCTCACACAGTGTGGCACTCACTCCACACCTCCACTCACACAGTGTGGGCACTCACTCCACACCTCCCCTCACACAGTGTGGCACTCACTCTCCATCACCACCCCTCACACACTGTGTGGCACTCACTCCACACCTCCCCTCACACAGTGTGGCACTCACCTCCACACCTCCCCTCACACAGTGTGGCACTCACTCCACACCTCCCCTCACACAGTGTGGCACTCACACCACACCTCCCCTCACACAGTGCGGCACTCACTCCACACCTCCCTCACACAGTGTGGCACTCACTCCACACCTCCCCTCACACAGTGCGGCACTCACTCCACACCTCCCCTCACACAGTGCGGCACTCACTCCACACCACCCCTCACACAGTGCGGCACTCACTCCACACCTCCCCTCACACAGTGCGGCACTCACCTCCACACCTCCCCTCACACAGTGTGGCACTCACTCCACACCTCCCCTCACACAGTGTGGCACTCAATCCACACCTCCCCTCACACACTGTGGCACTCACTCCACACCTCCCTCACACAGTGCGGCACTCACTCCACACCTCCCCTCACACAGTGCGGCACTCACTCCACACCTCCCCTCACACAGTGCGGCACTCACTCCTCACCTCCCCTCACACAGTGTGGCACTCACTCCACACCTCCCTCACACAGTGTGGCACTCAATCCACACCTCCCTCACACAGTGTGGCACTCACTCCACACCTCCCCTCACACAGTGTGGCACTCACTCAACACCTCCCCCTCACACGGAGCGGCACTCACTCCACACCTCCCCTCACACACTGTGGCAATCACTCCACACCACCCCTCACACAGTGTGGCACTCACTCCACACCTCCCCTCACACACTGTAGCACTCACTCCACTCCTCCCCTCACACACTGTGGCACTCACTCCACACCACCCCTCACACAGTGTGGCACTCACTCCTCACCTCCCCTCACACAGTGTGGGCACTCACTCCACACCTCCCCTCACACAGTGTGGCACTCACTCCACACCTCCCCTCACACACAGTGGCACTCACTCCACACCTCCCCTCATACAGTGTGGCACTCACTCCACACCTCCCCTCATACAGTGTGGCACTCACTCCATACCTCCCCTCAAACAGTGCGGCACTCACTCCTCACCTCCCCTCATACACTGTAGCACTCACTCCACTCCTCCCCTCACACACTGTGGCACTCACTCCACACCACCCCTCACACAGTGTGGCACTCACTCCACACCTCCCCTCATACAGTGTGGCACACACTCCATACCTCCCCTCACACAGTGCGGCACTCACTCCTCACCTCCCCTCATACACTGTAGCACTCACTCCACACCTCCCCCTCACACACTGTGGCACTCACTCCACACCTCCCCTCACACAGTGCGGCACTCACTCCCTCACCTCCCCTCATACACTGTAGCACTCACTCCACAACCTCCCCTCACACAGTGTGGCACTCACTCCACACCTCCCCTCACACAGTGTGGCACTCACTCCACACCTCCCCTCACACACTGTGGCACTCACTCCACACCTCCCCTCTCACAGTGTGGCATTTACCTCCACACCTCCCCTCACACAGTGTGGCACTCACTCCACACCTCCCTCTCACACAGTGTGGCACTCACTCCTCACCTCCCCTCAAACACTGTAGCACTCACTCCACACCTCCCCTCACACAGTGTGGCACTCACTCCACACCTCCCCTCATACAGTGTGGCACTCACTCCATACCTCCCCTCACACAGTGCGGCACTCACTCCTCACCTCCCCTCATACACTGTAGCACTCACTCCACTCCTCCCCTCACACACTGTGGCACTCACTCCACACCCTCCCCTCACACAGTGTGGCACTCACTCCACACCTCCCCTCACACAGAGTGGCACTCACTCCACACCTCCCCTCACACAGTGTGGCACTCACTCCTCACCTCCCCTCACACAGTGAGGCACTCACTCCACACCTCCCCTCACACAGTGTGGCACTCACTCCACACCTCCCCTCACACAGTGTGGCATTTACTCCACACCTCCCCTCACACAGTGTGGCACTCACTCCACACCTCCCCTCACACAGTGCGGCACTCACTCCACACCTCCCCTCACACAGTGTGGCACTCACTCCTCACCTCCCCTCACACAGTGTGGCACTCACTCCTCACCTCCCCTCACACACTGTGGCACTCACTCCACACCTCCCCTCACACAGTGTGGCACTTACTCCACACCTCCCCTCACACAGAGTGGCACTCACTCCACACCACCCCTCACACAGTGTGGCACTCACTCCACACCTCCCCTCATACAGTGTGGCACACACTCCATACCTCCCCTCACACAGTGCGGCACTCACTCCTCACCTCCCCTCATACACTGTAGCACTCACCTCCACACCTCCCCTCACACACTGTGGCACTCACTCCACACCTCCCCTCACACAGTGCGGCACTCACTCCTCACCTCCCCTCATACACTGTAGCACTCACTCCACACCTCCCCTCACACAGTGTGGCACTCACTCCACACCTCCCCTCACACAGTGTGGCACTCACTCCACACCTCCCCTCACACACTGTGGGCACTCACTCCACACCTCCCCTCTCACAGTGTGGCATTTACTCCACACCTCCCCTCACACAGTGTGGCACTCACTCCACACCTCCCTCTCACACAGTGTGGCACTCACTCCTCACCTCCCCTCATACACTGTAGCACTCACTCCACACCTCCCCTCACACAGTGTGGCACTCACTCCACACCTCCCCTCATACAGTGTGGCACTCACTCCACACCTCCCCTCACACAGTGCGGCATTCACTCCACACCTCCCCTCACACAGTGTGGCACTCACTCCACACCTCCCCTCACACAGAGTGGCACTCACTCCACACCTCCCCTCACACAGTGCGGCACTCACTCCACACCACCCCTCACACAGTGTGGCACTCACTCCACACCTCCCCTCACACAGTGTGGCACTCACTCCACACCTCCCCTCACACACTGTGGCACTCACTCCACACCTCCCCTCACACAGTGTGGCACTCACTCCACACCACCCCCTCACACAGTGTGGCACTCACTCCACACCTCCCCTCACACGGTGTGGCACTCACTCCACACCTCCCCTCACACACTGTGGCACTCACTACACACCTCCCTCACACAGTGTGGCACTCACTCCACACCTCCCCTCACACAGTGTGGCATTTACTCCACACCACCCCTCACACAGTGTGGCATTTACTCCACACCACCCCTCACACAGTGTGGCACTCACTCCACACCTCACCCTCACACAGTGCGGCACTCACTCCGACACCTCCCCTCACACAGTTGGGCACTCACTCCACACCACCCCTCACACAGTGCGGCACTCACTCCACACCTCCCCTCACACAGTGTGGCACTCAATCCACACCTCCCCTCACACACTGTGGCACTCACTCCACACCTCCCCTCACACAGTGCGGCACTCACTCCTCACCTCCCCTCACACAGTGTGGCACTCACTCCACACCTCCCCCTCACACAGTGTGGCACTCAATCCACACCTCCCTTCACACAGTGTGGCACACACTCCCACACCTCCCCTCACACAGTGTGGCACTCACTCCACACCTCCCCTCACACAGAGCGGCACTCACTCCACACCTCCCCTCACACACTGTGGCACTCACTCCACACCACCCCTCACACAGTGTGGCACTCACTCCACACCTCCCCTCACACACTGTAGCACTCACTCCACTCCTCCCCTCACACACTGTGGCACTCACTCCACACCACCCATCACAGAGTGTGGCACTCACTCCTCACCTCCCCTCACACAGTGTGGCACTCACTCCTCACCTCCCCTCACACAGTGTGGCACTCACTCCACACCTCCCCTCACACACAGTGGCACTCACTCCACACCTCCCCTCACACACAGTGGCACTCACTCCACACCTCCCCTCATACAGTGTGGCACTCACTCCACACCTCCCCCTCATACAGTGTGGCACTCACTCCATACCTCCCCTCACACAGTGCGGCACTCACTCCTCACCTCCCCTCATACACTGTAGCACTCACTCCACTCCTCCCCTCACACACTGTGGCACTCACTCCACACCACCCCTCACACAGTGTGGCACTCACTCCACACCTCCCCTCACACAGTGTGGCACTCACTCCACACCTCCCCTCACACAGTGTGTGGCACTCACTTCCACACCTCCCCTCACACACAGTGGCACTCACTCCACCTCCCCTCATACAGTGTGCACTCACTCCACACCTCCCCTCATACAGTGTGGCACTCCACTCCACACCTCCCCTCATACAGTGTGGCACTCACTCCATACCTCCCCTCACACAGTGCGGCACTCACTCCTCACCTCCCCTCATACACTGTAGCACTCACCCCACTCCTCCCCTCACACACTGTGGCACTCACTCCACACCACCCTCACACAAGTGTGGCACTCACTCCACACCTCCCCTCATACAGTGTGGCACTCACTCCATACCTCCCCTCACACAGTGCGGCACTCACTCCTCACCTCCCCTCATACACTGTTGCACTCACTCCACACCTCCCCTCACACACTGTGGCACTCACTCCACACCTCCCCCTCACACAGTGCGGCACTCACTCCTCACCTCCCCTCATACACTGTAGCACTCACTCCACACC